>NC_091299.1:2139898-2169898 GCF_038502225.1 Cherax quadricarinatus
TCTTTAAACGCTTTAGCTACTGTCTCGGCAGTCTTATCTGCAATAGGAACTAACTCACAATATCTGGTGAAATGGTCTACCATAACACATAGATGTTTGTTGCCCTGGAGGGAACATTGGAAATTAGTTAACAAATCTAGCGCAACTCTTTCCCACGGTTCGCTAGTGGTTGGATATACTTGGATTGGATTAGGACCATTAGCATTACCTTTATGTTGCATGCAGACACTACATTTCTTAACATACTCAGAAATATCAGTTGCCATACGAGGCCAAAAGTATTTCAATCTGGCTTGTTTTACTGAACGATCCATACCAGGGTGTGCAACACCTGGTACATCGTGAACTAGCTGTAAGGCTACATTCACTAGTGACTCTGGAATTACTAACTGGTATACTCTTCTGCTAGGAGTACCCAACTCGGCTGTTTGATACAGTAATTCTTAGTTCATGACCATTTTAATGTTCAATCTGTCAGACACTGCAACACAAGGGTATCTTGGTACAGACCAGTAATCAACTTCGACTACCTCTACTAGTGAGAACGGCTGGATTTGAGAGGGACCTGACCTCCCAACATCTGCGTTCTACTAGTGACCTACGTCTCACCTCCTGGCGCTATATAAGGCTCCATCTTGTCACTTCAACTCCATATTGTTTCAAACTTTGGAACAATGCTCTTCTCCAGACTGAGGGACTGACCACCTCAAAACTTTAAGGGTGATGGACTGATTACATCGTCTTCAAGTCTCTTCTGCTTCTATCAACTTTTCTGTACTCGACTGAAGAAACCTACTGTGTAGGCGAAACGTTTCGAAATAAAGATACCTAACTGTTGCATATGTGTCTTACCTATCATGTGGGAGTTCGACACGTGGATTAGGTAAGAAATACTCACGTAGGCTGGTTGTACGTATAATTACAGATAAGGAGGGTTGCGCCCTTACAGCCGTGGCCTGCCTCCTTATCTGTAATTATACGTACAACCAGCCTACGTGAGTATTTCTTACCTAATCCACGTGTCGAACTCCCACATGATAAATAGTGGCAGCTGTGGGATGCGTGGATTTACGTTTTTAAGGGTAATTCAAGACGTTAGAAGGGTGTTTGTGAGTAGCGGCAGGGTCAAAGGTGAACCGTCACCCACCAGCACTACCCTCACTCACCACCTCCAGCCTGCGAGCCTGTTGCAGCCGTTTCAAGCTTCCTGGCTTAGTTTGTGTGCTAATTGCTTCAATCTCCGAGGGGTTGACCCAGATTTTGCAATTAAGCCAGTCAGTAAGCCAGACTGTGGAAGTGAACGCCAGTCAGCCTATCATCCAGCCTGTCTCCTGTCATCCAACTGCTCCTCCGTGCTTTGTGCATCGTTACACGTCTTCCAGTCAGCCATTCTCGTGGGGTAAGCCAGTCAGCCAACCCAGCTTCTAACCCAGCTGAGAGCGAGAAGTAAGCCACGCAGTAAGAAGTAAGCCAAGTTCCTCTGCAGTATTGTCTATATCGCTTTGTGCTCCCTGTTGGATGCTAAGAGTGGTTTTCACCATTCCTGTGGCATAGAGTGGCTTATCAAGCCACCTTCGTGGGTAGTGAGTGGAGTGCGCGTCAGTGAGTGCCAGCGAGAGTCACACTCACCACCACCCATCCACTCTCCTCACACCACCACCACCAGACACCTCATCTACCTGTGGTTGTTTGCACCCTTGTACCGGGTCCTACTACTGTTTTGGCTCACATAATTGGTCAAGAGATTGAAGGTGAGCGCCAACGATAAAATCCAATTATGGGAGTTCCCCGAGTGAGCGCATTTCTTCCAACAACAGTGAGTGTAGGAGGCGTCAGTCACCGCGCAGGACAACACCGCGTGGGACAACCTATAACCTACCCTCATCACCAGTAATCACCCGACTACTACAGACTTCAGTGATAATTTAGAGTCATTTTTCTAGCATTTAAAGACATTTGCGTGTGTGAGACATTTATAGTAAATTGCTTGTGTACTCTAAACCTTGTGTTTTCAGTGTAAACGCAGTATTTCTTTGACTCATTATTTTTATAATATTTTTTCAGTGTTTTCACTTATCTTATATTTTTTTTTATCTGTTTTTTTTTATGCTACTCTCTGTCTGTAGTAAGTATTATTGTGTAGTGTACCAGTCAGTCACTCTGTGTGAAGTGATTCAATTTTTTTTTATTGTATTCTTTCAGCGTTGTATTCTCCAGTAATTGTCATTGTATTTCATGCAGTGATATTCACCCCAGTATACTAAATTATCCATTTATTTCTATGTGTGTCTTTTTTTTCGTATGCCAGCAGTGTCTCATTCCTCTAATTTTTTCGCAGACTGTGTACCATTATTTTTGCAAGCAAATTTTTGTCGTATCAGTCACAGCAAGATTTTGTTGTATTGTCGTATCAGTCACAGCAGGATTTTGTTGTAAGAATATATTATAATAATGAAGTGTGCCCTGCCACTGTAAGTGTTAACCTACCCGTTTTGTTCCTTTGTTTTATTTTATTCATATTTTTATATTTCTTTGAACAAATTCACTCTTGATGAAATTTTAATTACTTTTAACGTAAAGTGTTTTCTTTACTCTGCTTGAGTAAATTGTTTTGTCTAATTTACAATTAAGAGTTAAAGTGTTCAATCATTTTTTTTCTTCATAATTTTATTTCATTATTTTACCTGAGTTTTTCCCAGTGACACTTTATTACTGCAGTGATTATTTCTACACTTTATTTTGTTGCACTTGTTCTGCAGTGAATTATTTTCTTTTATTGATATTTTTATGATTTATATTTTAATTTTGTCTATGCATTCTTAGAAAATACTTAAATTTCCCAGTTAACAATTTAGTAATTTTATTTTATAATTTTTACATTGATTTAAAATTTAATTAATTAATTTCTTTATTAGCAAGAGTAAAGACAGCTCATTTTGCATTTAATTCAGTCTCCAGTAATATTTTTACTTGTATATTTCAATGTAAATTTTTCTTGACCTTGAGTTGTCCTTCCTCTTGCAGTGTATCTTAGACATTTTTTTTTCCTTCTGCAGAATTAGTTGCATATCTTTTATTTCAATTCTAGCATTTTATATCATTTTTATTGTTCATTAATTTTGCCTTATTTGTTCTCGTGCTACTTTGCCATTATGTCTCACATACCGTCAAGTGATCCTTTAGTGAATGTCGACACTCAGACCTCTCAGGCTACTATTGCTGCTCCTGTCATCAGTCCTCACAGTTCCTTACCGACTGACAGACCGCCTCAGACACCGAGATATTATAGTTATACTCGTGATTACCTTGATGCGTTACCTTTATTCAATGGCCATGTACATAGTCTTGAAGCATGGTTTGCAGCCATTCGTTCTCGTGCTAGTGCTCTAGTTGAAGGTCCTCCTTCAGAGGAAAGTCTTATCAGACTTGCTAAAGAAGCTCTTTATCGATCTCCTGCTGCTGTTCACGTTGTAGATCTCCTTGATATGCGAGACTTCAGGAATCTTACTAAGTGGTCACAATATGAGGAACTGATTCGTTCTTTCCTTGTCCCAGTAAAAACAGCTGATCCATATGTCGTTCTTAGGGAACTAGTGAATGCTACACCCATGAGTAATGAATCGTTGAGTGCATTTGCTGTTAGATTAGACAAACTTTTATCATCATTTATCAATGCTGTCCAATCATCATCTTTTCTCCCTGAAGAGGCTAAACCATTTACAGAATCACTTGCTAAAATAGCAGCTTTTGGAGCAATTAAAGAACTAATGCCACCTGCTTCCGTGTGTGCTTATGAGGCTCATCCTCCAACTGTGACGATGGAACCACTTACAGCCTTAAATCATGTACGTTCCTTGTGCCCCCAGGGTACTTTCCCTTGTATCAAAAGTAATGTCACACATATGCCTCAGTCTGCACCACCTCTTGTTTGCGCCACAGAGACAAATCGTGGTCGTCAACCATCTCAGAGATCACCAAGAACCAGTGTACAGAGTCGTTATACACCTCGTAGTATTCATAGTACATTCAGTAACCATAGTCGGCGGAATTGTTACAACTGTGGTTTCCGTGGCCATATTGCAATTAATTGTCCTGATAGTTACCCTAAGAGACGTCGTACTGATGATGAGTACCCAGATCTTCCCTACTGTACTTATCATAGAATACATGGACATGACACATCTGAGTGCAATGCTCTCTATAACCTTCAGTACTCTAGGTCTTTCTTTGGCCGTTCCAACCGCAGAACCCGTAGAGGAAACAGATATCGTGGCTCTCAAAATAACCAGAATCAGGCTCATTCTTCCAATTCTCAAACTAACCAGAACCAGGCTCGGGGGAATTCGAGCGCCCCAGTCAAACCGTCCCATGGTGACAGTAGGTGATAATGAGTACACCATCCCCGTTCACAATTCCTTTGAAGCCTTAAGCAGTCTCGAGAATGACAACCCTGCTGATGATGTTGCTTCACATGTCTCTGACATAGATGATTTTGGGGATGAAGTAGAACAAGTCTTTTCTGATGACAATCCACCTTTTTGTTTGCACATAACTTCCAATGCAACCATAGGCCCTATAGTGCAAGCATCTGTTTATAATGCGCCCGTTCATTTGTTCATGGACTCTGGTGCGCAAGTCAATATTATTAGGTCTAGTTTGTTTAAGGATAAGCAGTTACGACATGTCCTTCTCGTAGAACCGACTCATGTGTCCTCCCTTAGTGGAGTATCTGGTTCTCACCTGCGTGTCCGAGGTCGGACTTCCCTAACCTTTTCTATCCAAGGTAGAGACTTCACTGCTTCCTTCCTTGTTGTCGACCAGATTACTTTCCCTGGTGACCTTCTACTGGGATTTGCTTCCATGCGAGACTTACGCATTGTGCTCGACCCTTATCGATGGCATGCCCAAACTGACGACTTGATCGTTCCATTCTGGGGTTACCAGCTTGGATCAGAAATCTGTTATACTGCTGCAGAGTATGATGTACGGATTAAGTCCTTACAAGCTAATGCATTCTCCAGTAGCGTACCCAAGCGGTCAGGCACTGGTAATTCTGTCACTCCCATCAGTGTTCCACCTATACCTTCAGATTTGCAGGATAGTCCGATGCCTCAAGTGTCCGAGGACGCTCAGATTGCCTTGAGTGCACAACCTATCCCTGCAATGCCTGCTAGTTCGAGTAGTAGTTTCTCCACAGGGGACGCCTTGTCGGAAAACAATTACTTGCAACTAGTAATGCCATCTCTTGTTGATGTCACATGCCGTCTGCAGAAAGACGTCTCTGTTGCGGCTAGTGCTCTCACTAGAGTGTCTGTAGTTGTTCCTAGTGTTCCAGATGGTGATAACGTCCTAGTTGACAGTGATTCTTGCAAAGTAAAAGGTCTATTTGTTGAACCATCCTTACATGTTGTAAGAGATAGTAAGATCCATTTCTACCTGGCCAACACTTCTGGTCACAGTGTTCGCCTCAGAGCAAATACCAATCTTGTTGACCTTGTTCACTATCCTTACCCTGTTCAGGTAGAGGATGAGTTGTCACCTGACCAGTGGGTCGGTGCTATTTCTGCCAGGGAGACCTCATCCACTTCACTGGATCAATCTGTTCCACCAGTTGAGGAGAAAGACTTAGCTCCCACTGACTTCCCAGATGAAGTCAAGCGTTTGTTGACTCTGTTGAACAAACGTCGTAAAGCCATTGCTTTACCAGGTGAGAAGATGGGTATAACGAACTTATTGTCCCATCGTATTCCACTTGAACCTGGTACTAGACCTATCTACATACCTGCGTACAGAATGCCTCATTCACAAGTTGCTGTCGCAGAAGAATTGATCAATCAAATGCTTGATGATGGAGTTATTGCACCTAGCAATTCACCTTGGAATGCACCCTTGATACTAGTACCTAAGAAGGATGGTACTTGGCGCCCAGTGAATGACTTTAGGAAGTTAAACGCGAAAACCATTCCAGATCGCTTTCCACTCCCTGTACTGGGTGATCTTTTACGTAATATCGGAGATAACAAAGTCTTTTCAACCCTAGATTTGTTACAAGGGTTTTGGCAAGTCCCTCTTCACGAGGACAGCCAAGAGCTAACTGCATTCTCCACTCCTACAGGTCATTATCACTTCCTCCGTATGGCGTTTGGATTATGATCTTCCCCTATCACGTTCTCAAGGCTCATGACTAATATCTTTAGAGGTCTCATAGGTAATGCACTTATGGTGTACTTAGATGACGTAATCGTCATGTCTAAAGACGTGGATACACACTTGAAAAGACTTGATGTAGTACTTGGTAAGCTTGAAGAAGCCAATTTAAAGATCAAACTGTCTAAATGTCAATTTTTCAGATCAGAAATTAAGTTTCTTGGTCACGTAGTCACTCCTAGAGGGGTTACGACTGACCAAAGTAAAGTAACTGCAGTACTAAATTTTCCAACTCCCAAAACTGCTGATGCCGTAAGATCCTTTGTGGGCTTAGCAGGTTTTTATAGATCTTTCATTGCCAATTTTTCTTCCATAGCTGCTCCTCTAACTGAGTTGCTTAAGAAAGATGCTCCTTTTGTTTGGACCTTCCGTCAAGAAAGAGCATTCCACACTCTAAAAGAAAAGCTAACTTCTGCTCCAATTTTGAAATTTCCAGATTTTTCTAAGCCCTTCTATCTGACAACTGATGCTAGTTCAATTGGCATAGGTGCCGTACTAGCTCAGAAGACCGATGGCAAGTACAACGCAGTTGCATTTGCTAGCCGAGTCCTTACAAAGGCTGAATGTAATTATACAGTAACTGAGCAAGAAGCTTTAGCAATAGTATGGTCTTTAAAGCACTTCCGAGACATTATTTATCAGTACTCTGTTCATGTCTTGACAGATCATGCTCCACTGATACCCTTATTCCAGAACAAACAACCTACTGGAAGGTTAGCCAGATGGACCTTGACTATCCAAGAGTTCAATCCCACCTTTGAGCATTTACCTGGCAAGTCAAATGTAGTCGCAGATGCCTTATCGCGACATGTTAGTATAGTAACTGCAGACCCTCCATTTAGTACTGAAGATGTAAAGAATGCTCAACGAACAGATCCTATGTGGCCTGGTGTGATTCGATTCCTGCTCCAGGAAGATCTTATTCTGACTGTGAAGCCACCAGCACCCATCAGTGACTTTGTCATGAACCAAGAATTACTGTATCGAACAGCCGAGTTGGGTACTCCTAGCAGAAGAGTATACCAGTTAGTAATTCCACAGTCACTAGTGAACGTAGCCTTACAGCTAGTTCACGATGTACCAGGTGTTGCACACCCTGGTATGGATCGTTCAGTAAAACAAGCCAGATTGAAATACTTTTGGCCTCGTATGGCAACTGATATTTCTGAGTATGTTAAGAAATGTAGTGTCTGCATGCAACATAAAGGCAATGCTAATGGTCCTAATCCAATCCAAGTATATCCAACTACTAGCGAACCGTGGGAAAGAGTTGCGCTAGATTTGTTAACTAATTTCCAATGTTCCCTCCAAGGTAACAAACATCTGTGTGTTATGGTAGACCATTTCACCAGATATTGTGAGTTAGTTCCTATTGCAGATAAGACTGCCGAGACAGTAGCTAAAGCGTTTAAAGAACGCATTATCTGCAGGCATACCACCCCTAAGTCCCTAGTAACAGATAATGGAGGTGAATTCTGTAATGAAATTCTTGAAAATTTGTGCACCTTGTACAAGATCTCTAAATCCACCATTGTTCCTCATCATCCTGCCAGCAATGGGTTAGCGGAACGAACCAATAAGAAAGTACTTGATGTCTTGAGAGCCACTATCAATCCCAACAGTGAAACTTGGGATGAAGTTATACCTGATGTGCAGTGTGCTATAAATTCTGCTTACAATGTTTCTATAGGTGACACTCCACATTATGCATTGTATGGTGTAGATAAACGTTTGCCTTATGAGTTGTTATATTCTAATCCGAAACCAAATTACAACCCTGATGATTTCATAGCAACTCGTACCAGCTTAGCTCAAAGTGTTTTTAGAAGAATCCGTGAAACACTTCATAAATCAACAGCAGAATTTACAAGAGTCGCAAACACTCGAGCAAAGCCATCCAAAATCAAAGTAGGTTCGAGAGTTATGCTGATTAACTTTAACAAAACGTCTGCAATGCCAAAGCTTGATCAAAAGTTTGTTGGTCCTTATCGAGTAGTTGAACATATCACTGGTAATAAGTATAAGGTTAGAGAGATTAGTACTGGTCAGTATAAAGAATCGCATTTAGATCATATGAAGTTAGTATGTGATGATAATGATGTTCCAACCCAGACCAATGTGACAGACTCTGACAATCCTCCAGATCCTGTACTCTCTTCCTCTGATACTCAGTCAGACGGTCAACCTGAATGTCGTTATTCCCTACGTACACGACAGGTATTGAGAAATCCTCAAGTATCATTTGTAACTTCCAATTCAGATTTGCCTCAAATACAGCATGAGTTAGCCAATGCTACAGAGTTTGATCCTCCCAGAGATGACACCCATTCTGCATATGTCAATCTCACCCTAGCAGAGTTGGGGTTAAATGTAAATAACCTGTATAGATGAATAATTACAGTATCAACTTATCAGTATTCAAGAATTTTTTTTTGTGTGTGTTCATGTTCTCTCCGCGTTCTGAGAGTTAACAGTCTAGATTTGAGTGCACCGAATCTGCCTTTCTGTTAAACACTCTTTCTTTGTATATATTCCTTCCTCAGAATCCGTAGATCACACGAATACAGATCGATCGATCAAAATTTTTTTTTATCACTTGTAATCTCAACGTTGAGTTCGTTGTTCATTTGTTGAGTTTTAAGTTGTACTATAGTATACCTTGTATTGCATTACAGTTTCAGTTACGTAAGCTTCCATTCCAATGTTCTACTTATGTAGGTTATAATGTTTAATTGTTGTGTACTTTGACATTGTATAGAATCAGCCCAAGCCGTATACCTGCCATCTCTAGTTTGTATTAGTTGTATGTCGGGACGACATACGTTAGCGTCGCCGAGCTCTCAGTAGTAGTAACCAGTTACCAGTAACCAGTGTACCGTTGACTCAACGACCAACCGTCTCTGCCTGAGTCACTATCTGAACTCATATTGCGCTGACCTGGCATTATTCAAAGACCCTCTATGGGTACGTGGGCGGCCAGCCAGTCAGTCAGTGTTAGGAGTGTGAGCAAGGAGGCAGGCCACGGCTGTAAGGGCGCAACCCACCTTATCTGTAATTATACGTAATCCCAGCCTACGTGAGTATTTCTTTACCTAATCCACGTGTCGAACTCCCACATGATATACCTAACAGGTCTGGGGTTGCTGGGTATGGTGTGCAGAAGTTTCTTCCCTTGTTCATCGCGTTAAACACTGCAGTAGAAATGGATCCTTCACACAGAGAATACCTGGACCTCCTTCTAAAAGCTTACTCTCTTCGCAACAGACACAATTTTCTTCGTGACTGCATCCAAGAAATGGTCTTACGAAGATCTACTCCTCCTCAAATTGCCAACATCAAACCTCCTTTCTCCGCTACAGCTCGGACCTACCTTGAAGAGTGTGCAGATGACTTAAAGAATACTACAAAGGAAGTTTTTCTCCAAGCCAGAACACTAGGCACAGCACTTCGGGGCAATGAAGGATCACATTAAACTGCATATGTGTTTATGTTTCCATCTAGTCAGGTCTAACTCACACCCACTCATGTATTTATTCTACCTATTTTTAAAACTGCGCAACGTTTTAGCTTTTATGACGGGTCTTGGGAGTTTGTTCCACTCATCCACAACTCTATTACCAAACCAGTGCTTTCCTATATCCTTCTTGAATCTGAATTTTTCCAATTTAAAACCTAAGCTGCAAGTCCTGTCTGTTACATATTTTCAGCACGCTATTTACATCCCCTTTTTTAATTCCTGTTTTCCAGTCATATCCCCCCTAATTCTACGCCTTTCTAGAGAGTGCAGATTCAGGGCCCTGAGTCTATCCTCACATTGACAACGTTTCGCCCACACAGTGGACTTTATCAAGTCACAAACAGATCTACCTGGGTAAAGAGTACAGGAATATACATAGTGTGGAGAGTCAGGTGGAGAATGTTGGGTAGGTTGTATCTGAGACGGACCTGTACGTGCCCTGCAGGTCCGTCGTAAATAGTACGACCCAACCAACATTCTCTGACCCGGGTAGATCTTTTTGTGACTTGATAAAGTCCACTGTGTGGATCGTATTATACTACACCTGTGTGTATTTTTCCATCGACCTAGATGAAATGCTTCAACCTTCCTCTCTGTCAAGTACAAGGACATAGAACATGCCATTGTTTGTGTGCGTGTCCTTTGAGTTGCACGTATGTACACACGGAAGCCGATATGGTTATCTTTGAACACAGTATCCCTTGTAGGTCAATGGTTCAGTGAACCGACAAGTTGATAAATTAGACACATGTGCAACTCTTGGGTATCTTTATTGAGGAAACGTTTCGCCACACAGTGGCTTCATCAGTCCATACAAAGAAGCCACTGTGTGGCGAAACGTTTCCTCAATAAAGATACCCAAGAGTTGCACATGTGTCTAATTTATCAACAGTATCCCTTGTTGATGATGATACGTTCATTCGAACCCCGTGTTCAATATTTTAACTCACAAAATCGTTATAGCACGATAGCAAACAAAGGTACGGGTGGGGTTAGAACCCATGGCGAGTGAGCCGTAAAACTCCAGGCTATTGCGTAAACCACTGGGCCAGCTGGCAATACCTGCCATGGGATGAATGGTTTTGAAAACCGACAAGTTGAAGAATTGAGACACTTATGCAACACATGGGAATCTTTATTGAAGAAACGTTTCGCCACACAGTGGCTTCATCAGTCCAATACAAAGTAGAAGTGGATAAGGAGAGTAGAAGTTTGAGGTAATCAGTCCCTCAACCTGGATTCGATGTGTTCAGTCCATCACTCTTGGGACTGATTACCTCAAACTTCTACTCTCCTTACCCACTTCTACTTTGTATTGGACTGATGAAGCCACTGTGTGGCGAAACGTTTCTTCAATAAAGATTCCCATGTGTTGCATAAGTGTCTCAATTCTTCAACCTGCCATGGGTTCTAACCCCACTCGTACTGTTTTAATATTGTAATTTTGTGTCGGTTCGCGTTGCACTGCACTCTGAGAATCACCTGCGTGTCAGATCACATTCACATGCAGTAATGTAACTGTAGGTAAGTGGATACAGATGCAACAAATGCAACATTTTACTGTGGCAACGTTTCGCTCTCCAGGGGCTTACAAAGCCCCTGGTGAGCGAAACGTTGCCACAATAAAATGTCGCATTAGTTGCATTTATGTCCATTTACCTAGCATTGTCTGAAATTTTATCGTTATTGCTAATATAACTGCTTGGTAATTGGAAATGTCGTCTGTCACTGTTTGATTGCAAACTTCAGAACGTCTCTGTGGTCCCATGGATGTTTGACCGCGGCCAGTTAACCTCCACGGGCGACACGGGGCCTTAATTAACTGGGCACGTCCTGAGGACACTTCCCACGCAGTAAGCAACTATCACTGGCGCCCAAGGTTCTTTCTGGCCGCCCTCGGGCATTGAAATCACTGACCTAGAAGCTTTTCACTTCACAGAGTGCCAGCATTCTACACTGGCACTCATAATTAACAACTACGAGCATCAACACGGGGTGCCAAATAACTTTAAACACTCTGCGATTATAATTAATACTTATGAGTTATCATACAGAACCACCACTGTGAAAAAATAGCTAAATTCCAAGAACTTTCGTGGTTTCTCACATTATCAGGGACCTGTAGAAATAATAGAACAGCAGAAGACCTATAAGGCTAAGATATCACCTCACATAAGTCGTTGCACCCGTCCCATTATGATGCGTCTGGGATGGTCGAGGACTTGCCAGAAAGCTTAAATTCTTCCCAAATTTTTACTGTGATCTTACTGCACGAGTTATCACGTGAAATAACTCATAACATGTTATTATCACTTCAGAACGTCACTTTGACCCCTGAGTAAGACTTGAGGATTCTCTGGTGTGTTTATGCATGGAGAAAGCTCCTCTCGACCACCTCTTCTCTCTCCACGGTGGGCATTAACAGCCCTGTCGATCAAGCCAGCAACCAGGCGATCTGGTCTGAGACCAGGCCTCAGGGCGGTGACCATGACTACAATAATTAACAACTAATCCACAATACCATGACTGGAACAATTCACAACTAACCCACAATATCATAACTGCAACAATTCACAACTAACCCACAATACCATGATGCAACAATTCACAACTAACCCACAATACCATGATGCAACAATTCACAACTAACCCACAATACCATGATGCAACAATTCACAACTAACCCACAATACCATGATGCAACAATTCACAACTAACCCACAATACCATGATGCAACAATTCACAACTAACCCACAATACCATGATGCAACAATTCACAACCCACAATACCATGACTACAACAATTCACAACTAACCTGTGAAACAACTACAGGTAACCTACAGAGTTTTACGGCCTATCAATTTTTTTTCTCTGCAAGAGTTTTTCTCTATCTGTTAGTTGTGTAATGCGGCAGATGTGCCGTATCGAGTTATTTTATTTTACATCTATCGATATATTATACCCCATTTTATCCAATATCATAAAAAAATAATTTATGTATATGACTCATGGGTTGCTTTAAATATTAATGTTTCTTGTTTATGTTAGAGTAAACAACTCAGAACATGTCCGGAGGCTTGTTTATGTTTCCAGTCGAGTGTAAACAGAAGTAAACAGCTGAGAGCGGTGCAACATGCGAAAGCAGCCCCAACCTGGTGTAAACATGGGCAACATGTGGCAACTCTAAACACGGGGTAAACATTGATGGTGCAAACACACGCCACGGTAAACATGCCTTCACGCCCCACCCCTGCCTGCCGCACGGCTGACACCAGCATGAACACGAGGAGGGTGAGTGTACGAATGTGGGGAGCATAGGCGAGGGACGGTGGGGTGAAGAGAGTTTGGAGAGAGATGGGAGAGAGAGAGATAGAGAGAGAGAGAGAGAGAGAGAGAGAGAGAGAGAGAGAGAGAGAGAGAGAGAGAGAGAGAGAGAGAGAGAGAGAGAGAGAGAGAGAGAGAGCATTAGTTAAATGAAAGAAGGCTTCGTGAAACTGAGAAAATGCCGTTCTATAAACCAAAATATAACAAATCTTTACACGGTTTCTTTCGTACAGAAGACATCGTCACTGTACTGATTAACAAGAAGAAATTAATTTCTTATCAGTGAAGTAAAATTATTAGTAGTTAAAAATAATAGTATAGAATCTATAGAGAATCAAATTAGCAGTTTATTTTCGTATTAAGTTCCTGATTCAACATTCGTCACAGTCGTCTCTAATACCTGGACGCTGTGGTCTCGGAGGGTCGTTCTCGTCAGTCCCTCCGCTGATGACGTCTGCCTCAGCAAGTTGTGGCATCCACTACAACTTCACAACATTGAGGATACGTTGCTACCTCGATAGTTTGTGGACTCTCGTACACTTCCACAAATAGTGGACGTGTGTACTGTTCCACAACTTGTAAAATCCACTACAGATTAGTGTTCTGGTGCGGACTTTCACGACAGATCAGTTTTGTAGTGCGGACCTTCACCCCAGATCAGTGTCGTAGTGCGGACCTTCACCCCAGATCAGTGTCGTAGTGCGGACCTTCACCCCAGATCAGTGTTGTAGTGCGGACCTTCACCCCAGATCAGTGTCGTAGTGCGGACCTTCACCACAGATCAGTGTCGTAGTGCGGACCTTCACCCCAGATCAGTGTCGTAGTGCGGACCTTCACCACAGATCAGTGTTGTAGTGCGGACCTTCACCACAGATCAGTGTTGTAGTGCGGACCTTCACCCCAGATCAGTGTCGTAGTGCGGACCTTCACCCCAGATCAGTGTCGTAGTGCGGACCTTCACCACAGATCAGTGTCGTAGTGCGGACCTTCACCACAGATCAGTGTCGTAGTGCGGACATTCACCACAGATCAGTGTCGTAGTGCGGACATTCACCACGGATCAGTGTCGTAGTGCGGACATTCATCACAGATCAGTGTTGTAGTGCGGACCTTCACCACAGATCAGTGTCATAGTGCGGACCTTCACCACAGATCAGTGTCGTGGTGCGGACCTTCACCACAGATCAGTGTTGTAGTGCGAATCTTCACCACAGTAGACCTGTGGCGTGGCAACCCATCCTAAGAACAGACAAGTTTCACAATATTTAACTTTGTAGTGAGAAAAATCTGTTGTTTCTTGTATAATCTGCATTAAATATTCTTTTACCAGACAATAGATAAAATAATATCGCTGGATCTCGGAGCAAGTTTACGTTAGCTCTACTGTCATATTGGTTAAGGAGTCTTATTGTGCCCATCAGACACGAGTTATCGTTACTCAGGAGTTACTCAGTTCTCAGTATTTACTTCAGAGCTGCTCCGTTCACAGTGTTCATTGCACAGCAGAATCTGAATTCTGTGAGGCCCGGTCCAGTCTCTACTGGACCGGGCCTCACTCTGGTTCATTACCCCGTGGCGTCCTCTGTTCAAAACATCACGAAACATCTAACCGGTTCAGAAAAAAACCCACCACCACATTCACTGAAAATCTACTTGTTGCCTGAGTGTGGCTGGGGTTCCGTATAATGAACAGGGGTTTGCTTGCCTGGGGTTCCGTATAATGAACAGGGGTTTGCTTGCCTGGGGTTCCGTATAATGAACAGGGGTTTGCTTGCCTGGGGTTCCGTATAATGAACAGGGGTTTGCTTGCCTGGGGTTCCGTATAATGAACAGGGGTTTGCTTGCCTGGGGTTCCGTATAATGAACAGGGGGTTCACTTGCCTGGGGTTCCGTATAATGAGCAGGGGGTTCACTTGCCTGGAGTTACGTATAATGAACAGGGATGTTCACTTGTCTGGGGTTCCGTATAATGAACAGGGGGTTCACTTGTCTGGGGTTACGTATAACAAACAGGGGGTTCACTTGTCTGGGGTTCCGTATAATGAACAGGGGGTTCACTTGTCTGGGGTTACGTATAACAAACAGGGGGTTCACTTGTTTGGGGTTCCGTATAATGAACAGGGGGTTCACTTGTCTGGGGTTACGTATAACAAACAGAGGGTTCACTTGTCTGGGGTTCCGTATAATGAACAGGGGGTTCACTTGTCTGGGGTTACGTATAACAAACAGGGGGTTCACTTGTCTGGGATTCCGTATATTACATCCTAGGATTTCAAAGGGCCTGTTATCCCAGGTGTA
Source organism: Cherax quadricarinatus (assembly GCF_038502225.1). Taxonomy (NCBI): domain Eukaryota; kingdom Metazoa; phylum Arthropoda; class Malacostraca; order Decapoda; family Parastacidae; genus Cherax; species Cherax quadricarinatus. The sequence goes on from NC_091299.1 coordinate 2,155,247, forward strand.
ATGGGAGCAAATAAACACAGCAGAAAAAGTTTAGACTTATATTATCCTTCACCAATTATAACAGCAATATGTACACTATGTACAGTGATAAATATAGTGCACTCCACGGTAAGCAAGGCAGAAATAGAAGCCACAAGATAGCAGACCGTGCTTCAACCAGCTCTAGAGTGGGAATGACAAGGGCAGACAGGAGAGCGGTATCCACATAACCTCTGCGATTGTCAATCCCACCTTCTTATTGGCTAGAACCTGGTCACTAGTTGAACGATGGGGCCCCATCATCAACTCTTAGCAACCTGGTTCGCTGGTTGGGGGAGATAGCCTGTAAATGAGGGTGTGTCCATGCGCCGAATAAAGGTTACGTACTCTTTGCATGCCACACCCCCACCCCCGAGAAGGCTCAGGATTAGGCTGCCACCTCCCAGTGGTAACCGTGCCGCCATGGCACAAAATAATGGGACCGCCTATCCTCTCCACCATCCAACTCTTAGATAGAGCTCAGCTTTCCTAGTGACCAAAAGCCAAACCCTAAACTTAGAGTGAGACAGCAGTCAGACAGGCTAGCATAGGTCCAAGATACAGGCGGACGGTAGCCCGCATCCCCTCACTAAAAAAAACCCCCACATCAGGGGATAAAAAAAAGAGCTTGAAAGGGGTTACCACAAATACATCCTAACCTAAATAAAATAATAAACTAGACTCTTGACAAAGAGTCTGCCAACACATTTTCTTTGCCGGCAATATAATGAATTCTGATATTGTAGGGCTGCAGCCTGAGCGTCCAACGCATAAGCCTTGTGTTGTGATTCTTCATGGCTTGGAGATAGACTAACGGGTTGTGATCACTGTAGACTGTGACCACCTGCGATGTCTGGCCCACATAAACATCGAAATGTTCCAAAGCCAGTACCAGCGCGAGGGCTTCTTTTTCAATGGTAGAGTAAGCTCTCTGATGTGGCTGGAACTTGGCTGAAAAGTATGCTACAGGCTGCAACTCCTTGTTCCCGATTTGTAATAGTACCGCCCCAACCCCAGACTCACAAGCATCAACCTGTAATGAAAAAGGTTTGGAGAAGTCTGGAGACAGGAGAATGGGTGCAGAGCACAATAATCTTTTTGCTTTATTAAAAGCAGTGTTACAATCTGACGTCCAATTAAAGGGAACTTTATGACTGGTAAGAGAGGTAAGAGGGGCTACAATATCTGAGAAATTCTTACAGAATCTTCTGTAAAATCCTATCATGCCTAGGAAACGTTGAAGAGATTTCCTATCATGAGGAACTGGATAATCTTTAATCGAAAGAACTTTAGCAAGTTTAGGTGCAACATTACCACTACCTACTTCATGGCCTAGAAAAGTGATAGTGGCCTGGCCAAAGGAAGATTTAGATAAATTAACTGTTAATTGGGAATTCTTAAAGGTCTCAAACAGAGCTTTAAGTCTAAGTAGGTGTTGATCCCAAGTATCAGACACCACAACAATATCATCTAGGTATGCTGCCGTGCCTTCAAGTCCTTTAATAGCCTGATGGATGAGTTTCTGGAATGAAGAGGGGGAATTTTTCATTCCGAAGGGGGTAACTGTATACTGATAATGACCTCCTGGAATTACGAAGGCAGAGATTTCCTTCGCCTTATCTGTCAAAGGTACCTGATAGTAACCTTTAAGGAGATCTAATTTGGACACAAAAGTAGCCTTACCCACAAAGTCAATTACGTCATCCAGACGAGGAAGAGGGTAAGCATCTGTAATTGTGACCTCGTTCACTTTACGGTAGTCTGTGCACATACGAAACCCTCCATCAGCCTTCTTTACTAGGATGCACGGTGAAGCCCATGGACTAGATGACTCCTCCACTAAACCATGTTCTAACAAGAAGTCTACTTCCTGCTGAAGTAGCCTTTGCTTTTCAGGATTAGCTCTGTAGGGGGAGAGTTTAATTGGTTTAGATTTTCCCACATCTACATCATGGTAACCTAACGTACATTTTTTCGGCACATCCGAAAAAATATTAGGATATGACTGTAGAAGCTCAGTTAAATTGGTTGCTTGTATTTCAGATAATCCATCCATTAAAGGGCTAGGATCCTTGAGGAGGACAGAATTGGAAAGTTTAGTATTAATTTCAGAGATAGAGTGCAAAGAGTCAGAGTCGTCCTCAGAGGTAGAGGACAGAGTCATTACTGGGACTTTATCTGGTGTATAAAAGGCCTTGATTTGATTAATGTGGTAAGTTTTTGTTTTTGAGGTCTTACCAATGGGAGCTACCACATAATTTAAATCAGATAATCTACTTACTATCTGCATAGGTCCCGTAAATCTAGCTTTCAAGGTGTGGCCAGGTATAGGTTCCTGCACCAACACCTTGTCTCCTGGATGGAAGGAGCGGAATTGTGCACTTTTGTCATACCTCTGTTTCATCTTACTTTGAGCTATCTTTAGGTTAGCCGTGGCTAACTCACGTGCCACCTGCAACCTTGAAGACGGGTTGTAGAGTGCTGAGCTTACGTCTTCTCCCATCCATCCTTCTTTGAGCACCCGAAGAGGACCTCGTACATTGTGCCCAAAGATCAGCTCAAACGGACTATACCCTGTAGACTCTTGCACCGTCTCTCGTACTGAGAATAGCAACAACGGTAGAGATTCATCCCAATCTGTCGGAAAGTGCATGCAAAAACTTCTCATCATTGTTTTTAATGTTTGGTGGAATCTTTCCAAGGCGCCTTGGGACTGAGGGTGATAGGCAGTGGATAAGTTGTGAATTATCCCTAACCTAGTTAATACTTCCCTAAATGCTTTGGCAGTGAAGTTAGTACCTTGATCACTTTGTATAGTTTTAGGAATGCCAAAACAAGAAATGAATTTTGTTAAAGCTTTGAGAATAGCTTTAGTATTGATACTACGCATAGGGATCGCTTCAGGATATCTGGTTACTTTATCCATAATTGTAAATAAATACTGATTTCCAGACTTTGACTTAGGTAGTGGACCTACACAATCTATAATTAAATCTGCAAAAGGTTCTCCATCAGCAGGTATGGGTTGGAGAGGTGCAGGTTTAATGGAATGTCCAGGTTTTCCAACTTGCTGACATTCTCGGCAACACCTAATATGATTCTTCACATCTTTCTTTAATTTTGGCCAATAAAATTCTTTTGTGATTCTATACAAGGTTTTTGTAATTCCTGAGTGACCTCCTAATGACGTATTATGAGCTATATTTAATATCTGAGGTCTATACTTGGTTGGAACCACTAACCTGTCGTATAATTGCCGGCCCTCTATCTCCTTACCAGTCTCAGTGCATACCAAATAATCATTTTTAACTTCATACTTGACTGGATGACCCAAAGAGGATTTACCCATGGCTGCCTCAAAAGCGAATTTTAAAGAAGGGTCCTTTCGTTGTTCCTCCCGGAAGGACAGTCCCTCGGGCATGGAAACAGAGACATCTGGGAATCCTGCAACCTGGGAATAGGAAGGCTTGATCGGGGTCTGTTCACTTGATTTACGAGACTCCGGCCGGTGTGTCTCATAAAACAACGTGGCTATTCCGAGATCGGAGTCGTCCAAGGATAGGTCAACATTCTCCCCAGACAACCCTTGGGATGTTGCCCGAGTTATGGCCAACACTGGAGAAGCATTAATCATTATAGGTTCAGGACACGAAGTAACAGTAGTAATGTTATTACCCAGTAATAACATTACATTTTTCATGGGAAATCCTTTTGAGATACCTACAGTCAAGTACCCAGTGTAATATTTGCACTGTACATAAATTTTATGCAAAGGAACTGAATATATAGTTCCTCCGTAAGCTTCCAATAAAACTGAGGAATTCAAGGAAGTATTCTCTGAAAGGGGTAATATTCCTTCTCTGACAAGTGAGCAATATGCTCCAGTATCTCTAAAGGTATTTACTTTAGTTGGTTCTGAGTTTTCCTGAAGGGAAATAAGACTTTCGCAATAATAAGGGGCCATACCTTTTTCTACTTCTCTAGGGGACATGTTACTAGGGATATTAGAGATTTTCCCGATGGGTTGAGGCTTTTGGGGGCAGTTGGAACTGATGTGACCTACTTTATTACATCTGAAGCAGACGACAGGCTTGCCCTTTACTCCCTGATGACGTTGCAAGTGGTGTCGTTCTGGTTGGTGCCTCTCTGGATATTGTTGTCGAGATGCTCCATAAGTAGTTTGCCTCTCCGCAGGGGGACCATATGTTGAGAAGCGTGGCTCACCAGGTGACTTATTTGGATGACGTAGACGCTCTCCCTCCGGCTGGCACTTCATTCTCCAATGTTGTCGATCTCTGCTCACGCCAGACTGTTGAAAAGAGAGACAGGACCGCTCGGACAAGGAGCGGTTCGTTTCGAAGGTATCAGCCAACCTGGCCGCCTCCAATGCAGTGGTTAAGTCACGATCCTGCAGAAAGACACGAACCTCTGGTCCCACAGACTCCAGCAGGTTATCAATCAGAATAAGCTGCACCAGCTCCTCAAAGTTAGAGACACCACTCGCTTTATACCAGCTGGTAAAAGCTTTGGTTTGCTGTCTCACAAAGTCCACCAGGGATTGACCAAGCTGCCGCCTGTTCAATTTGAAGGTCTTACGATATTTAGCTGGGATACATGTATATGCTCCCAACACTGTGGTCTTCACTACTTGATAATCAGAGAATTCAGCGTCAGTTAATACCGACGTAAATTCCTGTGCCTTACCCAATAATGCTGTATGAACCAACGCTGCCCAGTGCTGTTCCGGCCACCTCAAGGCTCGAGCCTGATTTTCGAAGCTTTCGAAAAATTGCTCTGGTTCGGCCTCATTGAAGCGGGGAACAAGCTGTACTGCTTTTTGTAAACTGAAATCGTTTACAGAATGCGAAAACTGCCTCCTTTCTCTTTCCCTATCAAATTCTTCCCTTGCGAATGCTCTCTGTTCCCTAGTTTGCTCAAGATTGATTTTTGCCAGCTCAAGTGCCAACGACGCTGATTCACCCTGAGACAACCCAGCTGCACTATACTGACCATTTTGCTCCGTAGGTATATCATCTTCCTCATGCGAGAACATAGTAGTTTTTGCCCTAGCTCCCGTAGAGGGAGGAGTTTGATGTGCCATCTCTTCTTCAATAAGTATGTCAGCAATAAGTGAACGCAGTTGCGCAGCTGTGAGAGTGCGTTTATAGGGAATGCCAATGGAACGAGCAATTTGCCAACAACGCTGTAGAGACAATTTAGGTAGGTTATGCAAAGTATATGCCGACACCAGGCGTCTGACTCGTCTAGGTGGCATAAGTTATTCGCTATGCACAGTACGAATACCCCAACGTAACACGTTAATTTGCAGAACACGCTTAGCTATGCACAGTACGAATGCAGAATACGCATACAAGCAAAGCCGACTGCACACAAGATTGACCGTAGCGAAGCGAGCACACTGAACAAGCTAGTAGCGAGCTGTTGAACGATCACACAATAGCAAGGCTGATCATAAGCAACTGACACGCAAAATTTGTAAAGCGAAGCGAGACAGCAAGCTACACAATGTTCCTGCTACAAGCTTCACCCTAAGCTCAACCGTTTCTCTAAGTCCAGCTCTCGGACAGGCTACCCATATTACATCCTAGGATTTCAAAGGGCCTGTTATCCCAGGTGTAATGGGAGCAAATAAACACAGCAGAAAAAGTTTAGACTTATATTATCCTTCACCAATTATAACAGCAATATGTACACTATGTACAGTGATAAATATAGTGCACTCCACGGTAAGCAAGGCAGAAATAGAAGCCACAAGATAGCAGACCGTGCTTCAACTAGCTCTAGAGTGGGAATGACAAGGGCAGACAGGAGAGCGGTATCCACATAACCTCTGCGATTGTCAATCCCACCTTCTTATTGGCTAGAACCTGGTCACTAGTTGAACGATGGGGCCCCATCATCAACTCTTAGCAACCTGGTTCGCTGGTTGGGGGAGATAGCCTGTAAATGAGGGTGTGTCCATGCGCCGAATAAAGGTTACGTACTCTTTGCATGCCACACCGTATAATAAACAGGGGGGTTCACTTGCCTTTATTCCTACATTCGCTCAAAATTCTGACAAATTAGTGGGGTCGGTGGGACCTACAGATAACTCAAAGTGTATACGGGATTTGATAGGCCGTGGGATTTTGAATCCCTTATACAGTATAATTCTTTTCCTTGGCTGCCTCTCTGTGGGTGATCTGGTCTGTGTGTGTGTCTTGTCGTGTATCACTAACTGCAGTGTATATTTTAATTCTTTCCCCCATAGTTTCTTTTTCCCTTTATATATTTGTGTATGCGTACATACATTCAGATATACAACACGCAATTATATAATTTATTATATTGTTGGTTTGCATACAAGGGGAGGGTGGGGAGATAAAATGCGACGTCCCTAGGTAAATGTGTTCTGACGACCCTCAAACACCAAAGGAAGAATAAGGGCCATGTTAGAGAGAGAAGTGTGCGTGGCTTGACGGGAGTTGCCGCAGCGGGAGGCTCCTGGCGCAAGCAGAGCGTGCAAGGAGAGGCTAGGCTCCGTGACTCTCTAAAGGAACCCTCCACCACGCTCTCTTGTTTACTTGTGGCGCTGTGTCGAGCAAACTAAGACCCCTTTTATGAGGACGGAGTCGAGGATTAAGGCAGCAGGTCTGACTCCTCCAATGGGTGAGGAACATCATCTCCAGCAGGAAGTCACTACCTCTTTGGAGGGTTAACGGTAGCGCCGGGAGACGCACCGAACAGGAAGGTTGGAGTGTAGCCTCGTGACCACTAGAAACGGAATGTTGCGGCACCGTCCTCTCAACCTCCTTCAGCCTGACGAGGGGATCACTTAAGCGGGTATTCACCACAAAACGAGAGAGAGAGAAAGTGTATTGAGATCTAAAAAGGTTTGGTGGAGAGCGACAAAAGCACTTGCTAGGATGGTGAGGATGAGAGGCGGGTTCAACTTTCACAGCTGTTGTAGACTGCTTGGGGCTACGAGGCCCACTACAGTTTAATGGCAATTTCTTGTACGTGCGAGCTTAAATTGAATGTGCAAGCCAGCCAGACGGCTTGGGTTATTTGCACGTTAGACACACTAATGCACGCTTGGAGTAAGATTAAGCCAAGATGTTTACTGTTTTTTCTTTTTACTTCAAGATTCAGTTTAGATAAGCATTTGAGGCCGGATGCCCTGTACCCTCTGAAAGCCAGATGTGGGGGTTCACCTGCGCTCAGTCTCACGCGGAACACTTCAGAGCATGCGGGACTTGGAGCCAAGAGTCAGAAATTAATATAAATTTCACAGAGACAGGGTTACTGGACATACATACATTATACACTGAGCCCAGTAAGTCAGGCCGGGGGAGCCAAGCTGGAGACACAGTGGTAGTGGTGCAGGCACGCAAGCGACTTCAAGTACACGCTAAATTAAACCTTCGTACGCGACGTCGCAAGTGCGGTTAGTAACGTATGTATATCCTATATTTAGAAACAAAATTTATGGGAAACACAAATATGATAAGAGAAGTGGAAATGCGCTTCCTTTCCGATTCCCATATAGATAACAGTCGAGAATTACTGATTTGTTTCTGTGTCTTTAATGCAGTAAATCAACCCAGTAAATCTACCCAGTAAATCAACGCTGAAAAAGAACAAAAGCTAGAGTCAAAATATAATTTGTCTTCTGCATGGTATCTCACTTAACCTTTGATGGCTAACAGAGAAACACTGTACGAATACGAGTGGAAGGTTTTCTCTTGTCTTTATACAAGCGTCGTAGCGTTGAAATTAAGCTGTGTGAATTAGTGACGGAGCCAAGATGTGCTATTGTCTTCACGTTTTTATCGTAGCCAAGTGAATTAAAAGCTTGGCAAGCGAAAGCTAAGGGCGAGTTTCTGGGGGTATGTTTAGCGAAACCCGGTCTTGTGGACGTTGTGTCTGCTGAATGTTGTTGAAAGTCAGGGTGTTTTTATAGTGGATGTATTGGTATAGTGAGGGTGTAGGGCTATAATGACTTCTTATAGAGAGTACAACGTTTGAGTACTGAGTGTGTTAGAGTGAGAGTGATGTATTTTATATCATGCCTGTGGCTCACCTGTGATTCCTTCCATCTGCGCCCACTTGCTCCTGGTCTTCCCCAGACGCTGGAAACTACCGTGGTGGCTGGGCTGGAACTTCACGTGTCCCCTGAGGTCACGGTCAACTATTTCTCGGCCTAAATTAGCGAAGTGAATTCGTCTTTAGTCAAAATCTGGTGTGACTTTTATCCTCTGACTCTGAACGAATTATGGATATTGTTTGGACTTCAACTAATGTAAGAACCGGTTCCATTATATCTGTACTAAGAAAGCCAGTTAGTCATACTAGCAAACCAATACTGAAAGTGGCAGATTTTTTTCACGTTGTTGAAAATTGCTAATGATGGCAGAAAATTAATAATGGCGTTCAGACCTTTTTTTAAAAATATTGAATAACCAAACGTTTCTGTGCTTTTGTAAACACACGAAATACACCTCAACTCGTTCCAGGTCCGAACATTTCAAACAATGTCCCCATTTGCCCCCTCGATTTCTGATGATAAATGAGACACTTGTGCAACATTTGGGAACCTTGTGGAAACATTTCGCCACACAGCGGCTTTTTCAGTCCAGTGCAGAGAAAGGTGGAAGATGAGGAGCAGTTTGAGGTAACTAGTCCCTCAGCTTGCCTGGCGAAACTCGCTTAGTTTTTTCACGGTAATCTCCAGTCGAGTCTGGAACTATTTTAGGTAAATATCTTCCCATGGGCTTAGAGGAATTTGTACATTAGTTGACAAACACTGGGGCCAGGAGCTATGACTCAACCCCCGCAGCTACAATTACATGAGTATTGCACCACCGCCACTTGGAGAAGCATTCCCCTACAATTTTACTGATTCATAAGTGCAAAAGCAGAGTTCACAAAACCGAAGTAAATACTGCGATATCTATAAAAACTGTGGTACTTGTCACACCCAAATTCCTAGTAAAAATATTTATTAAAAACCTGTTGAACGTCCAGTTGACCTACTAGAGAATATATGTATTAATGTTGGCAGAATTAAGAACATAAGAATGGAGGAACACTGCAGAAGGCCTACTGGCCCATACAACGCAAGTCCTTATCAAAACCACCACTACCTAAAGCTACCCAAGAATTTACTCCCGTACCCATGACACCAGTCATACCCAGCCCCTCCCACTCATATATCTGTTCAATCTCTTTTTAAAGCCACCCAAGGTCCTAGCCTCTATTACCCTACTCGGAAGATTGTTCCACGCATCCACAACTCTGTTCGACAACCAGTATTTACCTATGTCCTTTCTAAATCTAAATTTATCTAACTTAAATCCGTTATTTCTGGTTCTTACCTAGTTCGACACCCTCAGTATTTTATTAATATCTCCTTTGTTTATGCCCGTCATCCACTTATACACCTCAATGATATCTCCCCTCATTCAACGTCTCTCCAAAGTGTGAAATTCAAGGCTAATTATTTTAGTCATTCCTTTCTGTATGTTCTCCAATGAGTCTATATCCATCCTGTAGTAAGGAGACCAAAACTGAGCAGCATAATTCAAATGAGGCCTCACTAGTGATGTATAGAGCTGAACATTAAAATGGTATAAAATACCGACAGGTTGTTAGGTAAGACACATATGCAACAGTTAGGTATCTTTATTTCGAAACGTTTCGCCTACACAGTAGGATTCTTCAGTCGAGTACAGAAAAGTTGATAGAAGCAGAAGAGACTTGAAGACGATGTAATCAGTCCATCACCCTTAAAGTTTTGAGGTGGTCAGTCCCTCAGTCTAGAGAAGAGCATTATTTCATAGTCTGAAACAATATGGAGTTGAAGTGACAGGATGGAGCCTTATATAGCGCCAGGAGGTGAGACGTAGGTCACTAGTAGAACGCAGATGTTGGGAGGTCAGGTCCCTCTCAAATCCAGCCGTTCTCACTAGTAGAGGTTGTCGAAGTTCAATGCAGGTCTGTACCAAGATACCCTTGTGTTGCAGTGTCTGACAGATTGAACATTAAAATGGTATAAAATACCGACAGGTTGTTAGGTAAGACACATATGCAACAGTTAGGTATCTTTATTTCGAAACGTTTCGCCTACACAGTAGGCTTCTTCAGTCGAGTACAGAAAAGTTGATAGAAGAGGGACTGACCACCTCAAAACTTTAAGGGTGATGGACTGATTACATCGTCTTCAAGTATCTTCTGCTTCTATCAACTTTTCTGTACTCGACTGAAGAAGCCTACTGTGTAGGCGAAACGTTTCGAAATAAAGATACCTAACTGTTACATAGGTGTCTTACCTAACAACCTGTCGGTATTTTATACCATTTGAATGTTTAAAAGAACATTAGAACGAAGGAACACTACAGCAGGCCTACTGACCCATGCTAGGCAGGCCTAACTCACACTCAACCACACTTACATACCCGTCCAACCTATATTTAAAGAACAGCTCAAGACGCTTATTAGTGTATCAAAGAGAAAAATGAAACCAACACATTGGTAACTGATAAATTAGACACATGTGCAACACTTGGGTATCCTTAAGTGTTGCACATATGTGTAATTTATCAACTTGTCGGTACTCTGAGGTGGCCCGGTGGCCTGGTGGCTAAAGCTCCCGCTTCACACACGGAGGGCCCGGGTTCGATTCCCGGCGGGTGGAAACATTTCGACACGTTTCCTTACACCTGTTGTCCTGTTCACCTAGCAGCAAATAGGTACCTGGGTGTTAGTCGACTGGTGTGGGTCGCATCCTGGGGGACAAGATTAAGGACCCCAATGGAAATAAGTTAGACAGTCCTCGATGACGCACTGACTTTCTTGGGTTATCCTGGGTGGCTAACCCTCCGGGGTTAAAAATCCGAACGAAATCTCTCTTCATCAATACATTGGTAACTGATACTAACTTGCCAATGCCTTGTCACAAAAGTAATCACTGCTCACAAAAGTAATTGCACATGATTTCCTTAACTGAATACGTAAAGTATGTTGCAAGTACTTTGAAAAGTGCAGTTACTTTCACGTTTCCGAAAGATATTGAATTATTTGCAAATATTGCAACCATTCTTGCATTAAACAAGTTAGAAAAGATAATCACTGGAATAACTGAACACACAAGTACTCTTCAGTGTGTTCAAGATAGTTTATTAGTTTCCTAGATTAAGAAGTTATTATTTTTCTAGGTTACGTATTTAGTAGCTGTCTTGTTGGAGGTGAACATCACAGTTCAGTTGTTCCTCCGAACAACAGTGTTCCCAAACCTTCATAACAACAGTGTTCTCAACCCTCCGAACAACAGTGTTCCCAACCCTCCGAACAACAGTGTTCCCACCCCTCCGAACAGCAGTGTTCAAACCCCTCCGAACAACAGTGTTCCCACCCCTCCGAACAACAGTGTTCCCACCCCTCCGAACAACAGTGTTCCCAACCCTCCGAACAACAGTGTTCCCAACCCTCCGAACAACAGTGTTCCCACCCCTCCGAACAACAGTGTTCTCAACCATCCGAACAACAGTGTTCCCACCCCTCCGAACAACAGTGTTCCCACCCCTCCGAACAACAGTGTTCCCAACCCTCCGAACAACAGTGTTTCCAACCCTCCGAACAACAGTGTTCCCAACCCTCCGAACAACAGTGTTCCCAACCCTCCGAACAACAGTGTTCCCAACCCTCCGAACAACAGCGTTAACAACCCTCCGAACAACAGTGTTAACAACCCTCCGAACAACAGTGTTCCCAACCCTCCGAACAACAGTGTTCCCAACCCTCCGAACAACAGTGTTCCCACCCCTCCGAACAACAGTGTTCCCACCCCTCCGATCAACAGTGTTCCCAACCCTCCGAACAACAGTGTTGCCAACCCTCCGAACAACAGTGTTCCCACCCCTCCGAACAACAGTGTTCCCACCCCTCCGAACAACAGTGTTCCCACCCCTCCGAACAACAGTGTTCCCATCCCTCCGAACAACAGTGTTACCACCCCTCCGAACAACAGTGTTCCCACCCCTCCGAACAACAGTGTTCCAACCCCTCCGAACAACAGTGTTCCCACCCCTGCGAACAACAGTGTTCCCACCCCTCCGAACAATAGTGTTCCCACCCCTCTGAACAACAGTGTTCCCAACCCTCCAAACAACAGTGTTCCCACCCCTCCGTACAACAGTGTTCCCATCCCTCCGAAAAACAGTGTTCCCACCCCTCCGAACAACAGTGTTACCACCCCTCCGAACAACAGTGTTCCCACCCCTCCGAACAACAGTGTTCCCACCCCTGCGAACAACAGTGTTCCCACCCCTCCGAACAACAGTGTTCCCACCCCTGCGAACAACAGTGTTCCCACCCCTCCGAACAACAGTGTTCCCACCCCTCCGAACAACAGTGTTCCCACCCCTCCGAACAACAGTATTACCAACCCTCCGAACAACAGTGTTCCCACCCCTCCGAACAACAGTGTTCCCACCCCTCCGAACAACAGTGTTCTCATCCATCCGAACAACAGTATTCCCAACCCTCCGAACAACAGTGTTCCCACCCCTCCGAACAACAGTATTCCCAACCCTCCGAGCAGCAGTGTTCCCACCCCTCCGATCGACAGTGTTCCCAACCATCCGAACAACAGTGTTTCCAACCCTCCGAACAACAGTGTTCCCAACCCTCCGATCGACAGTGTTCCCAACCCTCCGAACAGCAGTGTTCCCAACCCTCCGAACAACAGTGTTAACAACCCTCCGAACAACAGTGTTCCCAACCCTCCGAACAACAGTGTTCCCACCCCTCCGAACAACAGTGTTCCCAACCATCCGAACAACAGTGTTAACAACCCTCCGAACAACAGTGTTCCCAACCCTCCGAACAACAGTGTTCCCACCCCTCCGAACAACAGTGTTCCCAACCATCCGAACAACAGTGTTAACAACCCTCCGAACAACAGTATTCCCAACCCTCCGAACAACAGTGTTCCCAACCATCCGAACAACAGTGTTAACAACCCTCCGAACAACAGTGTTCCCAACCATCCGAACAACAGTGTTCCCAACCCTCCAAACAACAGTGTTCCCAACCCTCTGAACAACAGTGTTCCCAACCCTCCGAACAACAGTGTTCCCAACCCTCCGAACAACAGTGTTCCCAACCCTCCGAACAACAGTGTTCCCAACCCTCCGAATAACAGTGTTCCCAACCCTCCGAAGAACAGTGTTCCCACCCCTCCGAACAACAGTGTTCCCACCCCTCCGAACAACAGTGTTCCCAACCCTCCGAACAACAGGGTTTCCAACCCACCGAACAACAGTGTTCCCAACCCTCCCCTCCCACCCCCGAACAACAGTGTTCCCAACCCCTCCGAACAACAGCGTTAACAACCCTCCGAACAACAGTGTTTCCGACCAACAGTGTTCCCAACCCTCCGAACAACAGTGTTCCCAACCCTCCGAACAACAGTGTTCCCAACCCTCCGAACAACAGTGTTCCCAACCCTCCGAATAACAGTGTTCCCAACCCTCCGAACAACCCAACCCTCCGAACAACAGTGTTCCCACCCTCCGAACAACAGTGTTCCCACCCCACCGAACAACAGTGTTCCCACCCCTCCGAACAACAGTGTTCCCACCCCTCCGAACAACAGTGTTCCCACCCTCCGAACAACAGTGTTCCCACCCCTCCGAACAACAGTGTTCCCACCCCTCCGAACAACAGTGTTCCCACCCTCCGAACAACAGTGTTCCCATCCCTCCGAACAACAGTGTTCCCACCCCTCCGAACAACAGTGTTCCCAACCCTCCGAACAACAGTGTTCCCATCCCTCCGAACAACAGTGTTCCCAACCCTCCGAACAACAGTGTTACCACCCCTCCGAACAACAGTGTTCCCAACCCTCCGAACAACAGTGTTCCCACCCCTCCGAACAATAGTGTTCCCACCCCTCTGAACAACAGTGTTCCCAACCCTCCGAACAACAGTGTTCCCACCCCTCCGAACAACCGTGTTCCCAACCCTCCGAACAACACTGTTCCCACCCCTGCGAACAACAGTGTTCCCAACCCTCCGAACAACAGTGTTCCCACCCCTGCGAACAACAGTGTTCCCACCCCTCCGAACAACAGTGTTCCCACCCCTCCGAACAACAGTGTTCCCACCCCTCCGAACAACAGTATTCCCAACCCTCCGAACAACAGTATTCCCAACCCTCCGAACAACAGTGTTCCCCACCCACCGAACAACAGTGTTCCCACCCCTCCGAACAACAGTGTTCCCATCCCTCCGAACAACAGTATTCCCAACCCTCCGAACAACAGTGTTCCCACCCCTCCGAACAACAGTATTCCCAACCCTCCGAGCAGCAGTGTTCCCACCCCTCCGATCGACAGTGTTCCCAACCCTCCGAACAACAGTGTTCCCAACCCTCCGAACAACAGTTTTCCCAACCCTCCGAACAACAGTATTCCCAACCCTCCGAACAACAGTGTTCCCAACCCTCTGAACAACAGTGTTCCTAACCCTCCGACCAACAGTGTTCCCAACCCTCCGAACAACAGTGTTCCCAACCCTCCGAACAACAGTGTTCCCAACCCTCCGAACAACAGTTTTCCCAACCCTCCGAAC
>NC_091299.1:2174798-2257238 GCF_038502225.1 Cherax quadricarinatus
CATCTCCAACCTTGTCTCACACACCTAGATGATCATAACAACATTGTTCAACAATAACAACATTGTCCAACAGTAACAACATTGTCCAACAATAACAACATTGTCCAACAACAACAACATTGTCCAACAATAACAACAACATTGTCCAACAATAACAACATTGTCCAACAACAACAACATTGTCCAACAATAACAACAACATTGTCCAACAATAACAACATTGTCCAACAACAACAACATTGTCCAACAGTAACAACATTGTCCAACAACAACAACATTGTCCAACAATAACAACATTGTCCAACAACAACAACATTGTCCAACAGTAACAACATTGTCCAACAACAACATTGTCCAACAACAACAACATTGTCCAACAATAACAACATTGTCCAACAATAACAACATTGTCCAACAATAACAACATTGTCCAACAAAAACAACATTGTCCAACAATAACAACATTGTCCAACAATAACAACATTGTCCAACAACAACAACATTGTCCAACAATAACAAAAACATTGTCCAACAATAACAACATTGTCCAACAACAACAACATTGTCCAACAATAACAACAACATTGTCCAACAATAACAACATTGTCCAACAATAACAACAACATTGTTCAACAATAACAACATTGTCCAACAACAATAACAACATTGTTCAACAACAATAACAACAACATTGTCCAACAATAACAACATTGTGCAACAACAATAACAACATTGTCCAACAATAACAACATTGTCCAACAATAACAACATTGTTCAACAACAATAACAACATTGTCCAACAATAACAACATTGTCCAACAATAACAACATTGTTCAACAACAATAACAACATTGTCCAACAATAACAACATTGTCCAACAATAACAACATTGTCCAACAATAACAACATTGTCCAACAATAACAACATTGTTCAACAACAATAACAACATTGTCCAACAACAATAACAACATTGTCCAACAATAACAACATTGTCCAACAACAATAACAACATTGTCCAACAAAAACAACATTGTCCAACAATAACAACATTGTCCAACAATAACAACATTGTTCAACAACAATAACAACATTGTTCAACAATAAAAACAACATTGTCCAACAATAACAACATTGTTCAACAACAATAACAACATTGTCCAACAATAACAACATTGTCCAACAACAATAACAACATTGTTCAACAACAATAACAACATTGTCAAACAATAACAACATTGTCCAACAACAATAACAACATTGTTCAACAACAATAACAACATTGTCCAACAATAACAACATTGTCCAACAACAATAACAATATTGTCCAACAATAACAACATTGTCCAACAACAATAACAACATTGTCCAACAAAAACAACATTGTCCAACAATAACAACATTGTCCAACAATAACAACATTGTTCAACAACAATAACAACATTGTTCAACAATAAAAACAACATTGTCCAACAATAACAACATTGTTCAACAACAATAACAACATTGTTCAACAACAATAACAACATTGTCCAACAATAACAACATTGTTCAACAACAATAACAACATTGTCCAACAAAAAACAACATTGTCCAACAATAACAACATTGTCCAACAATAACAACATTGTTCAACAACAATAACAACATTGTTCAACAATAAAAACAACATTGTCCAACAATAACAACATTGTTCAACAACAATAACAACATTGTTCAACAACAATAACAACATTGTCCAACAATAACAACATTGTCCAACAATAACAACATTGTTCAACAACAATAACAACATTGTCCAGCAATAACAACATTGTCCAACAATAACAACATTGTTCAACAACAACAACATTGTTCAACAATAACAACATTGTTCAACAACAATAACAACATTGTCCAACAATAACAACATTGTTCAACAACAATAACAACATTGTCCAACAATAACAACATTGTTCAACAACAATAACAACATTGTCCAACAATAACAACATTGTTCAACAACAATAACATTGTCCAACAATAACAACATTGTCCAACAACAATAACAACATTGTCCAACAATAACAACATTGTTCAACAACAATAACAACATTGTCCAACAATAACAACATTGTTCAACAACAATAACAACATTGTCCAACAACAATAACAACATTGTTCAACAACAATAACAACATTGTCCAACAATAACAACATTGTCCAACAATAACAACATTGGCCAACAATAACAACATTGTTCAACAATAAAAACAACATTGTCCAACAATAACAACATTGTCCAACAACAATAACAACATTGTTCAACAACAATAACAACATTGTCCAACAATAACAACATTGTTCAACAATAACAACATTGTTCAACAACAATAACAACATTGTTCAACAACAATAACAACATTGTTCAACAACAATAACAACATTGTCCAACAATAACAACATTGTCCAACAACAATAACAACATTGTTCAACAACAATAACAACATTGTTCAACAACAATAACAACATTGTCCAACAACAATAACAACATTGTCCAACAATAACAACATTGTCCAACAACAATAACAACATTGTCCAACAACAATAACAACATTGTCCAACAATAACAACATTGTCCAACAATAACAACATTGTTCAACAACAATAACAACATTGTCCAACAATAACAACATTGTCCAACAACAATAACAACATTGTCCAACAACAATAACAACATTGTCCAACAACAATAACAACATTGTCCAACAATAACAACATTGTCCAACAATAACAACATTGTTCAACAACAATAACAACATTGTCCAACAATAACAACATTGTTCAACAACAATAACAACATTGTCCAACAATAACAACATTGTCCAACAATAACAACATTGTTCAACAACAATAACAACATTGTCCAACAATAACAACATTGTTCAACAACAATAACAACATTGTCCAACAACAATAACAACATTGTTCAACAATAACAACATTGTCCAACAACAATAACAACATTGTTCAACAACAATAACAACATTGTCCAACAACAATAACAACATTGTTCAACAACAATAACAACATTGTCCAACAATAACAACATTGTCCAACAACAATAACAACATTGTTCAACAACAATAACAACATTGTCCAACAACAATAACAACATTGTCCAACAACAATAACAACATTGTCCAACAACAATAACAACATTGTTCAACAACAATAACAACATTGTTCAACAACAATAACAACATTGTCCAACAACAATAACAACATTGTCCAACAACAATAACAACATTGTTCAACAACAATAACAACATTGTTCAACAACAATAACAACATTGTCCAACAACAATAACAACATTGTCCAACAACAATAACAACATTGTTCAACAACAATAACAACATTGTCCAACAACAATAACAACATTGTCCAACAACAATAACAACATTGTTCAACAACAATAACAACATTGTCCAACAACAATAACAACATTGTCCAACAACAATAACAACATTGTCCAACAATAACAACATTGTCCAACAACAATAACAACATTGTTCAACAACAATAACAACATTGTCCAACAACAATAACAACATTGTCCAACAACAATAACAACATTGTCCAACAACAATAACAACATTGTTCAACAACAATAACAACATTGTCCAACAATAACAACATTGTCCAACAACAATAACAACATTGTTCAACAACAATAACAACATTGTCCAACAATAACAACATTGTCCAACAACAATAACAACATTGTCCAACAATAACAACATTGTTCAACAACAATAACAACATTGTCCAACAATAACTACATTGTTCAACAACAATAACAACATTGTTCAACAATAAAAACAACATTGTCCAACAATAACAACATTGTTCAACAACAATAACAACATTGTCCAACAATAACAACATTGTTCAACAACAATAACAACATTGTTCAACAACAATAACAACATTGTCCAACAATAACAACATTGTTCAACAACAATAACAACATTGTCCAACAATAACAACATTGTTCAACAACAATAACAACATTGTCCAACAATAACATCATTGTTCAACAACGATAACAACATTGTCCAACAATAACATCATTGTTCAACAACAATAACAACATTGTCCAACAATAACAACATTGTTCAACAATAAAAACAACATTGTCCAACAATAACAACATTGTTCAACAATAACAACATTGTCCAACAATAACAACATTGTTCAACAATAACAACATTGTCCAACAATAACAACATTGTCCAACAACAATAACAACATTGTCCAACAATAACAACATTGTTCAACAACAATAACAACATTGTTCAACAACAATAACAACATTGTCCAACAACAATAACAACATTGTCCAACAACAATAACAACATTGTTCAACAACAATAACAACATTGTTCAACAACAATAACAACATTGTCCAACAACAATAACAACATTGTCCAACAATAACAACATTGTTCAACAACAATAACAACATTGTCCAACAATAACATCATTGTTCAACAACAATAACAACATTGTCCAGAAATAACAACATTGTCCAACAATAACAACATTGTTCAACAACAACAACATTGTTCAACAATAACAACATTGTTCAACAACAATAACAACATTGTCCAACAATAACAACATTGTTCAACAACAATAACAACATTGTCCAACAATAACAACATTGTTCAACAACAATAACAACATTGTCCAACAATAACAACATTGTTCAAAAACAATAACATTGTCCAACAATAACAACATTGTCCAACAACAATAACAACATTGTCCAACAATAACAACATTGTTCAACAACAATAACAACATTGTCCAACAATAACAACATTGTTCAACAACAATAACAACATTGTCCAACAACAATAACAACATTGTTCAACAACAATAACAACATTGTCCAACAATAACAACATTGGCCAACAATAACAACATTGTTCAACAATAAAAACAACATTGTCCAACAATAACAACATTGTCCAACAACAATAACAACATTGTTCAACAACAATAACAACATTGTCCAACAATAACAACATTGTTCAACAATAACAACATTGTTCAACAACAATAACAACATTGTTCAACAACAATAACAACATTGTTCAACAACAATAACAACATTGTCCAACAATAACAACATTGTCCAACAACAATAACAACATTGTTCAACAACAATAACAACATTGTTCAACAACAATAACAACATTGTCCAACAACAATAACAACATTGTCCAACAATAACAACATTGTCCAACAACAATAACAACATTGTCCAACAACAATAACAACATTGTCCAACAATAACAACATTGTCCAACAATAACAACATTGTTCAACAACAATAACAACATTGTCCAACAATAACAACATTGTCCAACAACAATAACAACATTGTCCAACAACAATAACAACATTGTCCAACAACAATAACAACATTGTCCAACAATAACAACATTGTCCAACAATAACAACATTGTTCAACAACAATAACAACATTGTCCAACAATAACAACATTGTTCAACAACAATAACAACATTGTCCAACAATAACAACATTGTCCAACAATAACAACATTGTTCAACAACAATAACAACATTGTCCAACAATAACAACATTGTTCAACAACAATAACAACATTGTCCAACAACAATAACAACATTGTTCAACAATAACAACATTGTCCAACAACAATAACAACATTGTTCAACAACAATAACAACATTGTCCAACAACAATAACAACATTGTTCAACAACAATAACAACATTGTCCAACAATAACAACATTGTCCAACAACAATAACAACATTGTTCAACAACAATAACAACATTGTCCAACAACAATAACAACATTGTCCAACAACAATAACAACATTGTCCAACAACAATAACAACATTGTTCAACAACAATAACAACATTGTTCAACAACAATAACAACATTGTCCAACAACAATAACAACATTGTCCAACAACAATAACAACATTGTTCAACAACAATAACAACATTGTTCAACAACAATAACAACATTGTCCAACAACAATAACAACATTGTCCAACAACAATAACAACATTGTTCAACAACAATAACAACATTGTCCAACAACAATAACAACATTGTCCAACAACAATAACAACATTGTTCAACAACAATAACAACATTGTCCAACAACAATAACAACATTGTCCAACAACAATAACAACATTGTCCAACAATAACAACATTGTCCAACAACAATAACAACATTGTTCAACAACAATAACAACATTGTCCAACAACAATAACAACATTGTCCAACAACAATAACAACATTGTCCAACAACAATAACAACATTGTTCAACAACAATAACAACATTGTCCAACAATAACAACATTGTCCAACAACAATAACAACATTGTTCAACAACAATAACAACATTGTCCAACAATAACAACATTGTCCAACAACAATAACAACATTGTCCAACAATAACAACATTGTTCAACAACAATAACAACATTGTCCAACAATAACTACATTGTTCAACAACAATAACAACATTGTTCAACAATAAAAACAACATTGTCCAACAATAACAACATTGTTCAACAACAATAACAACATTGTCCAACAATAACAACATTGTTCAACAACAATAACAACATTGTTCAACAACAATAACAACATTGTCCAACAATAACAACATTGTTCAACAACAATAACAACATTGTCCAACAATAACAACATTGTTCAACAACAATAACAACATTGTCCAACAATAACATCATTGTTCAACAACGATAACAACATTGTCCAACAATAACATCATTGTTCAACAACAATAACAACATTGTCCAACAATAACAACATTGTTCAACAATAAAAACAACATTGTCCAACAATAACAACATTGTTCAACAATAACAACATTGTCCAACAATAACAACATTGTTCAACAATAACAACATTGTCCAACAATAACAACATTGTCCAACAACAATAACAACATTGTCCAACAATAACAACATTGTTCAACAACAATAACAACATTGTTCAACAACAATAACAACATTGTCCAACAACAATAACAACATTGTCCAACAACAATAACAACATTGTTCAACAACAATAACAACATTGTTCAACAACAATAACAACATTGTCCAACAACAATAACAACATTGTCCAACAATAACAACATTGTTCAACAACAATAACAACATTGTCCAACAATAACATCATTGTTCAACAACAATAACAACATTGTCCAACAATAACAACATTGTTCAACAATAAAAACAACATTGTCCAACAATAACAACATTGTTCAACAATAACAACATTGTCCAACAATAACAACATTGTTCAACAATAACAACATTGTCCAACAATAACAACATTGCCCAACAATAACAACATTGTTCAACAATAACAACATTGTTCAACAATAACAACATTGTCCAACAATAACAACATTGTTCAACAATAACAACATTGTCCAACAATAACAACATTGTCCAACAATAACAACATTGTTCAACAACAATAACAACATTGTCCAACAATAACAACATTGTTCAACAATAACAACATTGTCCAACAATAACAACATTGTCCAACAATAACAACATTGTTCAACAATAACAACATTGTCCAACAATAACAACATTGTTCAACAATAACAACATTGTCCAACAATAACAACATTGTTCAACAATAACAACATTGTCCAACAATAACAACATTGCCCAACAATAACAACATTGCCCAACAATAACAACATTGTTCAACAATAACAACATTGTCCAACAATAACAACATTGTTCAACAATAACAACATTGTCCAACAATAACAACATTGTCCAACAATATCAACATTGTCCAACAATAACAACATTGTCCAACAATATCAACATTGTCCAACAATAACAACATTGTCCAACAATATCAACATTGTCCAACAATAACAACATTGCCCAACAATAACAACATTGTTCAACAATAACAACATTGTCCAACAACAACAACATTGTCCAACAATAACATTGTCCAACAATAACAACATTGCCCAACAATAACAACATTGTCCAACAATAACAACATTGTCCAACAACAACAACATTGTCCAACAATAACATTGTCCAACAATAACAACACTCTCCAACAATAACAACATTGTCCAACAACAACAACATTGTCCAACAACAACATTGTCCAACAATAACAACACTCTCCAACAATAACAACATTGTCCAACAATAACATTGTCCAACAATATCAACATTGTCCAACAATAACAACATTGTCCAACAATATCAACATTGTCCAACAATAACAACATTGCCCAACAATAACAACATTGTTCAACAATAACAACATTGTCCAACAATAACAACATTGTTCAACAATAACAACATTGTCCAACAATAACAACATTGTCCAACAATAACAACATTGTCCAACAATAACAACATTGTCCAACAATAACAACATTGTCCAACAACAACAACATTGTCCAACAATAACATTGTCCAACAATAACAACACTCTCCAACAATAACAACATTGTCCAACAACAACAACATTGTCCAACAACAACATTGTCCAACAATAACAACACTCTCCAACAATAACAACATTGTCCAACAACAACAACATTGTCCAACAACAACAACATTGACCAACAATAACAACATTGTCCAACAATAACAACATTGTCCAACAACAACAACATTGTCCAACAACAACTACATTGTCCAACAACAACAACATTGTCGAACAATAACAACATTGTTCAACAACAATAACAACATTGTCCAACAACAACAACATTGTCCAACAACAACAACATTGTCCAACAATAACAACATTGTCCAACAATAACAACATTGTCCAACAACAACAACATTGTCCAACAACAACAACATTGTCCAACAACAACTACATTGTCCAACAACAACAACATTGTCGAACAATAACAACATTGTTCAACAACAATAACAACATTGTCCAACAACAACAACATTGTCCAACAACAACAACATTGTCCAACAATAACAACATTGTTCAACAATAACAACATTGTCGAACAATAACAACATTGTTCAGCAACAATAACAACATTGTCCAACAATAACAACATTGTTCAGCAACAATAACAACATTGTTCAACAACAATAACAACATTGTTCAACAACAATAACAACATTGTCCAACAATAACAACATTGTCCAACAATAACAAAACTCTCCAACAATAACAACATTGTTCAACAACAGTAACAACATGGTCCAACAATAACAACATTGTCCAACAATAACAACATTGTTGAACAATAACAACACTCTCCAACAATAACAACACTCCAACAATAACAACAACACTCTCCAACAATAACAACACTCTCCAACAATAACAACAACACTCTCAAACAACAACTTCAGTTCTCGTTTTAAAAACATATTTTTCAAGGTAATCTGGCTTTTTTTATTTATTATCACACCGGCCGATTCCCACCAAGGCAGGGTGGCCCGAAAAAGAAAAACTTTCACCATCATTCACTCCATCACTGTCTTGCCAGAAGGGTGCTTTACACTACAGTTTTTAAACTGCAACATTAACACCCCTCCTTCAGAGTGCAGGCACTGTACTTCCCATCTCCAGGACTCAAGTCCGGCCTGCCGGTTTCCCTGAATCCCTTCATAAATGTTACTTTGCTCACACTCCAACAGCACGTCAAGTATTAAAAACCATTTGTCTCCATTCACTCCTATCAAACACGCTCACGCATGCCTGCTGGAAGTCCAAGCCCCTCGCACACAAAACCTCCTTTACCCCCTCCCTCCAACCCTTCCTAGGCCGACCCCTACCCCGCCTTCCTTCCACTACAGACTGATACACTCTTGAAGTCATTCTGTTTCGCTCCATTCTCTCTACATGTCCGAACCACCTCAACAACCCTTCCTCAGCCCTCTGGACAACAGTTTTGGTAATCCCGCACCTCCTCCTAACTTCCAAACTACGAATTCTCTGCATTATATTCACACCACACATTGCCCTCAGACATGACATCTCCACTGCCTCCAGCCTTCTCCTCGCTGCAACATTCATCACCCACGCTTCACACCCATATAAGAGCGTTGGTAAAACTATACTCTCATACATTCCCCTCTTTGCCTCCAAGGACAAAGTTCTTTGTCTCCACAGACTCCTAAGTGCACCACTCACTCTTTTTCCCTCATCAATTCTATGATTCACCTCATCTTTCATAGACCCATCCGCTGACACGTCCACTCCCAAATATCTGAATACGTTCACCTCCTCCATACTCTCTCCCTCCAATCTGATATTCAATCTTTCATCACCTAATCTTTTTGTTATCCTCATAACCTTACTCTTTCCTGTATTCACCTTTAATTTTCTTCTTTTGCACACCCTACCAAATTCATCCACCAATCTCTGCAACTTCTCTTCAGAATCTCCCAAGAGCACAGTGTCATCAGCAAAGAGCAGCTGTGACAACTCCCACTTTGTGTGTGATTCTTTATCTTTTAACTCCACGCCTCTTGCCAAGACCCTCGCATTTACTTCTCTTACAACCCCATCTATAAATATATTAAACAACCACGGTGACATCACACATCCTTGTCTAAGGCCTACTTTTACTGGGAAAAAATTTCCCTCTTTCCTACATACTCTAACTTGAGCCTCACTATCCTCGTAAAAACTCTTCACTGCTTTCAGTAACCTACCTCCTACACCATACACTTGCAACATCTGCCACATTGCCCCCCTATCCACCCTGTCATACGCCTTTTCCAAATCCATAAATGCCACAAAGACCTCTTTAGCCTTATCTAAATACTGTTCACTTATATGTTTCACTGTAAACACCTGGTCCACACACCCCCTACCTTTCCTAAAGCCTCCTTGTTCATCTGCTATCCTATTCTCCGTCTTACTCTTAATTCTTTCAATTATAACTCTACCATACACTTTACCAGGTACACTCAACAGACTTATCCCCCTATAATTTTTGCACTCTCTTTTATCCCCTTTGCCTTTATACAAAGGAACTATGCATGCTCTCTGCCAATCCCTAGGTACCTTACCCTCTTCCATACATTTATTAAATAATTGCACCAACCACTCCAAAACTATATCCCCACCTGCTTTTAACATTTCTATCTTTATCCCATCAATCCCGGCTGCCTTACCCCCTTTCATTTTACCTACTGCCTCACGAACTTCCCCCACACTCACAACTGGCTCTTCCTCACTCCTACAAGATGTTATTCCTCCTTGCCCTATACACGAAATCACAGCTTCCCTATCTTCATCAACATTTAACAATTCCTCAAAATATTCCTTCCATCTTCCCAATACCTCTAACTCTCCATTTAATAACTCTCCTCTCCTATTTTTAACTGACAAATCCATTTGTTCTCTAGGCTTTCTTAACTTGTTAATCTCACTCCAAAACTTTTTCTTATTTTCAACAAAATTTGTTGATAACATCTCACCCACTCTCTCATTTGCTCTCTTTTTACATTGCTTCACCACTCTCTTAACTTCTCTCTTTTTCTCCATATACTCTTCCCTCCTTGCATCACTTCTACTTTGTAAAAACTTCTCATATGCTAACTTTTTCTCCCTTACTACTCTCTTTACATCATCATTCCACCAATCGCTCCTCTTCCCTCCTGCACCCACTTTCCTGTAACCACAAACTTCTGCTGAACACTCTAACACTACATTTTTAAACCTACCCCATACCTCTTCGACCCCATTGCCTATGCTCTCATTAGCCCATCTATCCTCCAATAGCTGTTTATATCTTACCCTAACTGCCTCCTCTTTTAGTTTATAAACCTTCACCTCTCTCTTCCCTGATGCTTCTATTCTCCTTGTATCCCATCTACCTTTTACTCTCAGTGTAGCTACAACTAGAAAGTGATCTGATATATCTGTGGCCCCTCTATAAACATGTACATCCTGAAGTCTACTCAACAGTCTTTTATCTACCAATACATAATCCAACAAACTACTGTCATTTCGCCCTACATCATATCGTGTATACTTATTTATCCTCTTTTTCTTAAAATATGTATTACCTATAACTAAACCCCTTTCTATACA
Organism: Cherax quadricarinatus; assembly: GCF_038502225.1. Classification (NCBI taxonomy): domain Eukaryota; kingdom Metazoa; phylum Arthropoda; class Malacostraca; order Decapoda; family Parastacidae; genus Cherax; species Cherax quadricarinatus. The sequence continues at coordinate 2,186,956 of NC_091299.1, forward strand.
AAGTTCAATCAAAGGGCTCCCATTATCATTTACACCTGGCACCCCAAACTTACCTACCACACCCTCTCTAAAAGTTTCTCCTACTTTAGCATTCAAGTCCCCTACCACAATTACTCTCTCACTTGGTTCAAAGGCTCCTATACATTCACTTAACATCTCCCAAAATCTCTCTCTCTCCTCTGCATTCCTCTCTTCTCCAGGTGCATACACGCTTATTATGACCCACTTCTCGCATCCAACCTTTACTTTAATCCACATAATTCTTGAATTTACACATTCATATTCTCTTTTCTCCTTCCATAACTGATCATTTAACATTACTGCTACCCCTTCCTTTGCTCTAACTCTCTCAGATACTCCAGATTTAATCCCATTTATTTCCCCCCACTGAAACTCTCCTACCCCCTTCAGCTTTGTTTCGCTTAGGGCCAGGACATCCAACTTCTTTTCATTCATAACATCAGCAATCATCTGTTTCTTGTCATCCGCACTACATCCACGCACATTTAAGCAACCCAGTTTTATAAAGTTTTTCTTCTTCTCTTTTTTAGTAATTGTATACAGGAGAAGGGGTTACTAGCCCATTGCTCCCGGCATTTTAGTCGCCTCATACGACACGCATGGCTTACGGAGGAAAGATTCTTTTCCACTTCCCCATGGACAATAGAAGAAATAAAAAAGAACAAGAGCTATTTAGAAAAAGGAGAAAAACCTAGATGTATGTATATATATATATGCATGTGCGTGTCTGTTTATGAGACAGAAAAAGATATATATATATATATATATATATATATATATATATATATATATATATGTCGTGCCGAATATGTAAAACTGGTCAATTAGCAAGAACTCATTTAAAATTAAGTCTTTTCTAAAATTTTCTCTTATACGTTTAAAGATATATTTTTTTCATTAATGTTGATGTAAAAATTTATAATTTTGCACCAAAAGGAACTTAGAAAACTAACCTAACCTTATTATAACAAGAACAATTTATTTTAGCCTAACCCAACTAAATATATTTTAGATTTGTTTACAATAATTTAATACTAAACAAACACAGTGAAATATATTTTTTTCGTTAGGTTTAGAATGATTTTGGCGAAATTATTGCATACACAAATTTTCACTTGTCCTATATGGCAAGATGAACGTTGCTATTTAAGCCAAGATCGCAAGTTCTGCCTATTCGGCACGACATATATATATATATATATATATATATATATATATATATATATATATATATATATATATATATATATATATATATATATATATATATATATATATATATATATATAAATTTTTCATTGCATGAACTACATTTAATAGCTATGTATTTGTAAGGTAATTTATATTGTGTGTTTATTTAACTTACCTTAAATGGCCAAGATATTGATTATATCAAAAAAAGCTTAAGTATTGAACTCATCAGAGTTATGTTTGAAATAACTAATTTGGTTTCTGAACTGGATAAAAAGATCAATTTTGTTGACTATTGTAGGTAGAAGCAGGTAGGTCTCGGTAGATTAGAAGCCGACTTGGAAAGCCTACGCCGAGGCTGCCTGTAATCTCAGTGTTGGTTAAAATCAGTCACTATCTCGTGCTCTTTCTCTATCTCTATCTCTTCTTTCTTTAATTTTATTGTCTCCTTCCATTTAAATTTGTTCCCATCCCCTCCTTTGGAGATTTTCTGTCCTTCCTCATTCCTTCCCACCCCCACCCCTCTCCCTCTCTCCCCCTCCCTCCTTCTCGATCACCCCTCTCCCTCCCTCCCTCTCACTCACCCTTCTCCCTCCCTCTCGCTCACCCTTTCTCCCTTCCTCCCTCTCACTCATCCCTCTCCCTCCCTCCCCCTAGCTCACCCCTCTTCCCTCCCTCCCCCTCGCTCACCCCTCTCCCTCCCTCCCTCGAAGCTAAAATTAATGAACAGACGGTAAAGTTGGGCGGCGAGATCATCTGGGAGGGATAACCCTCCTCTCAGGTTGATGGTAAAACTTGCTAGATTAGTGAGACGAGGATGAGGCTCGGGCCCCGTCTCGCACCGCCCCGCCCCGCGACGCCAGGCGTTTAGTAGAAAATAGTGGTGTGGACATGCAGTTAGTTCTGTACCATACTTACTGCATAGTTCTTTGCGGTGACTCCGAGGAGGAGGATTCAGGTCACGGTATTGTCACTCATTTCACAGTATTGCCACTCATTCTGCTGACGAGAAGTTGCCTAAGTTGTTGGATGAGTTTTGAAGAGTGATTGAAGGAGGGAAATTAAAACTGAAGACAGAAGAAAGTAGGGTGATCGGGGCAGCAACATGTTTATGAAAGGAGAAAGCTAGGTATTAACTGGGAAGGTGGGCAGATGGATTTTTAACTTCCTCACAAACAAAACAAACTGTAGCAGTAAACTGGCTACTGTGAAAAGTTTCACTCCAGGTCATGGTACTCGCTTCATTCCTCTTCTTCATTCTCATTTCTAACATAAGAAAGAGGAAGTATGGAGTAAGTGAATGTATTTAGATATTTTTGAGTGAACTGTCGGTAGATTGGTCTACGAAGGTGAGGGTAACCATATAAAACAGATCAAGGGCAAAAACAGGAAGGCATTCAGTGTTAAGGCATCATTATGGAGAAAGGAGTTCCTCTGTGGAGACAAAACTAAGAATGTAACAGAGTATGGTAGTACCAAGAATATAACAGGGTATGGTGGTACCAACAATGTAACAGGGTATGGTGGTACTAAGAATGTAACAGGGTATGGTGGTACCAAGAATGTAACAGGGTATGGTGGTACCAAGAATGTAACAGGGTATGGTGGTACCAAGAATGTAACAGGGTAGAGCGAAACACCAACGTCAAAGACCTGGGAGTGATCATGTCGGAGGATCTCACCTTCAAGGACCATAACATTGTATCAATCGCATCTGCTAGAAAAATGGCAGGATGGATAATGAGAACCTTCAAAACTAGGGAGGCCAAGCCCATGATGACACTCTTCAGGTCACTTATTCTATCTAGGCTGGAATATTGCTGCACATTAACAGCACCTTTCAAGGCAGGTGAAATTGCTGATCTAGAAAATGTACAGAGAACCTTCACGGCGCGCATAACGGAGATAAAACACCTCAATTACTGGGAGCGCTTGAGGTTCCTAAACCTGTATTCCCTGGAACGCAGGCGGGAGAGATACATGATTACATACACCTGGAAAATCCTAGAGGGACTAGTACCGAACTTGCACACGAAAATCACTCACTACGAAAGCAAAAGACTTGGCAGACGATGCAACATCCCCCTAATGAAAAGCAGGGGTGTCACTAGCACGTTAAGAGACCATACAATAAGTGTCAGGGGCCCGAGACTGTTCAACTGCCTCCCAGCATACATAAGGGGGATTACCAACAGACCCCTGGCAGTCTTCAAGCTGGCATTGGACAAGCACCTAAAGTCGGTTCCTGACCAGCCGGGCTGTGGCTCGTACGTTGGTTTGCGTGCAGCCAGCAGCAACAGCCTGATTGATCAGGCTCTGATCCACCAGGAGGCCTGGTCACAGACCGGGACGCGGGGGCGTTGACCCCCGGAACTCTCTCCAGGTAAACTCCAGCGTATGGTGGTACCAAGAATGTATCAGAGTATGGTGGTGCCAAGAATGTATCAGAGTATGGTGATACCAAGAATGTATCAGGTATGGTGGTACCAAGAATGTATCAGAGTATGGTAGTACCAACAATGTATAAGGTATGGTGATACCAAGAATGTATCAGAGTATGGTGGTACTAAGAATGTATCAGAGTATGGTGGTACCAATAATGTATCAGAGTATGGTAGTACCAAGAATGTAACAAGGTATGGTGGTACCAAGAATGTAACAGGGTATGGTGGTACCAAGAATGTAACAGGGTATGGCGGTATCAAGAATGTATCAGAGTATGTTGGTACCAAGAATGTATCAGAGTATGGTAGTACCAAGAATGTAACAGAGTATGGTGGTACCAAGAATGTAACAGGGTATGGTGGTACCAAGAATGTAACAGGGTATGATGGTACCAAGAATGTAACAGGGTATGGTAGTACCAAGAATGTATCAGGTATGGTGGAACCAAGAATGTATCAGAGTATGGTGGTACCAAGAATGTATCAGAGTATGGTAGTACCAAGAATGTACAAGGTATGGTGGTACCAAGAATGTGTCAGAGTATGGTGGTACCAAGAATGTATCAGAGTATGGTGGTACCAAGAATGTAACAGAGTATGGTAGTACCAAGAATGTAACAGGGTATGGTGGTACCAAGAATGTAACAGGGAATGGTGGTACCAAGAATGTAACAGGGTATGGAGGTACCAAGAATGTATCAGAGTATGGTGGTACCAAGAATGTATCAGAGTATGGCAGTACCAAGAATGTAACAGAGTATGGTGATAACAAGAATGTAACAGGGTATGGTGGTACCAAGAATGTAACAGGGTATGATGGTACCAAGAATGAATCAGAGTATGGTGTACCAAGAATGTATCAGAGTATTGTAGTACCAAGAATGTAACAGGGTATGGTGGCACCAAGAATGTAACAGGGTATGGTGGTACCAAGAATGTAACAGGGTATGGTGGTACCAAGAATGTATCAGAGTATGGTGGTACCAAGAATGTAACAGGGTATGGTGGTACAAAGAATGTAACAGGGTATGGTGGTACTAAGAATGTAACAGGGTATGGTGGTACCAAGAATGTATCAGAGTATGGTGGTACCAAGAATGTATCGGATTATGGTGGTACCAAGAATGTATAATGTATCGTGGTACCAAGAATGCATCAGAGTATGGTGGTATCAAGAATGTATAAGGTATGGTGGTACCAAGAATGTATGGTGGTGCCAAGAATGTATCAGAGTATGGTGGTACCAAGAATGTATATGGTACCAAGAATGTATAAGGTATGGTGGTGCCAAGAATGTATCAGAGTATTGTGGTACCAAGAATGTATCAGGTATTATGGTACCAAGAAAGTATCAGAGTATGGTGGTACCAAGAATGTATCAGAGTATGGTAGTACCAAGAATGTATAAGGTATGGTGGTACCAAGAATGTATCAGAGTATGGTAGTACCAAGAATGTAACAGGGTATGGTGGTACCAAGAATGTAACAGGGTATGGTGGTACCAAGAATGTAACAAGGTATGGTGGTACCAAGAATGTAACAGGGTATGGTGGTACCAAGAATGTAACAGGGTATTATGATACCAAGAATGTATCAGAGTATGGTGGTACCAAGAATGTATCAGAGTATGGAAGTACCAAGAATTTAACAGGGTATGGTGGTACCAAGAATGTAACAGGGTATGGTGGTACCAAGAATGTAACAGGGTATGGTGGAAACAAGAATGTATCAGATTATGGTGGTACCAAGAATGTATAAGGTATGGTGGTTACCAAGAATATATCAGAGGATGGTGGTACCAAGATTGTATCAGAGTATGGTGGTACCAAGAATGTAACAGAGTATGGTAGTACCAAGAATGTAACAGGGTATGGTGGTACCAAGTATGTAACAGGGTATGGTGGTACCAAGAATGTAACAGGATATGGTGGTACCAAGAATGTATCACAGCATGGTGGTACCAAGAATGTATCAGAGTATGGTAGTACCAAGAATGTAACAGGGTATGGTGGTACCAAGAATGTAATAGGGTATGGTGGTACCAAGAATGTAACAGGGTATGGTGGTACCAAGAATGTAACAGGGTATGGTGGTACCAAGAATGTAACAGGGTATGGTGGGACCAAGAATGTAACAGGATATGGTGGTACCAAGAATGTATCAGAGTATGGTGTTACCAAGAATGTATAAGGTATGGTGGTACCAAGAATGTATCAGAGTATAGTGGTACCAAGAATGTATCAGAGTATGGTGGTACCAAGAATGTATCAGACTACGGTAGTACCAAGAATGTAACAGGGCATGGTGGTACCAAGAATGTAACAGGGTATGGTGGTACCAAGAATGTAACAGGGTATGGTGGTACCAAGAATTTAACAGGGTATGGTGGTACGAAGAATGTATCAGAGTATGGTGGTACCAAGAATGTATAAGGTATGATGGTACCAAAAATGTATCAGAGTATGGTAGTACCAAGAATGTAACAGGGTATGGTGGTACCAAGAATGTATCAGAGTATGGTAGTACCAAGAATGTAACAGGGTATAGTGGTACCATGAATGTAACAGGGTATGGTGGTACCAAGAATGTATCAGAGTATGGTAGTACCAAGAATGTAGCAGGGTATAGTGGTACCAAGAATGTGTCAGAGTATGGTAGTACCAAGAATGTAACAGGGTATGGTGGTACCATGAATGTATCAGAGTATGGTGGTACCAAGAATGTAACAGGGTATGGTGGTACCAAGAATGTAACAGGGTATGGTGGTACCAAGAATGTAACAGGGTATGGTGGTACCAAGAATGTAACAGGGCATGGTGGTACCAAGAACGTAACAGGGTATACTGGTACCAAGAATGCAACAGGGTATGGTGGTACCAAGAATGTATCAGAGTATGGTGGTACCAAGAATGTATCAGAGTATGGTGGTACCAAGAATGTAACAGGGTATGGTAGTACCAAGAATGTAACAGGATTTGGTGGTACCAAGAATGTATCAGAGTATGGTGGTACCAAGAATCTATCGGGTATGGTGGTACCAAGAATGTATCAGAGTATGGTGGTACCAAGAATGTATCAGAGTATGGTGGTACCAAGAATGTATCAGGTATGGTGGTACCAAGAATGTATCAGGTATGGTTGTACCAAGAATGTATCAGAGTATGGTGGTACCAAGAATGTATCAGAGTATGGTGGTACCAAGAATGTATCAGAGTATGGTGGTATCAAGAATGTATCAGGTATGGTGGTACCAAGAATGTATCAGGTATGGTTGTACCAAGAATGTATCAGAGTATGGTGGTACCAAGAATGTATCAGAGTATGATGGTACCAAGAATGTATCAGAGTATTTTGGTACCAAGAATGTATCAGAGTATGGTGGTGCCAAGAATGTATCAGAGTATGGTGGTACCAAGAATGTTTCAGAGTATGGTAGTACCAAGAATGCAACAGGGTATGGTGGTACCAAGAATGTATCAGAATATGGTAGTACCAAGAATGTAACAGGGTATGGTGGTACCAAGAATGTATCAGAGTATGGTGGTACCAAGAATGTAACAGGGTATGGTGGTACCAAGAATGTAACAGGGTATGGTGGTACAAAGAATATAACAGGGTATGGTGGTACCAAGAATTTAACAGGGTATGGTGGTACCAAGAATGTAACAGGGTATGGTGGTACCAAGAATGTAACAGGGTATGGTAGTACCAAGAATGTAACAGGGTATGGTGGTATCAAGAATGTATCAGGTATGGTGGTACCAAGAATGTATCAGAGTAGGGTGGTACCAAGAATGTATCAGAGTATGGTGGTACCAAGAATGTATCAGAGTATGGTAGTACCAAGAATGTAACAGGGATGGTGGTACGAAGAGTGTATCAGCGTATGGTGGTACTAAGAATGTATCAGAGTATGGTGGTACCAAGAATGAATAAGAATATGATGGTGCCAAGAATGTATCAGAGTATGGTGGTACCAAGAATGTATCAGAGTATGGAGGTACCAAGAATGTATCAGGTATGGTGGTACCAAGAATGTATCAGAGTATGGTGCTACCAAGAATGTATCAGGTATGGTGGTACCAAGAATGTATCAGGTATGGTTTTACCAAGAATGTATCAGAATATGGTGGTACCAAGAATGTATCAGAGTATGGTGGTACCAAGAATGTATAAGGTACGGTGGTACCAAGAATGTGTCAGAGTATGGTAGTGCCAAGAATATATCAGAGTATGGTAGTACCAAGAATGTAACAGGGTATGGTGGTATCAAGAATGTATCACAGTATGGTGGTACCAAGAGTGTATCAGAGTATGGTGGTACCAAGAATGTATCACAGTATGGTGGTACCAAGAATGTATCAGAGTATGGTGGTACCAAGAATGTATCAGAGTATGGTGGTACCAAGAGTGTATCAGAGTATGGTAGTACCAAGAATGTATCAGAGTATGGTTGTACCAAGAATGTATCAGAATATGTTGGTACCAAGAATGTATCACAGTATGGTGGTACCAAGAATGTGTCAGAGTATGGTAGTGCCAAGAATGTAACAGGGTATGGTGGTACCAAGAATGTATCAGAGTATGGTGGTACCAAGAATGTATCACAGTACTTTGGTACCAAGAATGTATCACAGTATGGTGGTACCAAGAATGTATCACAGTATGGTGGTACCAAGAATGTATCACAGTATGGTGGTACCAAGAATGTATCATAGTATGGTGGTACCAAGAATGTATCACAGTATGGTGGTACCAAGAATGTATCACAGTATGGTGGTACCAAGAATGTATCACAGTATGGTGGTACCAAGAATGTATCAGAGTATGGTGGTATCAATTCTTTTATATGGTTCTATGTGGTTGTAAATGCTGCAGTGAGGAGGAGGCTGGAGGCAGTGGTTATGTCATCTTGGAGAGTAATGTGTAGTGTGAATATTATGCCGGGAACTCAGAACAAATAAATTAAAAGTTGGGAAGGGGGGTTATAAGCGATATTATTCAGAGATTCAGGAGGTTGCTGAGGCGGTTTGGGCATTTTAAAAAGACGTAGAACAGAATGAACAAAGAGAGTGTAAAATTCCTTAGTGGAGGAGAGAAGAGGGAGGGGGTCGTGCCAGGAAGGGATAGAGGGAGAGTATGAAGGAGACTGATTTAAAGTGGTAATGGCTTGAGCATCCAGCAAGCTTGTGTGAGCGTGTTAGATTAGAGTGAAGGGAGTCAAGTGGTTTCAGAGATTTAGCATGCTGTTGGAGTACAAGCAAGATAACATTCATGAAGGGGCTTTGTGAAACTAGTTTGTTGGACTTGAGTTCTAGAGGTGGGAAGTACAGTGCCTCCACACTGATGGAGGGGTGGTGGTGAGAAGTACAGTCCCTGCATGCTGATGGAGGGGTGGTGGTGAGAAGTACAATGCCTGCATGCTGATGGAGGGGTGATGGTGAGAAGTACAGTGCCTGCATGCTAATGGAGGGGTGGGTGGAGGTGGGAAGTACAGTGTCTGCACTCTGAAGGAGAGGTGGAGGTGGGAAGTACAGTGGCCGCACTCTGAAGGAGAGGTGGAGGTGGGAAGTACAGTGTCTGCACTCTGAAGGAGAGGTGGAGGTGGGAAGTACAGTGCCTGCACTCTGAAGGAGAGGTGGAGGTGGGAAGTACAGTGCCTGCACTCTGAAGGAGAGGTGGAGGTGGGAAGTACAGTGGCCGCACTCTGAAGGAGAGGTGGAGGTGGGAAGTACAGTGTCTGCACTCTGAAGGAGAGATGGAGGTGGGAAGTACAGTGCCTGCACTCTGAAGGAGGGGTGGAGGTGGGAAGTACAGTGCCTGCACTCTGAAGGAGAGGTGGAGGTGGGAAGTACAGTGTCTGCACTCTGAAGGAGAGGTGGAGGTGGGAAGTACAGTGTCTGCACTCTGAAGGAGAGATGGAGGTGGGAAGTACAGTGTCTGCACTCTGAAGGAGAGGTGGAGGTGGGAAGTACAGTGTCTGCACTCTGAAGGAGAGGTGGAGGTGGGAAGTACAGTGCCTGCACTCTGAAGGAGAGATGGAGGTGGGAAGTACAGTGTCTGCACTCTGAAGGAGGGGTGGAGGTGGGAAGTACAGTGCCTGCACTCTGAAGGAGAGGTGGAGGTGGGAAGTACAGTGTCTGCACTCTGAAGGAGGGGTGGAGGTGGGAAGTACAGTGCCTGCACTCTGAAGGAAGGGTGGAGGTGGGAAGTACAGTGTCTGCACTCTGAAGGAGAGATGAAGGTGGGAAGTACAGCGTCTGCACTCTGAAGGAAGGGTGGAGGTGGGAAATACAGTGTCTGGACTCTGAAGGATGGGTGAAGGTGGGAAGTACAGTGTCTGCACTCTGAAGGAGAAGTGGAGGTGGTAAGTACAGTGTCTGAAGGAAGGGTGGAGGTGGAAAATACAGTGTCTGCACTCTAAAGGAGAGATGAAGGTGGGAAGTACAGCGTCTGCACTCTGAAGGAAGGGTGGAGGTGGGAAATACAGTGTCTGGACTCTGAAGTCTGACTCTGAAGGAGGGGTGGAGGTGGGAAGTACAGTGTCTGCACTCTGAAGGAGGGGTGGAGGTGGGAAGTACAGTGTCTGCACTCTGATGGACTGGAGGTGGGAAGTACAGTGTCTGCACTCTGAAGGAGGGGTGGAGGTGGGAAGTACAGTGTCTGCACTCTGAAGGAGGGGTGGAGGTAGGAAGTACAGTGCCAGCACTCTAAAGGAGGGATGGAGGTGGGAAATATAGTGCCAGCACTCTGAAGGAGTGGAGGGGGAAAGTACAGTGTCCGCACTCTGAAGGAGGGGTGGAGGTGGGAAGTACAATGTCTGCACTCTGAAGGAGGGGTGGAGGTGGGAAGTATAGTGACTGCACTCTGAAGGAGGGGTGGAGGTGGGAAGTACAGTGTCTGCACTCTGAAGGAGGGGTGGAGGTGGGAAGTACAGTGTCTGCACTCTGAAGGAGGGGTGGAGGTGGGAAGTACAGTGTCAGCACTCTGAAGGAGTGGAGGTGGGAAGTACAGTGTCTGCACTCTGAAGGAGGGGTGGAGGTGGGAAGTACAGTGCCTGCACTCTGAAGGAGTGGAGGTGGGAAGTACAGTGTCTGCACTCTGAAGGAGTGGAGGTGGGAAGTACAGTGTCTGCACTCTGAAGGAGGGGTGGAGGTGGGAAGTACAGTGTCTGCACTCTGAAGGAGTGGAGGTGGGAAGTACAGTGTCTGCACTCTGAAGGAGGGGTGGAGGTGGGAAGTACAGTGTCTGCACTCTGATGGACTCTGGGTGGAGGTGGGAAGTACAGTGTCTGCACTCTGAAGGAGGGTGGAGGTGGGAAGTACAGTGTCTGCACTCTGAAGGAGGGTGGAGGTGGGAAGTACAGTGTCTGCACTCTGAAGGAGGGGTGGAGGTGGGAAGTACAGTGTCTGAGCCCTGAAGGGGGGGGGGTGGTGGGACGTACAGTGTCTGCACTCTGAAGGTGGGGTACAGTGTCTGCACTCTGAAGGAGGGGTGGAGGTGGGAAGTACAGTGACTGCACTCTGAAGGAGGGGTGGAGGTGGGAAGTACAGTGTCTGCTCTCTGAAGGTGGGGTTGAGGTGGGATGTACAGTGTCTGCACCCTGAAGGAGGGGTGAAGGTGGGAAGTACAGTGTCTGCACCCTGAAGGAGGGGTGGAGGTGGGAAGTACAGTGTCTGCACCCTGAAGGAGGGGTGGAGGTGGGAAGTACAGTGTCTGCACTCTGAAGGAGGGGTGGAGGTGGGAAGTACAGTGTCTGCACTCTGAAGGAGGGGTGGAGGTGGGAAGTACAGTGTCTGCACTCTGAAGGAGGGGTGGAGGTGGGAAGTACAGTGTCTGCACTCTGAAGGAGGGGTGGAGGTGGGAAGTACAGTGTCTGCACTCTGAAGGAGGGGTGGAGGTGGGAAGTACAGTGTCTGCACTCTGAAGGAGGAGGTGGGAAGTACAGTGGAGGTGGGAAGTACAGTGTCTGCACTCTGAAGGAGGGGTGGAGGTGGGAAGTACAGTGTCTGCACTCTGAAGGGGGTGGAGGTGGGAAGTACAGTGTCTGCACTCTGAAGGAGGGCACTCTGGAGGTGGGAAGTACAGTGTCTGCACTCTGAAGGAGGGGTGGAGGTGGGAAGTACAGTGTCTGCACTCTGAAGGAGTGGAGGTGGGAAGTACAGTGTCTGCACTCTGAAGGAGGGGTGGAGGTGGGAAGTACAGTGTCTGCACTCTGAAGGAGGGGTGGAGGTGGGAAGTACAGTGTCTGCACTCTGAAGGAGGGGTGGAGGTGGGAAGTACAGTGTCTGCACTCTGAAGGAGGGGTGGAGGTGGGAAGTACAGTGTCTGCACTCTGAAGGAGGGGTGGAGGTGGGAAGTACAGTGTCTGCACTCTGAAGGAGGGGTGGAGGTGGGAAGTACAGTGTCTGCACTCTGAAGGAGGGGTGGAGGTGGGAAGTACAGTGTCTGCACTCTGAAGGAGGGGTGGAGGTGGGAAGTACAGTGTCTGCACTCTGGTGGAGGTGGGAAGTACAGTGTCTGCACTCTGAAGGAGGGGTGGAGGTGGGAAGTACAGTGTCTGCACTCTGAAGGAGGGGTGGAGGTGGGAAGTACAGTGTCTGCACTCTGAAGGAGGGGTGGAGGTGGGAAGTACAGTGTCTGCACTCTGAAGGAGGGGTGGAGGTGGGAAGTACAGTGTCTGCACTCTGAAGAAGGGTGGAGGTGGGAAGTACAGTGTCTGCACTCTGAAGGAGGGGTGGAGGTGGGAAGTACAGTGTCAGCACTCTGAAGGAGGGGTGGAGGTGGGAAGTACAGTGTCTGCACTCTGAAGGAGGGGTGGAGGTGGGAAGTACAATGTCTGCACTCTGAAGGAGGGGTGGAGGTGGGAAGTATAGTGACTGCACTCTGAAGGAGGGGTGGAGGTGGGAAGTACAGTGTCCGCACTCTGAAGGAGTGGCACTCTGAAGGAGGGGTGGAGGTGGGTAGTACAGTGTCTGCACTCTGAAGGAGGGGTGGAGGTGGGAAGTACAGTGTCTGCACTCTGAAGGAGGGGTGGAGGTGGGAAGTACAGTGTCTGCACTCTGAAGGAGGGGTGGAGGTGGGAAGTACAGTGTCTGCACTCTGAAGGAGGGGTGGAGGTGGGAAGTACAGTGTCTGCACTCTGAAGGAGGGGTGGAGGTGGGAAGTACAGTGTCTGCACTCTGAAGGAGGGGTGGAGGTGGGAAGTACAGTGTCTGCACTCTGAAGGAGGGGTGGAGGTGGGAAGTACAGTGTCTGCACTCTGAAGGAGGGGTGGAGGTGGGAAGTACAGTGTCTGCACTCTGAAGGAGGGGTGGAGGTGGGAAGTACAGTGTCTGCACTCTGAAGGAGGGGTGGAGGTGGGAAGTACAATGTCTGCACTCTAAAGGAGGGGTGGAGGTGGGAAGTACAGTGTCTGCACTCTGAAGGAGGGGTGGAGGTGGGAAGTACAGTGTCTGCACTCTGAAGGAGAGGTGGAGATGGAGGTGGGAAGTACAGTGTCTGCACTCTGAAGGAGGGGTGGAGGTGGGAAGTACAGTGTCTGCACTCTGAAGGAGGGTGGTGGTGGGAAGTACAGTGTCTGCACTCTGAAGAGGGTGGAGGTGGGAAGTACAGTGTCTGCACTCTGAAGAGGGGTGGTGGTGGGAAGTACAGTGTCTGCACTCTGAAGAAGGTGGAGGTGGGAAGTAGTGTCTGCACTCTGAAGAGTGGATGGAGGTGGGAAGTACAGTGTCTGCACTCAGAAGGAAGGGTGGAGGTGGGAAGTACAGTGCCTGCATTCTGAAGGAGTGGAGGTGGGAAGTACAGTGTCTGCACTCTGAAGGAGGGGTGGAGGTGGGAAGTACAGTGTCTGCACTCTGAAGGAGGGGTGGAGGTGGGAAGTACAGTGTCTGCACTCTGAAGGAGGGGTGGAGGTGGGAAGTACAGTGTCTGCACTCTGAAGGAGGGGTGGAGGTGGGAAGTACAGTGTCTGCACTCTGAAGGAGGGGTGGAGGTGGGAAGTACAGTGCCTGCACTCTGAAGGAGGGGTGGAGGTGGGAAGTACAGTGTCTGCACTCTGAAGGAGGGGTGGAGGTGGGAAGTACAGTGTCTGCACTCTGAAGGAGGGGTGGAGGTGGGAAGTACAGTGTCTGCACTCTGAAGGAGGGGTGGAGGTGGGAAGTACAGTGTCTGCACTCTGAAGGAGGGGTGGAGGTGGGAAGTACAGTGTCTGCACTCTGAAGGAGGGGTGGAGGTGGGAAGTACAGTGTCTGCACTCTGAAGGAGGGGTGGAGGTGGGAAGTACAGTGCCTGCACTCTGAAGGAGGGGTGGAGGTGGGAAGTACAGTGTCTGAACTCTGAAAGAGGGGTGGAGGTGGGAAGTACAGTGTCTGAACTCTGAAAGAGGGGTGGAGGTGGGAAGTACAGTGTCTGAACTCTGAAAGAGGGGTGGAGGTGGGAAGTACAGTGTCTGAACTCTGAAAGAGGGGTGGAGGTGGGAAGTACAGTGTCTGCACTCTGAAGGAGGGGTGGAGGTGGGAAGTACAGTGTCTACACTCTGAAGGAGGGGTGGAGGTAGGAAGTACAGTGTCTGCACTCTGAAGGAGGGGTGGAGGTGGGAAGTACAGTGTCTGCACTCTGAAGGAGGGGTGGAGGTGGGAAGTACAGTGTCTGCACTCTGAAGAAGGGTGGAGGTGGGAAGTACAGTGCCAGTACTCTGAAGGAGGGGTGGAGGTGGGAAGTACAGTGTCTGCACTCTGAAGGAGGGGTGGAGGTGGGGAGTACAGTGCCAGCACTCTGAAGGAGGGGTGGAGGTGGGAAGTACAGTGCCTGCACTCTGAAGGAGTGGAGGTGGGAAGTACAGTGTCTGCACTCTGAAGGAGGGGTGGAGGTGGGAAGTACAGTGTCTGCACTCTGAAGGAGTGGAGGTGGGAAGTACAGTGTCTGGACTCTGAAGGAGTGGAGGTGGGAAGTACAGTGTCTGCACTCTGATGGACTGGAGGTGGGAAGTACAGTGTCTGCACTCTGAAGGAGGGGTGGAGGTGGGAAGTACAGTGTCTGCACTCTGAAGGAGGGGTGGAGGTGGGAAGTACAGTGTCTGCACTCTGATGGACTGGAGGTGGGAAGTACAGTGTCTGCACTCTGAAGGAGGGGTGGAGGTGGGAAGTACAGTGTCTGCACTCTGAAGGAGTGGAGGTGGGAAGTACAGTGCCTGCACTCTGAAGGAGGGGTGGAGGTGGGAAGTACAGTGTCTGCACTCTGAAGGAGGGGTGGAGGTGGGAAGTACAGTGCCTGCACTCTGAAGGAGGGGTGGAGGTGGGAAGTACAGTGTCTGCACTCTGAAGGAGGGGTGGAGGTGGGAAGTACAGTGTCTGCACTCTGAAGGAGGGGTGGAGGTGGGAAGTACAGTGTCTGCACTCTGAAGGAGGGGTGGAGGTGGGAAGTACAGTGCCTGCACTCTGAAGGAGGGGTGGAGGTGGGAAGTACAGTGTCTGCACTCTGAAGGAGTGGAGGTGGGAAGTACAGTGTCTGCACTCTGAAGGAGGGGTGGAGGTGGGAAGTACAGTGCCTGCACTCTGAAGGAGGGGTGGAGGTGGGAAGTACAGTGCCTGCACTCTGAAGGAGGGGTGGAGGTGGGAAGTACAGTGCCTGCACCCTGAAGGAGGGGTGGAGGTGGGAAGTACAGTGTCTGCACTCTGAAGGAGGGGTGGAGGTGGGAAGTACAGTGTCTGCACTCTGAAGGAGGGGTGGAGGTGGGAAGTACAGTGTCTGCACTCTGAAGGAGAGGTGGAGGTGGGAAGTACAGTGAGGGGTGGAGGTGGGAAGTACAGTGCCTGCACTCTGAAGGAGGGGTGGAGGTGGGAAGTACAGTGTCTGCATATTCAGGTGAAACCTTCCAGCAATAAAGATGGCCAAGTGTTGCACTTGTGTTTTATTCATTATAGGTGGCGATGTTAAGGTTCGTGATCTCTGCATTTCTGAAAAGGCAGCTAGAGAATGAGTGATGGTGAACGGTTTTCCTTAAAGAACAAAAGGGCACAATACCGTGACTGGAACAATACACAAATAACCCACACATAGGAAACTGAAACTTAGAATGACGTGTCGGTCTCCTACGTGTTGGCTATTTGTGTTCTACCTTACATTCTTCAGCTCCCCGCTGCCTTGGTGGTAAGCGGCTGATATGGTTAAAAACAAAGGCGATGGGATCTACAATTTAATTCTATCCTTAAACAGCACTGCGTGATCTGGTACTGTCGCAGCATCATTCAGTTAGCATTGTTATTAGCATTAATTTTTGTTGCCTGCTGCATCTAACTTATCCTCATTTCCTCAGGCTGAAGAGGGCAACTGCTGGATCTTCAATGACATGTCCAAGAACGAATACATCTGGGAAGGTTTTGTATCTCAGACCAAGATCAAGAGACTGACGCTGCACCTGCGACCGGACGGCACCCTCAAGACTATCCCCACTGTAGCCATCCAGCACCTACCGGGGATTGAAATGTTCGAGGTATGCTCGAGAATCCTGTATCCGCAAGAGGTTTCCGAGTCTCCCATTGACACGGTGGTCCTCGTTTCCCTATCTGCATAGGGTCATAGGTTCCCTATGACCCTATGAAGAGTATTATGTGTTTTACACTCACAGTATGGGAATTTCCCTAACCAAAGAGGGTCTTAGATTATATACAAAGGGCCATGGGTCTTGTCTCCAGAGAAGAGCCGCTTGGGTCCTCTCTTCACGGAGCGGAAGGGCCCCCTAGACACTTTCTTCATAGAGGGGACGTACTCCCTAGACCCTTTCTTAATAAAGAAGGGCTCCCAAGATCCTCTTTTCATAGAGGAGAAGGGCTCCCTAGACCCTTTCTTCATAGAGGAGAAGGGCTCCCTAGACCCTTTCTTCATAGAGGAGAAGGGCTCCCAAGATCCTCTTTTCATAGAGGAGAAGGGCTCCCTAGACCCTTTCTTCATAGAGGAGAAGGGCTCCCTAGACCCTTTCTTCATAGAGGAGAAGGGCTCCCTTAGATCCTCTCTTCCCAGTAAGTTCCCCCTCTCTTCTTCTGTCTCCATAGATACCCTCCTTCCTGTTCGACTCCCCGTTTACTTTAGCCATTTTGTTCTCCGACAGATCCCAAAGTCTTAGTGATGCATTTGGGAATTGGCTCATGTTGGCAGGAAAATTACGATCTTGGAGCGGACACGTCAGCCGCTATTTTCCATGGACCTTCTTTGTGCTTGATAAGGGTAATTTAAGGATTAAGAATAATGTGAATTTAAACACGGATTTTCATAAGTTGTTGAAGTAATCGCTGCCAGTGATTTTACGAAGCGCTACGAAACATGTGTGTGTGTGTGTGTGTGTGTGTGTGTGTGTGTGTGTGTGTGTGTGTGTGTGTGTGTGTGTGTGAAAAATTTATACAAAAAAATCTTCCCAGCAGCTACCCATTAGAAATTTAATCCAATAATTTCAAGAAAGATTAAGGTGTATTTATTTATTTGCTATAAACAACGCGCTTAAACGACCGTATTTAAAAGAATGAGGAAAGGCGTCTTTGAAAATTTACAGACGAGTGCAAAATATAATTATAATTGCTATCAGAGTCCGTCGGTAATACTGCACTATTGATGCAGGTGTTGGTACGCTAGTGACTGGTAGGTAACCTGCAGGTGTTGGTACGCTAGTGACTGGCAGGTAACCTGCAGGTGTTGGTACGCTAGTGACTGGTAGGTAACCTGCAGGTGTTGGTACGCTAGTGACTGGTAGGTAACCTGCAGGTGTTGGTACGCTAGTGATTGGCAGGTAACCTGCAGGTGTTGGTACGCTAGTGACTGGTAGGTAACCTGCAGGTGTTGGTACGCTAGTGATTGGCAGGTAACCTGCAGGTGTTGGTACGCTAGTGACTGGTAGGTAACCTGCAGGTGTTGGTACGCTAGTGACTGGTAGATAACCTGCAGGTGTTGGTACGCTAGTGATTGGCAGGTAACCTGCAGGTGTTGGTACGCTAGTGATTGGTAGGTAACCTGCAGGTGTTGGTACGCTAGTGATTGGTAGGTAACCTGCAGGTGTTGGTACGCTAGTGACTGGTAGGTAACCTGCAGGTGTTGGTACGCTAGTGACTGGTAGGTAACCTGCAGGTGTTGGTACGCTAGTGATTGGCAGGTAACCTGCAGGTGTTGGTACGCTAGTCATTGGCAGGTAACCTGCAGGTGTTGGTACGCTAGTGATTGGCAGGTAACCTGCAGGTTTTGGTACGCTAGTGATTGGCAGGTAACCTGCAGGTGTTGGTACGCTAGTGATTGGCAGGTAACCTGCAGGTGTTGATACGCTAGTGACTAGCAGGTAACCTGCAGGTGTTGGTACGCTAGTGACTGGCAGGTAACCTGCAGGTGTTGGTACACTAGTGATTGGCAGGTAACCTGCAGGTGTTGGTACGCTAGTGATTGGTAGGCAACCTGCAGGTGTTGGTACGCTAGTGACTGGTAGGTAACCTGCAGGTGTTGGTACGCTAGTGACTGGTAGGTAACCTGCAGGTGTTGGTACGCTAGTGACTGGTAGGTAACCTGCAGGTGTTGGTACGCTAGTGACTGGCAGGTAACCTGCAGGTGTTGGTACGCTAGTGACTGGTAGGTAACCTGCAGGTGTTGGTACGCTAGTGACTGGCAGGTAACCTGCAGGTGTTGGTACGCTAGTGACTGGTAGGTAACCTGCAGGTGTTGGTACGCTAGTGACTGGCAGGTAACCTGCAGGTGTTGGTGCCCTAGTGACTAGCAGGTAACCTGCAGGTGTTGGTACGCTAGTGACTGGTAGGTAACCTGCAGGTGTTGGTACGCTAGTGACTGGTAGGTAACCTGCAGGTGTTGGTACGCTAGTGACTGGTAGGTAACCTGCAGGTGTTGGTACGCTAGTGATTGGCAGGTAACCTGCAGGTGTTGGTACGCTAGTGATTGGTAGGTAACCTGCAGGTGTTGGTACGCTAGTGACTGGTAGGTAACCTGCAGATGTTGGTACGCTAGTAACTGGTAGGTAACCTGCAGGTATTGGTACGCTAGTGATTGGCAGGTAACCTGCAGGTGTTGGTACGCTAGTGACTGGCAGGTAACCTGCAGGTGTTGGTACGCTAGTGATTGGTAGGTAACCTACAGGTGTTGGTACGCTAGTGACTGGTAGGTAACCTGCAGGTGTTGGTACGCTAGTGACTGGTAGGTAACCTACAGGTGTTGGTACGCTAGTGATTGGCAGGTAACCTGCAGGTGTTGGTACGCTAGTGACTGACAGGTAACCTGCAGGTGTTGGTACGCTAGTGATTGGCAGGTAACCTGCTGATGTTGGTACGCTAGTGACTGGCAGGTAACCTGCAGGTGTTGGTACGCTAGTGACTGGTAGATAATCTGCAGGTTTTGGTACGCTAGTGACTGGTAGGTAACCTGCAGGTGTTGGTACGCTAGTGACTGGCAGGTAACCTGCAGGTGTTGGTACGCTAGTGATTGGCAGGTAACCTGCAGTTGTTGGTACGCTAGTGACTGGTAGGTAACCTGCAGGTGTTGGTACGCTAGTGATTTGCAGGTAACCTGCAGGTGTTGGTACGCTAGTGACTGGCAGGTAACCTGCAGGTGTTGGTACGCTAGTGATTGGTAGGTAACCTACAGGTGTTGGTACGCTAGTGACTGGTAGGTAACCTGCAGGTGTTGGTACGCTAGTGACTGGTAGGTAACCTGCAGGTGTTGGTACGCTAGTGATTGGTAGGTAACCTGCAGGTGTTGGTACGCTAGTGACTGGTAGGTAACCTGCAGGTGTTGGTACGCTAGTGATTGGCAGGTAACCTGCAGGTGTTGGTACGCTAGTGATTGGTATGTAACCTGCAGGTGTTGGTACGCTAGTGACTGGCAGGTAACCTGCAGGTGTTGGTACGCTAGTGATTGGCAGGTAACCTGCAGATGTTGGTACGCTAGTGACTGGCAGGTAACCTGCAGGTGTTGGTACGCTAGTGATTGGCAGGTAACCTGCAGATGTTGGTACGCTAGTGACTGGCAGGTAACCTGCAGGTGTTGGTACGCTAGTGACTGGTAGATAATGTGCAGGTTTTGGTACGCTAGTGACTGGTAGGTAACCTGCAGGTGTTGGTGCGCTAGTGATTGGCAGGTAACCTGCAGGTGTTGGTACGCTAGTGATTGGCAGGTAACCTGCAAGTGTTGGTACGCTAGTGACTGGTAGGTAACCTGCAGGTGTTGGTACGCTAGTGACTGGTAGGTGACCTACAGGTGTTGGTACGCTAGTGACTGGTAGGTAACCTGCAGGTGTTGGTACGCTAGTGACTGGTAGGTAACCTACAGGTGTTGGTACGCTAGTGATTGGCAGGTAACCTGCAAGTGTTGGTACGCTAGTGACTGGTAGGTAACCTGCAGGTGTTGGTACGCTAGTGACTGGTAGGTAACCTGCAGGTGTTGGTACGCTAGTGACTGGCAGGTAACCTGCAGGTGTTGGTACGCTAGTGACTGGTAGGTAACCTGCAGGTGTTGGTACGCTAGTGACTGGCAGGTAACCTGCAGGTGTTGGTGCGCTAGTGACTAGCAGGTAACCTGCAGGTGTTGGTACGCTAGTGATTTGCAGGTAACCTGCAGGTGTTGGTACGCTAGTGACTGGTAGGTAACCTACAGGTGTTGGTACGCTAGTGACTGGTAGGTAACCTACAGGTGTTGGTACGCTAGTGACTGGTAGGTAACCTACAGGTGTTGGTACGCTAGTGACTGGTAGGTAACCTACAGGTGTTGGTACGCTAGTGACTGGTAGGTAACCTGCAGGTGTTGGTACGCTAGTGATTGGTAGGTAACCTGCAGGTGTTGGTACGCTAGTCACTGGTAGGTAACCTGCAGGTGTTGGTACGCTAGTAACTGGTAGGTAACCTGCAGGTATTGGTACGCTAGTGATTGGCAGGTAACCTGCAGGTGTTGGTACGCTAGTGACTGGCAGGTAACCTGCAGGTGTTGGTACGCTAGTGATTGGTAGGTAACCTACAGGTGTTGGTACGCTAGTGACTGGCAGGTAACCTACAGGTGTTGGTACGCTAGTGACTGGTAGGTAACCTGCAGGTGTTGGTACGCTAGTGACTGGTAGGTAACCTACAGGTGTTGGTACGCTAGTTATTGGCAGGTAATCTGCAGGTGTTGGTACGCTAGTGACTGACAGGTAACCTGCAGGTGTTGGTACGCTAGTGATTGGCAGGTAACCTGCAGATGTTGGTACGCTAGTGACTGGCAGGTAACCTGCAGGTGTTGGTACGCTAGTGACTGGTAGATAATCTGCAGGTTTTGGTACGCTAGTGACTGGTAGGTAACCTGCAGGTGTTGGTACGCTAGTCATTGGCAGGTAACCTGCAGGTGTTGGTACGCTAGTGATTGGCAGGTAACCTGCAGATGTTGGTACGCTAGTGACTGGTATGTAACCTGCAGGTGTTGGTACGCTAGTGATTTGCAGGTAACCTGCAGGTGTTGGTACGCTAGTGATTGGTAGGTAACCTACAGGTGTTGGTACGCTAGTGACTGGTAGGTAACCTGCAGGTGTTGGTACGCTAGTGACTGGTAGGTAACCTGCAGGTGTTGGTACGCTAGTGATTGGTAGGTAACCTGCAGGTGTTGGTACGCTAGTGATTGGCAGGTAACCTGCAGGTGTTGGTACGCTAGTGACTGGCAGGTAACCTGCAGGTGTTGGTACGCTAGTGATTGGTAGGTAACCTACAGGTGTTGGTACGCTAGTGACTGGTAGGTAACCTGCAGGTGTTGGTACGCTAGTGACTGGTAGGTAACCTGCAGGTGTTGGTACGCTAGTGATTGGTAGGTAACCTGCAGGTGTTGGTACGCTAGTGACTGGTAGGTAACCTGCAGGTGTTGGTACGCTAGTGATTGGCAGGTAACCTGCAGGTGTTGGTACGCTAGTGATTGGTATGTAACCTGCAGGTGTTGGTACGCTAGTGACTGGCAGGTAACCTGCAGGTGTTGGTACGCTAGTGATTGGCAGGTAACCTGCAGATGTTGGTACGCTAGTGACTGGCAGGTAACCTGCAGGTGTTGGTACGCTAGTGATTGGCAGGTAACCTGCAGATGTTGGTACGCTAGTGACTGGCAGGTAACCTGCAGGTGTTGGTACGCTAGTGACTGGTAGATAATCTGCAGGTTTTGGTACGCTAGTGACTGGTAGGTAACCTGCAGGTGTTGGTACGCTAGTGATTGGCAGGTAACCTGCAGGTGTTGGTACGCTAGTGATTGGCAGGTAACCTGCAAGTGTTGGTACGCTAGTGACTGGTAGGTAACCTGCAGGTGTTGGTACGCTAGTGACTGGTAGGTAACCTACAGGTGTTGGTACGCTAGTGACTGGTAGGTAACCTGCAGGTGTTGGTACGCTAGTGACTGGTAGGTAACCTGCAGGTGTTGGTACGCTAGTGACTGGTAGGTAACCTGCAGGTGTTGGTACGCTAGTGATTGGCAGGTAACCTGCAGGTGTTGGTACGCTAGTGATTGGCAGGTAACCTGCAGGTGTTGGTACGCTAGTGACTGGTAGGTAACCTGCAGGTGTTGGTACGCTAGTGACTGGTAGGTAACCTGCAGGTGTTGGTACGCTAGTGACTGGTAGGTATCCTGCAGGTGTTGGTACGCTAGTGACTGGTAGGTAACCTACAGGTGTTGGTACGCTAGTGACTGGTAGGTAACCTGCAGGTGTTGGTACGCTAGTGATTGGCAGGTAACCTGCAAGTGTTGGTACGCTAGTGACTGGTAGGTAACCTGCAGGTGTTGGTACGCTAGTGACTGGTAGGTAACCTGCAGGTGTTGGTACGCTAGTGATTGGCAGGTAACCTGCAGATGTTGGTACGCTAGTGATTGGCAGGTAACCTGCAGGTGTTGGTACGCTAGTGACTGGTAGGTAACCTACAGGTGTTGGTACGCTAGTGATTGGCAGGTAATCTGCAGGTGTTGGTACGCTAGTGACTGACAGGTAACCTGCAGGTGTTGGTACGCTAGTGACTGGCAGGTAACCTGCAGGTGTTGGTGCGCTAGTGACTAGCAGGTAACCTGCAGGTGTTGGTACGCTAGTGACTGGCAGATAACCTGCAGGTGTTGGTACGCTAGTGACTGGTAGGTAACCTGCAGGTGTTGGTACGCTAGTGACTGGCAGGTAACCTGCAGGTGTTGGTGCGCTAGTGACTAGCAGGTAACCTGCAGGTGTTGGCACGCTAGTGATTGGTAGGTAACCTGCAGGTGTTGGTACGCTAGTGACTGGTAGGTAACCTACAGGTGTTGGTACGCTAGTGACTGGTAGGTAACCTACAGGTGTTGGTACGCTAGTGACTGGTAGGTAACCTACAGGTGTTGGTACGCTAGTGACTGGTAGGTAACCTACAGGTGTTGGTACGCTAGTGACTGGTAGGTAACCTGCAGGTGTTGGTACGCTAGTGATTGGCAGGTAACCTGCAGGTGTTGGTACGCTAGTGATTGGTAGGTAACCTGCAGGTGTTGGTACGCTAGTGACTGGTAGGTAACCTGCAGGTGTTGGTACGCTAGTAACTGGTAGGTAACCTGCAGGTATTGGTACGCTAGTGATTGGCAGGTAACCTGCAGGTGTTGGTACGCTAGTGACTGGCAGGTAACCTGCAGGTGTTGGTACGCTAGTGATTGGTAGGTAACCTACAGGTGTTGGTACGCTAGTGACTGGCAGGTAACCTACAGGTGTTGGTACTCTAGTGACTGGTAGGTAACCTGCAGGTGTTGGTACGCTAGTGACTGGTAGGTAACCTACAGGTGTTGGTACGCTAGTGATTGGCAGGTAATCTGCAGGTGTTGGTACGCTAGTGACTGACAGGTAACCTGCAGGTGTTGGTACGCTAGTGATTGGCAGGTAACCTGCAGATGTTGGTACGCTAGTGACTGGCAGGTAACCTGCAGGTGTTGGTACGCTAGTGACTGGTAGATAATCTGCAGGTTTTGGTACGCTAGTGACTGGTAGGTAACCTGCAGGTGTTGGTACGCTAGTCATTGGCAGGTAACCTGCAGGTGTTGGTACGCTAGTGATTGGCAGGTAACCTGCAGATGTTGGTACGCTAGTGACTGGTAGGTAACCTGCAGGTGTTGGTACGCTAGTGATTTGCAGGTAACCTGCAGGTGTTGGTACGCTAGTGATTGGTAGGTAACCTACAGGTGTTGGTACGCTAGTGACTGGTAGGTAACCTGCAGGTGTTGGTACGCTAGTGACTGGTAGGTAACCTGCAGGTGTTTGTACGCTAGTGATTGGTAGGTAACCTGCAGGTGTTGGTACGCTAGTGATTGGCAGGTAACCTGCAGGTGTTGGTACGCTAGTGACTGGCAGGTAACCTGCAGGTGTTGGTACGCTAGTGATTGGTAGGTAACCTACAGGTGTTGGTACGCTAGTGACTGGTAGGTAACCTGCAGGTGTTGGTACGCTAGTGACTGGTAGGTAACCTGCAGGTGTTGGTACGCTAGTGATTGGTAGGTAACCTGCAGGTGTTGGTACGCTAGTGACTGGTAGGTAACCTGCAGGTGTTGGTACGCTAGTGATTGGCAGGTAACCTGCAGGTGTTGGTACGCTAGTGATTGGTATGTAACCTGCAGGTGTTGGTACGCTAGTGACTGGCAGGTAACCTGCAGGTGTTGGTACGCTAGTGATTGGCAGGTAACCTGCAGATGTTGGTACGCTAGTGACTGGCAGGTAACCTGCAGGTGTTGGTACGCTAGTGATTGGCAGGTAACCTGCAGATGTTGGTACGCTAGTGACTGGCAGGTAACCTGCAGGTGTTGGTACGCTAGTGACTGGTAGATAATCTGCAGGTTTTGGTACGCTAGTGACTGGTAGGTAACCTGCAGGTGTTGGTACGCTAGTGATTGGCAGGTAACCTGCAGGTGTTGGTACGCTAGTGATTGGCAGGTAACCTGCAAGTGTTGGTACGCTAGTGACTGGTAGGTAACCTGCAGGTGTTGGTACGCTAGTGACTGGTAGGTAACCTACAGGTGTTGGTACGCTAGTGACTGGTAGGTAACCTGCAGGTGTTGGTACGCTAGTGACTGGTAGGTAACCTGCAGGTGTTGGTACGCTAGTGACTGGTAGGTAACCTGCAGGTGTTGGTACGCTAGTGATTGGCAGGTAACCTGCAGGTGTTGGTACGCTAGTGATTGGCAGGTAACCTGCAGGTGTTGGTACGCTAGTGACTGGTAGGTAACCTGCAGGTGTTGGTACGCTAGTGACTGGTAGGTAACCTGCAGGTGTTGGTACGCTAGTGACTGGTAGGTATCCTGCAGGTGTTGGTACGCTAGTGACTGGTAGGTAACCTACAGGTGTTGGTACGCTAGTGACTGGTAGGTAACCTGCAGGTGTTGGTACGCTAGTGATTGGCAGGTAACCTGCAAGTGTTGGTACGCTAGTGACTGGTAGGTAACCTGCAGGTGTTGGTACGCTAGTGACTGGTAGGTAACCTGCAGGTGTTGGTACGCTAGTGATTGGCAGGTAACCTGCAGATGTTGGTACGCTAGTGATTGGCAGGTAACCTGCAGGTGTTGGTACGCTAGTGATTGGCAGGTAACCTGCAAGTGTTGGTACGCTAGTGACTGGCAGGTAACCTGCAGGTGTTGGTACGCTAGTGATTGGCAGGTAACCTGCAAGTGTTGGTACGCTAGTGACTGGTAGGTAACCTGCAGGTGTTGGTACGCTAGTGATTGGCAGGTAACCTGCAAGTGTTGGTACGCTAGTGACTGGTAGGTAACCTGCAGGTGTTGGTACGCTAGTGACTGGTAGGTAGCCTGCAGGTGTTGGTACGCTAGTGACTGGCAGGTAACGTACAGGTGTTGGTATGAGAATGAGAGGTAATATAAGTGTTGGGACGCAGTAACAGTTTATCAGGCGTTCCACTGAGTGACAGGTCAGGTGTTGATATGCTGGTGAGTAACGGGTAACATGTTACATGTATACGAATGGTATATAATTAGACGTGTGCCATATCTAAGCATTTTTATTTATAGACGTTTCGCCAACCAGTGGCTTTATCTATACAAGGACATAATCCGAAGAATGTAGAACTATATACAAAAGATGAAGTGATCAGTTGGTAAAGCCACTGGAATTCGAAACGTGTACAAATAAAGATACACACATGTTTCATGTGTCTAATTCTTCAGCTTCTCAGATGTTGAGGTGTAACGTAACTTATTAAACGTTATGAGTGTTGATACGCTAGTCAGTGAAAGGTAACGGATCAGGTGTTAGAATGAGTGGCAGGTAACATTACTCACTCTGACCTCCCTCCCTGGGGGTGCCTCCACAGGTACAGTACGCCACCATCAGCACTGTCCACGCCTTCAGCTTCGGGAACTCCTCTTCCCTGTCCAAGGTGTCTCTGTCCAGGAACTCCATCTTCACGCTAGCCCGCAACGCCTTCACGCACCTGTCTTCCCTGGACACGCTCTCCCTGGGGGAGAATCACATCACCGAGGTCAACCGCCACGTTTTCGTGGACCTGCCGAAGCTCACTAAGCTCTACATCGACCGCAACAACATCACCACCGTCCACGAGCGAGCCTTCCAGGGCTTACACAGCCTCATCGAGCTTGAGCTCTTTTCCAACCAGATTCAGGTGAGGAAAAGGAGTAAATTTGCTTCCATCCAGAGAGATTTTTACGACGGTGAGTTGACTTTGACTCTCACGGTACTCTTAACACCCTAATGTTGTAAGTAAAAAGCACTTACACACCGATCCAAGATATGAATAAGGAAATTTTTTACCCCGAGTGTCCCCTTCAGTTCTCTAATAAGTCACTAGTGGCAAAGCTTTTACTTGTTAAGTGTCCTTAAAACGTGTCTAGCCTGTAACTTGTTGGTATTACCGTACCAGTTCCCTCCGTATTGTTATAGCTGGATAATTTTCTAGTCTTAGAGGCCGTATTTTCATTTCACCTTTCAAACTTTTTCTTTGTTACAGGTGATCACTCCTGATACTTTTAAGGGCCTACGGTCACTGGAACGCCTCGACCTTCACAAGAATCGCATTGAAGTTATCGGTGACAAGACCTTCCGAGACCTGCAAGCGTTACGGGTTCTGGACCTGCAGGAGAACTCTCTAAAGTACATTGCTCCTAAGGGCTTCCTTGGACTTGACCAGCTGCAGCAGCTCAACCTCCAGGTGACACACACACACACACACACACACACACACACACACACACACACACACACACACACACACACACACACACACACACACACACAAATATATATATATATATATATATATATATATATATATATATATATATATATATACATATATATATATATTCCTTATATGAAATTGCTTTGTAGACTTAGCTAATACTTAAGCTTCAGGACCAAATGTAAATACATTTCATAAGTAACAAACCAGTTGTGCATAGTATAATTATCAGGGTACAAAAATGGCTTGCCAATAGCTTCTAGCAAAACTCAAAAATTATATGAAAAATCCGAGACTCTCCAGTTAATTTTGTATTACAAGTGATCGCATAGTTTTTGTACGACACGAAGTAATTTGTTTTCCATTTGTGTGACAGGACAACAAGCTGCTGTCGCTGGGTCCAGAGGTTTTCAAAATGGCTTCAAAAATCCACCACCTGGATATTCGCGCGAATGTGTTGGAGACCCTCACTCTTGAGAGCGTCCAGCCCCTCATGGACAACCTTAACAACGACACCATGCTGTTCTTCATCGAAGGTAAGTACACAAACACTTCCAAACCTTATGAACAGCCTCAACAACGACACCAGGCTGTTCTTCCCCACCTCATAAACATGAACCCCAATACAATTTTATCCAAGGCGAGTAAATTGTCTCACTCATTATCTATCCATAGTCTGGTACGGTGACATAATAGCGATAAGCCTATGGAGGCCTACCATGGCTACCACAAGATTGAAGTATGAAAAAGATCAAACCGATTGTGAATATGATAATGGTATACAATACCGACAAGGTGACGAAGTAGATGCGCAACAGCAGATGCTGTAGAGATGTAGAGACCATGTAATGAATCCATTACCCTTCAAGATGTACTTTTGAGGATGTAATCAGTCCATCAACCTTGAAGAAACTACTTCCTCAAGGGTGATGGACTGATGACATCGTCTCTACATGTCTACTGTTTCTGTTTCCTTCTCTGTACTCGACTGAAGAATCCTCCTGTGTAGACGAAACATTTCGGAATAAAGATACGTAAGTGATACACATGTATCTTAATTATCAAACCGTTTCTGCATTACGTATAATTGTTTCAATATATATATATATATATATATATATATATATATATATATATATATATATATATATATATATATATATATATATATATATATATATATATATATATATATATATATATATATATATATATATATATATATATATATATATATATATATATATATATATATATATATATATATATATATATATATATATATTTTTTTTTTTTTTTTTTTTTCAACAAGTCGGCCGTCTCCCACCGAGGCAGGGTGACCCAAAAAAGAAAGAAAATCCCCAAAAAGAAAATACTTTCATCATCATTCAACACTTTCACCACACTCACACATTATCACTGCTTTTGCAGAGGTGCTCAGAATACAACAGTTTAGAAGCATATACGTATAAAGATACACAACATATCCCTCCAAACTGCCAATATCCCAAACCACTCCTTTAAAGTGCAGGCATTGTACCTCCCATTTCCAGGACTCAAGTCCGACTATATGAAAATAACCGGTTTCCCTGAATCCCTTCACTAAATATTACCCTGCTCACACTCCAACAGATCGTCAGGTCCCAAATATCATTCGTCTCCATTCACTCCAAATATATATATATATATATTATATATATATATATATATATTATATATATATTATTTTTTTTTTTTTTTTTTTATTATCACACCGGCCGATTCCCACCAAGGCAGGGTGGCCCGAAAAAGAAAAACTTTCACCATCATTCACTCCATCACTGTCTTGCCAGAAGGGTGCTTTACACTACAGTTTTTAAACTGCAACATTAACACCCCTCCTTCAGAGTGCAGGCACTGTACTTCCCATCTCCAGGACTCAAGTCCGGCCTGCCGGTTTCCCTGAATCCCTTCATAAATGTTACTTTGCTCACACTCCAACAGCACGTCAAGTATTAAAAACCATTTGTCTCCATTCACTCCTATCAAACACGCTCACGCATGCCTGCTGGAAGTCCAAGCCCCTCGCACACAAAACCTCCTTTACCCCCTCCCTCCAACCCTTCCTAGGCCGACCCCTACCCCGCCTTCCTTCCACTACAGACTGATACACTCTTGAAGTCATTCTGTTTCGCTCCATTCTCTCTACATGTCCGAACCACCTCAACAACCCTTCCTCAGCCCTCTGGACAACAGTTTTGGTAATCCCGCACCTCCTCCTAACTTCCAAACTACGAATTCTCTGCATTATATTCACACCACACATTGCCCTCAGACATGACATCTCCACTGCCTCCAGCCTTCTCCTCGCTGCAACATTCATCACCCACGCTTCACACCCATATAAGAGCGTTGGTAAAACTATACTCTCATACATTCCCCTCTTTGCCTCCAAGGACAAAGTTCTTTGTCTCCACAGACTCCTAAGTGCACCACTCACTCTTTTTCCCTCATCAATTCTATGATTCACCTCATCTTTCATAGACCCATCCGCTGACACGTCCACTCCCAAATATCTGAATACGTTCACCTCCTCCATACTCTCTCCCTCCAATCTGATATTCAATCTTTCATCACCTAATCTTTTTGTTATCCTCATAACCTTACTCTTTCCTGTATTCACCTTTAATTTTCTTCTTTTGCACACCCTACCAAATTCATCCACCAATCTCTGCAACTTCTCTTCAGAATCTCCCAAGAGCACAGTGTCATCAGCAAAGAGCAGCTGTGACAACTCCCACTTTGTGTGTGATTCTTTATCTTTTAACTCCACGCCTCTTGCCAAGACCCTCGCATTTACTTCTCTTACAACCCCATCTATAAATATATTAAACAACCACGGTGACATCACACATCCTTGTCTAAGGCCTACTTTTACTGGGAAAAAATTTCCCTCTTTCCTACATACTCTAACTTGAGCCTCACTATCCTCGTAAAAACTCTTCACTGCTTTCAGTAACCTACCTCCTACACCATACACTTGCAACATCTGCCACATTGCCCCCCTATCCACCCTGTCATACGCCTTTTCCAAATCCATAAATGCCACAAAGACCTCTTTAGCCTTATCTAAATACTGTTCACTTATATGTTTCACTGTAAACACCTGGTCCACACACCCCCTACCTTTCCTAAAGCCTCCTTGTTCATCTGCTATCCTATTCTCCGTCTTACTCTTAATTCTTTCAATTATAACTCTACCATACACTTTACCAGGTACACTCAACAGACTTATCCCCCTATAATTTTTGCACTCTCTTTTATCCCCTTTGCCTTTATACAAAGGAACTATGCATGCTCTCTGCCAATCCCTAGGTACCTTACCCTCTTCCATACATTTATTAAATAATTGCACCAACCACTCCAAAACTATATCCCCACCTGCTTTTAACATTTCTATCTTTATCCCATCAATCCCGGCTGCCTTACCCCCTTTCATTTTACCTACTGCCTCACGAACTTCCCCCACACTCACAACTGGCTCTTCCTCACTCCTACAAGATGTTATTCCTCCTTGCCCTATACACGAAATCACAGCTTCCCTATCTTCATCAACATTTAACAATTCCTCAAAATATTCCTTCCATCTTCCCAATACCTCTAACTCTCCATTTAATAACTCTCCTCTCCTATTTTTAACTGACAAATCCATTTGTTCTCTAGGCTTTCTTAACTTGTTAATCTCACTCCAAAACTTTTTCTTATTTTCAACAAAATTTGTTGATAACATCTCACCCACTCTCTCATTTGCTCTCTTTTTACATTGCTTCACCACTCTCTTAACTTCTCTCTTTTTCTCCATATACTCTTCCCTCCTTGCATCACTTCTACTTTGTAAAAACTTCTCATATGCTAACTTTTTCTCCCTTACTACTCTCTTTACATCATCATTCCACCAATCGCTCCTCTTCCCTCCTGCACCCACTTTCCTGTAACCATATATATATATATATATATATACATATATATACATATATATATATATACATATATATACATATATATATATATATATACATATATACATATATATATATATATGCAATAAGATCACAGTAAACAGGTGATTTCAGAATATGCAAAACAACCACTCTGAAAGAATAGAGAAATTCCAAGCGCTTTCGTGACTACTCACATTATCAAGGAACTATGAAAGTAAAGCATCCAAGGAAGCTATATAAGGGTCTGGCCAACACCTCACTATCAGATCCCACAACGGTCGACCCAACTGGACAGGTCCTTTGCACAACCCACCAACAAACTATTCTACCCAAATAATAATTTAAAAAAAAATTTCTTGGGTAGAATAGTTTGTTGGTGGGTTGTGCAAAGGACCTGTCCAGTTGGGCCGGCGCGCGTCAGGTGTTTAACCGTTGTGGGATCTGATAGTGAGGTGCTGGCCAGACCCCTTATATACCTTCCTTGGATGCTTTACTTTCATAGTTCCTTGATAATGTGAGTAGTCACGAAAGCGCTTGGAATTTCTCTATTCTTTCAGAGTGGTTGTTTTGCATATATATATATATATATATATATATATATATATATATATATATATATATATATATATATATATATATATATATATATATATATATATATATATATATATATATATATATATATGCTATATATATATATATATATATATATATATATATATATATATATATATATATATATATATATATATATATATATATATATATATTTGTCGAGCCGAATAGGAAGAACTTGCGATCTTGGCTTAAATAGCAACGTTCATCTTGCCATATAGGACAAGCGAAAATTTGTGTATGCAATAATTTCGCCAAAATCATTCTGAACCTAACGAAAAAAATATATTTCACTGTGTTTGTTTAGTATTAAATTATTGTAAACGTATCTAAAATATATTTAGTCGGATTAGGCTAAAATAAATTGTGCTTGTTATAATAAGGTTAGGTTAGTTTTCTAATATTTTTTGGTGCAAAGTTATAAATTTTTACATTAGCATTAATGAAAAAATATATCTTTAAACTAAAAGAGAAATTTTTTAGAAAGGACTTAATTTTAAATGAGTTCTTGCTAATTGACCAGTTTTACATATTCGGCACGACATATATATATATAATTATATATATATATATATATATATATATATATATATATATATATATATATATATCACAGAGTAATGGTAAACAGTTAAGTCTGAGGCTGCCACAATGAAATCTCTGTTCCACAAGGCACAGTAATGTAGTGTTTTTCTTTTTAGGTCACCCTGCCTTGGTGAGAGATCATATATATATATATATATATATATATATATATATATATATATATATATATATATATATATATATATATATATATATATATATATATATATATATATATATATATATATATATATATATATATATATATATAAACACACATACATACATACACAGTATAAAGTACTTATACCACACATCCAGACCCCAGATAAGTGTAGTCCCCCAGTAGACACTAGGCACTCTTAGTGTCTTTTAGAGGCACAGCTTGGCATTGTAAAGTTTGTTTATGACTCTGGCCTCCTACTACACATGTTGACATCAGTATTTTACGCACTTTACCAGGTGTGAAGCGTGTGTCAACACAGTCATGGTAACATAGGCAAGCGTCAACACGGCCCAGGTAACACAGGAATATATCAGTAGCATAACTTTGGCGACGGCGAACAAAAAAACTAACATAGTGTGTGTGTTTGTGTGTGTGTGTGTGTGTGGATTTTTAAGGCACTGATGCAAGTTGAAAAAGGGAAGAGGTGGGGAGGAGAGAGGGAGAGAGAGCGAGGTGAAGGAGAGAGAGAAAGAGATAAGGAGAGGTGAAGGAGAAAGAGAAATAAGAGAGGGAGAGACATGTTGTGGAGCTTTAAACATTTCAATACATTATAAATGTTCAAAGTAACATTTATTTACCTTAGTGTTTGCAACATTTGGGATGGTGGAGCCATCCCCTCGTAGCGTTATAAATAACGTGTCAAATAGAACGACTCTCCAGGGACGGTGATGTCTGTGGCTGGACAGGTGGGTGAGTGAATGGTAGGATGGTGGGCGGACAGATGTTTGGGCTGTTGGACAGGTGGGTGGATGTACAGGTGGGTAGATTGGGGCAGGATTCGACAAACTGGTGGGTGGTTCTCAGCTGTGAAAGACTTGCTGTTCTCAGCTGTGAAAGACTTGCTGTTCTCAGCTGTGAAAGATTTGCTGTTCTCAGCTGTGAAAGACTTGCTGTTCTCAGCTGTGAAAGACATGCTGTTCTCAGCTGTGAAAGACTTGCTGTTCTCAGCTGTGAAAGACTTGCTGTTCTCAGCTGTGAAAGACTTGCTGTTCTCAGCTGTGAAAGACTTGCTGTTCTCAGTTGTGAAAGACATGCTGTTCTCAGTTGTGAAAGACTTGCTGTTCTCAGCTGTGAAAGACTTGCTGTTCTCAGCTGTGAAAGACTTGCTGTTCTTAGCTGTGAAAGACTTGCTGTTCTCAGCTGTGAAAGACTTGCTGTTCTTAGCTGTGAAAGACTTGCTGTTCTTAGCTGTGAAAGACATGCTGTTCTTAGCTGTGAAAGACTTGCTGTTCTTAGCTGTGAAAGACTTGCTGTTCTCAGCTGTGAAAGACATGCTGTTCTCAGCTGTGAAAGACTTGCTGTTCTCAGCTGTGAAAGACTTGCTGTTCTCAGCTGTGAAAGACTTGCTGTTCTCAGCTGTGAAAGACTTGCTGTTCTCAGTTGTGAAAGACATGCTGTTCTCAGTTGTGAAAGACTTGCTGTTCTCAGCTGTGAAAGACTTGCTGTTCTTAGCTGTGAAAGACATGCTGTTCTTAGCTGTGAAAGACTTGCTGTTCTTAGCTGTGAAAGACTTGCTGTTCTCAGCTGTGAAAGACTTGCTGTTCTTAGCTGTGAAAGACTTGCTGTTCTTAGCTGTGAAAGACTTGCTGTTCTCAGCTGTGAAAGACTTGCTGTTCTTAGCTGTGAAAGACTTGCTGTTCTTAGCTGTGAAAGACTTGCTGTTCTTAGCTGTGAAAGACTTGCTGTTCTCAGCTGTGAAAGACTTGCTGTTCTCAGCTGTGAAAGACTTGCTGTTCTCAGCTGTGAAAGACTTGCTGTTCTTAGCTGTGAAAGACTTGCTGTTCTCAGCTGTGAAAGACTTGCTGTTCTCAGCTGTGAAAGACATGCTGTTCTTAGCTGTGAAAGACTTGCTGTTCTCAGCTGTGAAAGACTTGCTGTTCTCAGTTGTGAAAGACATGCTGTTCTTAGCTGTGAAAGACTTGCTGTTCTCAGCTGTGAAAGACTTGCTGTTCTCAGCTGTGAAAGACATGCTGTTCTTAGCTGTGAAAGACTTGCTGTTCTTAGCTGTGAAAGACTTGCTGTTCTTAGCTGTGAAAGACTTGCTGTTCTTAGCTGTGAAAGACATGCTGTTCTTAGCTGTGAAAGACTTGCTGTTCTCAGCTGTGAAAGACATGCTGTTCTTAGCTGTGAAAGACTTGCTGTTCTTAGCTGTGAAAGACTTGCTGTTCTTAGCTGTGAAAGACATGCTGTTCTTAGCTGTGAAAGACTTGCTGTTCTTAGCTGTGA
The DNA here is from genome assembly GCF_038502225.1 of Cherax quadricarinatus. NCBI lineage: Eukaryota > Metazoa > Arthropoda > Malacostraca > Decapoda > Parastacidae > Cherax > Cherax quadricarinatus. The sequence goes on from NC_091299.1 coordinate 2,221,427, forward strand.
AAGACTTGCTGTTCTCAGCTGTGAAAGACTTGCTGTTCTCAGCTGTGAAAGACTTGCTGTTCTCAGCTGTGAAAGACTTGCTGTTCTCAGCTGTGAAAGACTTGCTGTTCTTAGCTGTGAAAGACTTGCTGTTCTTAGCTGTGAAAGACTTGCTGTTCTCAGCTGTGAAAGACTTGCTGTTCTCAGCTGTGAAAGACTTGCTGTTCTCAGCTGTGAAAGACTTGCTGTTCTTAGCTGTGAAAGACTTGCTGTTCTCAGCTGTGAAAGACTTGCTGTTCTCAGCTGTGAAAGACATGCTGTTCTTAGCTGTGAAAGACTTGCTGTTCTCAGCTGTGAAAGACTTGCTGTTCTCAGTTGTGAAAGACATGCTGTTCTTAGCTGTGAAAGACTTGCTGTTCTCAGCTGTGAAAGACTTGCTGTTCTCAGCTGTGAAAGACATGCTGTTCTTAGCTGTGAAAGACTTGCTGTTCTCAGCTGTGAAAGACTTGCTGTTCTCAGCTGTGAAAGACATGCTGTTCTTAGCTGTGAAAGACTTGCTGTTCTCAGCTGTGAAAGACTTGCTGTTCTCAGCTGTGAAAGACTCGCTGTTCTCAGCTGTGAAAGACTTGCTGTTCTCAGCTGTGAAAGACATGCTGTTCTTAGCTGTGAAAGACTTGCTGTTCTCAGCTGTGAAAGACTTGCTGTTCTCAGCTGTGAAAGACTCGCTGTTCTCAGCTGTGAAAGACTTGCTGTTCTCAGCTGTGAAAGACATGCTGTTCTCAGCTGTGAAAGACTTGCTGTTCTCAGCTGTGAAAGACATGCTGTTCTTAGCTGTGAAAGACTTGCTGTTCTCAGCTGTGAAAGACTTGCTGTTCTCAGCTGTGAAAGACTCGCTGTTCTCAGTTGTGAAAGACTTGCTGTTCTCAGCTGTGAAAGACTTGTTGTTCTCAGCTGTGAAAGACTTGCTGTTCTCAGCTGTGAAAGACTTGCTGTTCTCAGCTGTGAAAGACTTGCTGTTCTCAGCTATGAAAGACTTGCTGTTCTCAGCTGTGAAAGACTTGCTGTTCTCAGCTGTGAAAGACTTGCTGTTCTCAGCTGTGAAAGACTTGCTGTTCTCAGCCGTGAGAGACTTGCTGTTCTCAGCTGTGAAAGACTTGCTGTTCTCAGCTGTGAGAGACTTGCTGTTTTCAGCTGTGAAAGACTTGCTGTTCTCAGCTGTGAAAGACTTGCTGTTCTCATCTGTGAAAGACTTGCTGTTCTCAGCCGTGAGAGACTTGCTGTTCTCATCTGTGAAAGACTTGCTGTTCTCAGCCGTGAGAGACTTGCTGTTCTCAGCTGTGAGAGACTTGCTGTTCTCAGCCGTGAGAGACTTGCTGTTCTCAGCTGTGAAAGACTTGCTGTTCTCAGCTGTGAGAGACTTGCTGTTCTCAGCCGTGAGAGACTTGCTGTTCTCAGCTGTGAAAGACTTGCTGTTCTCAGCTGTGAGAGACTTGCTGTTCTCAGCCGTGAGAGACTTGCTGTTCTCAGCTGTGAAAGACTTGCTGTTCTCAGCTGTGAAAGACTTGCTGTTCTCAGCTGTGAGAGACTTTCTGTTCTTAGCCGTGAGAGACTTGCTGTTCTCAGCTGTGAGAGACTTGCTGTTCTCAGCTGTGTGTGACGTGCTGTTCTCAACCGTGAGAGACTTGCTGTTCTCAGCTGTGAGAGACTTTCTGTTCTCTGTTGTGAGAGACTTGCTGTTCTCAGCTGTGAAAGACTTGCTGTTCTCAGCTGTGAAAGACTTGCTGTTCTGAGCTGTGAAAGACTTGCTGTTCTGAGCTGTGAAAGACTTGCTGTTCTCAGCTGTGAAAGACTTGCTGTTCTCAGCTGTGAAAGACTTGCTGTTCTCAGCTGTGAAAGACTTGCTGTTCTCAGCTGTGAGAGACTTTCTGTTCTCAGCCGTGAGAGACTTGCTGTTCTCATCTGTGAAAGACTTGCTGTTCTCAGCCGTGAGAGACTTGCTGTTCTCAGCTGTGAGAGACTTGCTGTTCTCAGCCGTGAGAGACTTGCTGTTCTCAGCTGTGAAAGACTTGCTGTTCTCAGCTGTGAGAGACTTGCTGTTCTCAGCCGTGAGAGACTTGCTGTTCTCAGCTGTGAAAGACTTGCTGTTCTCAGCTGTGAGAGACTTGCTGTTCTCAGCCGTGAGAGACTTGCTGTTCTCAGCTGTGAAAGACTTGCTGTTCTCAGCTGTGAAAGACTTGCTGTTCTCAGCCGTGAGAGACTTTCTGTTCTTAGCCGTGAGAGACTTGCTGTTCTCAGCTGTGAGAGACTTGCTGTTCTCAGCTGTGTGTGACGTGCTGTTCTCAACCGTGAGAGACTTGCTGTTCTCAGCTGTGAGAGACTTTCTGTTCTCTGTTGTGAGAGACTTGCTGTTCTCAGCTGTGAAAGACTTGCTGTTCTCAGCTGTGAAAGACTTGCTGTTCTGAGCTGTGAAAGACTTGCTGTTCTGAGCTGTGAAAGACTTGCTGTTCTCAGCTGTGAAAGACTTGCTGTTCTCAGCTGTGAAAGACTTGCTGTTCTCAGCTGTGAAAGACTTGCTGTTCTCAGCTGTGAGAGACTTTCTGTTCTCAGCCGTGAGAGACTTGCTGTTCTCAGCTGTGAAAGACTTCCTGTTCTCAGCTGTGAAAGACTTGCTGTTCTGAGCTGTGAAAGACTTGCTGTTCTGAGCTGTGAAAGACTTGCTGTTCTCAGCTGTGAAAGACTTGCTGTTCTCAGCTGTGAAAGACTTGCTGTTCTCAGCTGTGAAAGACTTGCTGTTCTCAGCTGTGAGAGACTTTCTGTTCTCAGCCGTGAGAGACTTGCTGTTCTCATCTGTGAAAGACTTGCTGTTCTCAGCCGTGAGAGACTTGCTGTTCTCAGCTGTGAGAGACTTGCTGTTCTCAGCCGTGAGAGACTTGCTGTTCTCAGCTGTGAAAGACTTGCTGTTCTCAGCTGTGAGAGACTTGCTGTTCTCAGCCGTGAGAGACTTGCTGTTCTCAGCTGTGAAAGACTTGCTGTTCTCAGCTGTGAGAGACTTGCTGTTCTCAGCCGTGAGAGACTTGCTGTTCTCAGCTGTGAAAGACTTGCTGTTCTCAGCTGTGAAAGACTTGCTGTTCTCAGCCGTGAGAGACTTTCTGTTCTTAGCCGTGAGAGACTTGCTGTTCTCAGCTGTGAGAGACTTGCTGTTCTCAGCTGTGTGTGACGTGCTGTTCTCAACCGTGAGAGACTTGCTGTTCTCAGCTGTGAGAGACTTTCTGTTCTCTGTTGTGAGAGACTTGCTGTTCTCAGCTGTGAAAGACTTGCTGTTCTCAGCTGTGAAAGACTTGCTGTTCTGAGCTGTGAAAGACTTGCTGTTCTGAGCTGTGAAAGACTTGCTGTTCTCAGCTGTGAAAGACTTGCTGTTCTCAGCTGTGAAAGACTTGCTGTTCTCAGCTGTGAAAGACTTGCTGTTCTCAGCTGTGAGAGACTTTCTGTTCTCAGCCGTGAGAGACTTGCTGTTCTCAGCTGTGAAAGACTTCCTGTTCTCAGCTGTGAAAGACTTGCTGTTCTGAGCTGTGAAAGACTTGCTGTTCTGAGCTGTGAAAGACTTGCTGTTCTCAGCTGTGAAAGACTTGCTGTTCTCAGCTGTGAAAGACTTGCTGTTCTCAGCTGTGAAAGACTTGCTGTTCTCAGCTGTAAAAGACTTGCTGTTCTCAGCTGTGAAAGACTTGCTGTTCTCAGCTGTGAGAGACTTTCTGTTCTTAGCCGTGAGAGACTTGCTGTTCTCAGCTGTAAAAGACTTGCTGTTCTCAGCCGTGAGAGTCTTGCTGTTCTCTGCTGTGAGAGACTTGCTGTTCTCAGCCGTGAGAGACTTGCTGTTCTCAGCTGTGAAAGACTTGCTGTTCTCACCTGTGAAAGACTTGCTGTTCTCAGCTGTGAAAGACTTGCTGTTCTCAGCTGTAAAAGACTTGCTGTTCTCAGCCGTGAGAGACTTGCTGTTCTCTGCTGTAAGAGACTTGCTGTTCTCAGCCGTGAGAGACTTGCTGTTCTCAGTTGTGAAAGACTTGCTGTTCTCACCTGTGAAAGACTTGCTGTTCTCAGCTGTGAAAGACTTGCTGTTCTCAGCTGTGAGAGACTTTCTGTTCTCAGCCGTGATAGACTTGCTGTTCTCAGCCGTGAAAGACTTGCTGTTCTGAGCTGTGAAAGACTTGCTGTTCTGAGCTGTGAAAGACTTGCTGTTCTCAGCTGTAAAAGACTTGCTGTTCTCAGCTGTGAGAGACTTTCTGTTCTCAGCCGTGAGAGACTTGCTGTTCTCAGCCGTGAAAGACTTGCTGTTCTCAGCTGTGAGAGACTTTCTGTTCTCAGCCGTGAGAGACTTGCTGTTCTCAGCCGTGAAAGACTTGCTGTTCTCAGCTGTGAAAGACTTGCTGTTCTGAGCTGTGAAAGACTTGCTGTTCTCAGCTGTAAAAGACTTGCTGTTCTCAGCTGTGAAAGACTTGCTGTTCTCAGCCGTGAGAGACTTGCTGTTCTCAGCTGTAAAAGACTTGCTGTTCTCAGCTGTGAAAGACTTGCTGTTCTCAGCCGTGAGAGACTTGCTGTTCTCAGCTGTGAGAGACTTGCTGTTCTCAGCCGTGAGAGACTTGCTGTTCTCAGCTGTGAGAGACTTGCTGTTCTCAGCTGTGAGAGAAATGCTGTTCTTAGCTGTGAGAGACTTGCTGTTCTCAGCCGTGAGAGACATGCTGTTCTCAGCTGTGTGTGACGTGCTGTTCTCAGCTGTGTGTGACGTGCTGTTCTCAGCCGCGAGAGACATGCTGTTCTCAGCTGTGTGTGACGTGTGTTCTCAGCTGTGTGTGACGTGCTGTTCTCAGTCGTGTGTGACGTGTGTTCTCAGCTGTGTGTGACGTGCTGTTCTCAGCCGTGTGTGACGTGTGTTCTCAGCTGTGTGTGACGTGCTGTTCTCAGCTGTGAGAGAAATGCTGTTCTCAGCCGTGAGAGACATGCAGTTCTCAGCTGTGTGTGACGTGCTGTTCTCAGCCGTGTGTGACGTGCTGTTCTCAGCCGTGTGTGACGTGCTGTTCTCAGCCGTGTGTGACGTGCTGTTCTCAGCTGTGTGTGACGTGCTGTTCTCAGCTGTGTGTGACATGCTGTTCTCAGCCGTGAGAGACATGCAGTTCTCAGCTGTGTGTGACGTGCTGTTCTCAGCTGTGTGTGACGTGCTGTTCTCAGCTGTGTGTGACGTGCTGTTCTCAGCTGTGTGTGACATGCTGTTCTCAGCCGTGAGAGACATGCAGTTCTCAGCTGTGTGTGACGTGCTGTTCTCAGCTGTGTGTGACGTGCTGTTCTCAGCTGTGTGTGACGTGCTGTTCTCAGCCGTGTGTGACGTGCTGTTCTCAGCCGCGAGAGACATGCTGTTCTCAGCTGTGTGTGACGTGTGTTCTCAGCTGTGTGTGACGTGCTGTTCTCAGCCGTGTGTGACGTGCTGTTCTCAGCCGTGTGTGACGTGCTGTTCTCAGCTGTGTGTGACGTGCTGTTCTCAGCTGTGTGTGACGTGCTGTTCTCAGCCGTGTGTGACGTGCTGTTCTCAGCCGCGAGAGACATGCTGTTCTCAGCTGTGTGTGACGTGCTGTTCTCAGCCGCGAGAGACATGCTGTTCTCAGCTGTGTGTGACGTGCTGTTCTCAGCCGTGTGTGACGTGCTGTTCTCAGCCGCGAGAGACATGCTGTTCTCAGCTGTGTGTGACGTGTGTTCTCAGCTGTGTGTGACGTGCTGTTCTCAGCCGTGTGTGACGTGCTGTTCTCAGCCGTGTGTGACGTGCTGTTCTCAGCTGTGTGTGACGTGCTGTTCTCAGCTGTGTGTGACGTGCTGTTCTCAGCCGTGTGTGACGTGCTGTTCTCAGCCGCGAGAGACATGCTGTTCTCAGCTGTGTGTGACGTGCTGTTCTCAGCCGCGAGAGACATGCTGTTCTCAGCTGTGTGTGACGTGTGTTCTCAGCTGTGTGTGACGTGCTGTTCTCAGCTGTGTGTGACGTGTGTTCTCAGCCGTGTGTGACGTGCTGTTCTCAGCCGCGAGAGACATGCTGTTCTCAGCTGTGTGTGACGTGCTGTTCTCAGCCGTGTGTGACGTGCTGTTCTCAGCTGTGTGTGACGTGCTGTTCTCAGCTGTGTGTGACGTGCTGTTCTCAGCTGTGTGTGACGTGCTGTTCTCAGCTGTGTGTGACGTGCTGTTCTCAGCCGTGTGTGACGTGCTGTTCTCAGCTGTGTGTGACGTGCTGTTCTCAGCCGTGTGTGACGTGCTGTTCTCAGCTGTGTGTGACGTGCTGTTCTCAGCTGTGTGTGACGTGCTGTTCTCAGCTGTGTGTGACGTGCTGTTCTCAGCTGTGTGTGACGTGCTGTTCTCAGCTGTGTGTGACGTGCTGTTCTCAGCTGTGTGTGACGTGCTGTTCTCAGCCGTGTGTGACGTGCTGTTCTCAGCTGTGTGTGACGTGCTGTTCTCAGCCGTGTGTGACGTGCTGTTCTCAGCTGTGTGTGACGTGCTGTTCTCAGCTGTGTGTGACGTGCTGTTCTCAGCTGTGTGTGACGTGCTGTTCTCAGCTGTGTGTGACGTGCTGTTCTCAGCTGTGTGTGACGTGCTGTTCTCAGCTGTGTGAATCGTTCAATGTAATCCAAATTTTACGAAGAAATATAAATATAAATTTAGAAGAAATTGACATACAAAATAAATCAGAAAATAGTAAAAAAAAAAAACTTAATCAATGACATGACAAACATCCTGAAATATATCGAAAAAATTGAAAAATAGGAATAATGCGGCACAATTTATTTCAAATTCACCTTTATATATAAAAAAAATAATTAATTTTTTTTAATCATGAGTAACCAGATTTCACTTAGTTTTTTCATGTTTTTTTTTTTTTTGACAGGTAAAGACAATTTTTTCTCGTTCCTTTTTTTTTTTTTTGATATTTATACTTTGATTAAACATTTTTGCTTAATAGAAAACAGAATGGACCAGGAACTACAAAACAACAACAAAGGGGACAGAAAAAGGCCTTTCAAGAAATTGGTAGAAAAAAAAAATCCTCAATACTCTTTCGTGTATGCAAAAGACAAGTAAATTTTATTTTTTTTCGTCTAGTGACCCTCTACTCAGAGTTGATTTATTCACTGATGATGGTGATGAAATAACAACGAGATCATGAAGGAACAGCATCAGTGTTTAGAAACCCAGTGATGAGAAGGAACAAAAAAGGCACAATAACTAGCTTATAGGAGTGATGAATGGTTTGAAACCATTCATCACAACTGTCAGACACTGCAGCATCATGGGATCTTGTTACAAAGAATTCTTCAACACTTCTCGTACCTTTGGACGAAGACCTACTTCGACTAGTGGATGGTACCACTATGATCCACCTCCTCCTGCTTCGCCTCACCTCACTACAGTATATAAGCCACGTCTACGACCCTATGCTGTACATTCTGCAAGATTGATGGACTGAACACATCGACTCCAGGCTGAGGGACTGATTACCTCAAACTCCTCCTCTCCTTACGGCTTTCTACTTTGTATTGAACTGATGAAGCCACTGTGTGGCGAAACGTTTCCTGAATAAAGATTCCCATATGTTGCATAAGTGTCTTAATTCTATAGCTCACATATGTTGCATAAGTGTCTCAATTCTATAGCTCATAGGAGAGAGGAGCTTACGACGACGTTTCGGTCCGACTTGGACTATTTACAAAGTCGGTCCGAAGCGTCGTCGTAAGCTGTGATGTGAATTAAAGATCCTGGTACTTTATTTACAAATTATATAACTCGAACATAAATCCTCCAAATTTTTCAAAAGACACAGCTTAGCATGTCCATGTATGTCAATAATAAAGATACCCAGATATTTCACATATGTCTGATTCATCATCTTGTTGGTACTTCTGTTTTCTGTACTGAAAACGAGCACAGAAAATAGAACGCAGGCAGACCATCTCATGGAACTTAAGAAGCAGGTTTATAACAAACTTTGGACTAATAAGGTCAAATGATCTGTGATTTAGAAAATAATACAGAAAATGTAACAAAGACTAGAAGATAGGACGGGATGGACAGTGAAAACTTTGAAAACAGGAGAAATTTCACCAGTGTTGGTGTTTAGGTCACTTGTGCCCTTACGTCTGGAACACTGTACTGTGTTCGCAATACCGTCATGACAGGAGGTACATCAGAGTCACTAAGGCATTTAAACAACTTGGAACCTCCTAAAACACATGGAATATACTCTCTGGAGCGAAGAAAACACATCTACTAACAGACTTTTGAAAAAAAAATACTGAGAGGCCCAGTTCTCAAATCCACACACTACTGGAGCGAGAGATATGGAAGAAAGTAAAATAAATCCAGTGGACAGTTGCCTGCGCCATAGAACGATAAGAGGACACTGTGTCAACATCAACTTGACTCAAGAAATCGTAATAACACGATTGCAAATAAACCATACCCCCGGCCGGGATTGAACCCGCGGTCATAGAGTGGTCACAGAGGTGCCTGTGCTAACTTTCCTATGGTGTAGAAATATACCTAGTTGGATGAATCTTATTGTGGCTAGCTGGTCTAGTGGCTAACGCGACGGGCTGGAGTTTTGAGACTCTATGACCGCGGGTTCAATCCCGGCCGGGGGTATGGTTCAACATCAACTTGTTACCAGCAGGTATGAGAAGTATTGCTGGAACAAGTGTACAAGTCTTCGAGGGCAAACACTGAATCGTTACCTCCGTCAAGAGCCAGATCAGCCTGGTTGCGATGACTATGTGGGAGAACTGGCAGCTAACAGCCATAGACTGGTTGAATAGGCAATCAACAAGAAAGCCTGGCCAGTGACCTGCCACAGGCTGGTGTTAAGAAAAGATTGAGATAGAATGAGTTTAATTTGTTTTAACTAGAAATAAACCAAAATAGAACATTTCTATTATTTTTTATAGAGTAAAGAGTGGTATACAACACGTCTTTTTTTTAATTACGAATAGATTAGGACTGAACAATTTTTCTGTCAGTTGAAAATAGATGGAGAAATAATATTTTTTTTAAATTAAGAACTGCTTGGTATAAAAATAAGTGAACAGTATTTAGATAAGGCTAAAGAGGTCTTTGTGGCATTTATGGATTTGGAAAAGGCGTATGACAGGGTGGATAGGGGGGCAATGTGGCAGATGTTGCAGGTGTATGGTGTAGGAGGTAGGTTACTGAAAGCAGTGAAGAGTTTTTACGAGGATAGTGAGGCTCAAGTTAGAGTATGTAGGAAAGAGGGAAATTATTTCCCAGTAAAAGTAGGCCTTAGACAAGGATGTGTGATGTCACCGTGGTTGTTTAATATATTTATAGATGGGGTTGTAAGAGAAGTAAATGCGAGGGTCTTGACAAGAGGCGTGGAGTTAAAAGATAAAGAATCACACATAAAGTGGGAGTTGTCACAGTTGCTCTTTGCTGATGACACTGTGCTCTTGGGAGATTCTGAAGAGAAGTTGCAGAGATTGGTGGATGAATTTGGTAGGGTGTGCAAAAGAAGAAAATTAAAAGTGAATACAGGAAAGAGTAAGGTTATGAGGATAACAAAAATATTAGGTGATGAAAGATTGGATATCAGATTGGAGGGAGAGAGTATGGAGGAGGTGAATGTATTCAGATATTTGGGAGTGGACGTGTCAGCGGATGGGTCTATGAAGGATGAGGTGAATCATAGAATTGATGAGGGGAAAAGGGTGAGTGGTGCACTTAGGAGTCTGTGGAGACAAAGAACTTTGTCCTTGGAGGCAAAGAGGGGAATGTATGAGAGTATAGTTTTACCAACGCTCTTATATGGGTGTGAAGCATGGGTGATGAATGTTGCAGCGAGGAGAAGGCTGGAGGCAGTGGAGATGTCATGTCTGAGGGCAATGTGTGGTGTGAATATAATGCAGAGAATTCGTAGTTTGGAAGTTAGGAGGAGGTGCGGGATTACCAAAACTGTTGTCCAGAGGGCTGAGGAAGGGTTGTTGAGGTGGTTCGGACATGTAGAGAGAATGGAGCGAAACAGAATGACTTCAAGAGTGTATCAGTCTGTAGTGGAAGGAAGGCGGGGTAGGGGTCGGCCTAGGAAAGGTTGGAGGGAGGGGGTAAAGGAGGTTTTGTGTGCGAGGGGCTTGGACTTCCAGCAGGCGTGCGTGAGCGTGTTTGATAGGAGTGAATGGAGACGAATGGTTTTTAATACTTGACGTGCTGTTGGAGTGTGAGCAAAGTAACATTTATGAAGGGGTTCAGGGAAACCGGCAGGCCGGACTTGAGTCCTGGAGATGGGAAGTACAGTGCCTGCACTCTGAAGGAGGGGTGTTAATGTTGCAGTTTAAAAACTGTAGTGTAAAGCACCCTTCTGGCAAGACAGTGATGGAGTGAATGATGGTGAAAGTTTTTCTTTTTCGGGCCACCCTGCCTTGGTGGGAATCGGCCAGTGTGATAAATAAATATATATATATATATATATATATATATATATATATATATATATATATATATATATATATATATATATATATATATATATATATATATATATTAGAGTAAAGGTAGAAAGTTGAAAGTGAACATAGAAAAGAGAAGGTGATGAGGGTATCGAATGATTTAGATAAAGAAAAATTGGATATTAAATTGGAGAGAGAGAGTATGGAAGAAGTGAATTTTTTCAGATATTTGGGAGTTGACATCTCAGTGGATGAGTTTACGAAGGATGAGGTTAACCATAGAATTGATGAGGGAAAAAAGGTGAGTGGTGTATTGAGATATATGTGGAGGCAAAAAACGTTATCTATAGAGGCAAAGAAGGGAATGTATGAAAGTATAGTGGTACCAACACTCTTATATGGGTGTGAAGCTTGGGTTGTAAATGCTGCAGCGAGGAGCCCCTGAACACATCCTAACTTGCGTCACACAGCTGCATCAGCGTAACACATCCTAACTTGCGTCACACTTCTCGCATAATAAAATTAAAATATCATTTTCTCTCTTTGATACAGTACCTCTGATAAATTCTGAGAGTTTTTCAACTCCCCGAGCCCGGCCAAGGGCCAGGTTCGTCTGGTGCCTGGCTGGTTAACCAGGCTGTTGCTATAGGTGGCCTGCTGTCTCACGTATCCATCATAGCAGAAGCAGAGGCATTAACAGCAACAGTAGCAGCAACAGCAGTTAGAGCAGCAGCAGCAGTAACAATAACAGAAGCAGCAGCAGTAATAGCAGCAGCAGCAGCAGAAGCAGTAACAGCAGCAGCAGTAGCAGCAGCAGCAGCAGTAACAGCAGCAGCAGCAGCAGTAACAGCAGCAGCAGTAGTAGCGGCAGCATCAGTAACGGCAGCAGCAGCAGCAGCAGTAACAGCAGCAGCAGCAGTAGCGGCAGCATCAGTAACGGCAGCAGCAGCAGCAGCAGCAGTAACAGCAGCAGCAGCAGTAACAGCAGCAGCAGCAGTAACAGCAGCAGGAGCAGTAGCGGCAGCATCAGTAACGGCAGCAGCAGCAGCAGCAGTAACAGCAGCAGCAGCAGTAACGGCAGCAGCAGCAGTAACAGCAGCAGTAGCAGCAGCATCAGTAACGGCAGCAGCAGCAGCAGTAACAGCAGCAGCAGCAGCAGTAACAGCAGCAGCAGCAGTAACAGCAGCAGCAGCAGTAACAGCAGCAGGAGCAGTAGCGGCAGCATCAGTAACGGCAGCAGCAGCAGCAGCAGTAACAGCAGCAGCAGCAGTAACGGCAGCAGCAGCAGCAGCAGTAACAGCAGCAGTAGCAGCAGCATCAGTAACGGCAGCAGCAGCAGCAGTAACAGCAGCAGCAGCAGCAGTAACAGCAGCAGCAGCAGTAACAGCAGCAGCAGCAGTAACAGCAGCAGCAGCAGTAACAGCAGCAGCAGCAGTAACAGCAGCAGCAGCAGCAGCAGTAACAGCAGCAGCAGCAGCAGTAACAGCAGCAGCAGCAGCAGTATCTTGCCAGGTCCATCGGCAGGAAATAGCCAGCAACAAACTCTTCACTAAATTATTCTCTGTGTAGCGTTGAGAGGATTTCCACTTGTAGTGTACCGTGGGTGTGTTGGTAAGCCAACCCCTTCCCTCTCTCCCTCCCGTTCCACCCTCCTTGCTTCCATCCCTCTACCCTCTCCCATTCTCTTTGCTCCCCCAATCCTCTTCCCTCCGTCAGCCCTCCCTACCGCAGCAGAAGCAACTTACCGCAGTTCAGACTTCGCGGCCAACACCTTCACCTGCAGCTGACTGAAAGTACAGAGGTTAGGTTAGGTTAGGTTAGGTTAGGTTAGGTTAGGTTAGGTTAGGTTAGTAAATAACAAAAAGGCACAATACCGTGACTGGAACAATACACAAATAACCCGCACATGAAAGAGAGAAGCTTACGGCGACGTTTCGGTCCGACTTGGACCATTTACAAAGTCACTTTGTAAATGGACCAAGTCGGACCGAAACGTCGTCGTAAGCTTCTCTCTTTTATGCTCGGGTTATTTGTGTAGTTTAGTTTAGGTTAGGTTAGGTTAGGTTAGGTTAGGTTAGGTTAGGTTAGGATAGGTTAGGTTAGGTTAGGTTAGGTTAGGTTAGGTTAGGTTAGGTTAGGTTAGGTTAGGTTAGGTTAGGATAGGTTAGGTTAGGATAGGTTAGGTTAGGTTAGGTTAGGTTAGGATAGGTTAGGTTAGGTTAGGTTAGGTTAGGTTAGGATAGGTTAGGTTAGGATAGGTTAGGTTAGGTTAGGTTAGGTTAGGATAGGTTAGGTTAGGTTAGGTTAGGTTAGGTTAGGTTAGGATAGGTTAGGTTAGGTTAGGTTAGGTTAGGTTAGGATAGGTTAGGTTAGGTTAGGATAGGTTAGGTTTGTCAAGAAAAAGGACAAGCGTTTCCTGACACGGGTCATGGTCAGATGATGACCCGCAGCTGGAGCTTTTGGTCATCTGACCGAGGCCTTCCACTGGCTTACCGTCCACCCCTTTAAAATTAGTTATGGTTATAACCATTAAAAAAATACGAACGTTGTAAGTTAACAAGAAATATTTTGAATTTTCAAAATGATAGATAATAGATGATAGATAATAGTCCTTAATCTATATAAAATTAGATTATACTTCACATTAAATAGCCTCGGTGTGGACTTCCAGTTCTCCTGCGGTCTCTCTCTCTCTCTCTCTCTCTCTCTCTCTCTCTCTCTCTCTCTCTCTCTCTCTTTCTCTCTCTTTCCCACGTTTCTCTGCTTCCTGCTCCAGCTGGTGTCGTTTTCCCTGTCTTCTGCCTGGCCACCCGTCATCACTATCCGCTGATATTTGCGGTTCTGATGCGATTTAGCAAGTTTGTTGATAGTGAAAGCAAGTTTCAGCCGTGTGTGTGTGTGTGTGTGTGTGTGTGTGTGTACGCACATGTCAGAGTAAAAGGGAGAAAATGAGGGAGAGAGAGAGACAAAAGAGAAGAGATGAGAGAAACACGAGTGAGAACATGCAAGCACCACTACGGAGAGCTTAGAGTCACTGCCACCAGATTTGATCCCTATGGGTTGCTGGGTGTAAGGAGTGCAGCAAGATCTTAGGTGTTGATCACTACAAATTCCATAGCTCCGGCAGGTAGCAAGTCGGAGGCAGTTCTTCAGCGCGGGATGTGCAAGCGCGTAGCGCGTCCGACTGTCACCTGACAGGTGTTCCAGGACCCAAACACCGAATCGAGTCGAAGTTGAGGCTCGATCCTGCGTCTACCAATCGCAGGATAGAAATGCTACTCTCAAAGCCGGGCATCGAATAAGGTGTTAGAGTAGTATCGGACTACAGATTTTGTCAAGGCAGTCAACTGGGCCCAGGAACGAGATGGAAAGATGAAGAATCAGATTCATTGATTATCTTCGAAGTAATGGGAAGCAAACTCTATACATAGGTTTAAAACTGGATACGGCAAGACCCACGAGGCTGGAAACCAATGAAAACTGCCTTATGTAGTTTAGAAATGGTTTCCCGAGCTGAAACCCAATCCCTGCAGCAATAGTTAGGTGAGGACACACACACACACATGAGGAAATAGTGAAGGTAAATTCAATACGCAGTTCTAAGAGTAGGTATGATAACGTACCGTAATTCCAGTCGAAGTAGCCTAAGAGGCACCAAGACTCGACCTCCTCCCTTAGAAAACAGGGTATGATTACACATATTTGATTGCACATACATGGCTTACACGCCGGCCTGGAATTTTACGATTCACTTGCCAGGAGTTCAAGCCCCACTGATACCGTGGTTTGTAATGAGTGTCACAATGCAGATCAGAGAGGAAGAAGCACTCGAAACTTTAAGAACTTCAAGAGGATAAACCCGTGTGAATCATTCAGCCGGGGAGTGCAGGCTCGATCCTTCATCCTCTGATCACGAGACGTGCCAGCCTCTCCTCCCCTAACTCTCCTTTTCAACCATTGTTTTGATTTTAAAAATCGTGGTATAATGCAGCCTATAAATTGCTCTAAGAACATCAAGCACTTGGGATAATCAGGTAATGAGAGAGGTACCTCAGTCTGCAGTAGTCGTTATCCCCTCGACCACCACGACAACCCTGATGACTTACAATGCAGTTTCATACATCACCATTAAAGCAATTTAGGTATAATGACTTATAATTGTGAGGAGAGTGATTTACAATGAGTAAACGACCGTTGTAGATTATCTTAATTATCGGACCCGAAAAAGTTGTTGGAATAAGTCAAGTGGAGAAAAGGAAGCGAAGTGCTTGCTTGTAATATATGGAAGGGAGGTAAATCCTCCTCCTGGATTTATAGGTGATGGGGCCGAACCTGGTGGTGGCGGGGGGTCAGCAGTGGTGGCGGGGGGTCAGGAATGGTGGCGGGGTGTCAGGGGTGGTGACGGGGGGTCAGGAGTGGTGGCGGGGGTCAGGAGTGGTGGCGGGGGGTCAGGAGTGGTGGCGGGGGGTCAGGAGTGGTGGCGGGGCGTCAGGAGTGGTGGCGGGGGTCAGGGGTGATGACGGGGAGTCAGGCGTGGTGGTGATGGGGGGGTGTTAGGGGTTTTGATGGGGTGGTGGTGGCGGTATTGGGGTGGAGAGGATGGGTGAAGAATGATGGGGCGGCGAAAACTCACCTACAGTGACTCCCGGAACAGTGACCACAAAGGAGCAGACGTGGTCAGGATCATCTGGTGGTGGTATCAAGTATGTCAGTCAGAATTATCTATAGCACTTACTCTCTCTCCCTCCCGCCCTCCGTCTCGGATCTCCTTTCCGTCCCTGCTTTTTCCCCTTCCTTTCCCGACCCCGGGGGACACCTTTCCCTGGTGGCACAGTTTGAGTAACTTGGTAAAACAAAAGCTACCCTTTTCCCTTTTTAGGTGTGTAAAGCCGGTTTTTTCCCTTTCATAAATTATTGTTGAGGGGCATTAAGGGTTGTTACTTGCGTTATTGAGGGGCTCTGAATAGACAATGTAGAATTACAAATCCATTAATACACTTAACATAAGCAAAGATCAACAGCACCTAAAGAGAGTCAAAATTAATCCCAGGAAATATAGAACAAAAGTCTATGTACACTGACATTAAAGAAAATGTTGAAAATGTTATTCTGTGAATGGCTTCATCAGTCCTATACGTGTTTCCTGAACTGCTTTTCTCCTCAGTTTGTTGATATCACCATACCATTTACAACCAAGAAACATATTGTACCTCACTTCAACACAGAGTCTGTCCTCATAGGACAGATGCATCATTAGACTAAGTCACTAAGCAAGTTTGCAATATGGACCTAAGCTGATTGTGGGTGAGGCTTTGTTAATGGAGACATAGCAATCTCTCTCATGTCTTTCCTGGTCATCAACAGATTACCAACTGGTGATCTATAAGTGAGCAAGCGACCAGGGAAGGGAGACGGTTGGAAAGTTGCATTTGACGATTTTTCAAAACAGCCTCAGCCACTGCTTGTTATGCAAATGCATGTGTGATACATACATACATACATATATATATATATATATATATATATATATATATATATATATATATATATATATATATATATATATATATATATATATATATATGGCTGTGGTTTTTATGTAACAGCCTGGTTGATCAGGCTCTTATCCACCGGGAGGCCTGGTCATGGACTGGGCTACGAGTGACATTTATCCTCACATCCTTCAGCTAGACTCCAGGTAAGTAAACCAAAGTCTGGTCCAAAGTCAGGCACGTCTGGTGCTTGCTTGACTAACCAGACTGTTATGGCTGGTGTCCGGCTGGCCCACATATAACAGCCTGGTTGATCTGGTACCTTATGCAGGTATTTATCGCGTTTTCTGCTGAAGACTTCTACACATGTACCGGTAATGTTTCTGATATCCTGTAATAGAATGTTACTACGGATGTTGATACAATGTTCTCTTATGGTGCTCACGCACTCGCTTTTAACTGGGTTTATTTTACGTTTTCTCCAATATCTTTCACCCCAATAAGTTATGGTAGTTTGTTGTGTGGGTGCAGAACCTCAAGTTCTGCACCCACACAACATTAATATTTCAGCACTAGACAGACAACACATAATGTACAGTTACCAGAGGCGCTGTTGAGACCTCGGTGACATTATGGAAAAAAAGATTAAGGGGCTATTTTATGATTTTTTTCTTATTCTTTTATGGCTGATTTTTTTTAATTATAGAGTGGTTCTCGTGTGTGTTTAGGTAGTATTTAAGTTGCATATTGTGTAGTTGAGAATTTTTGTTGCACAGTTCTCTGTATGACCTTTCAACTTCAGCGCTATTTACATCACACAATCCGCTCCCTGCCTCTCTTCCTGCCTCTCTTTCTTCTCCCTGCCTGCCTTAATTCCTCCTCCCTTCCTGCCTCCCTTCTTCTCTTCTTCCTCCTTGCCTCTTCCTGCCTCTCCCTGTCTTCTTTCTTACTCCTCCCTTTTCATCTCGTTCATTACTCAGGGTTGAATAGGCAACCCTCTCCATCATACTAGGGTTGAGGGGGCTACTCCTTCCCTCTTCCCATTTATTCCTCTCCCTTCTCTCAGTTATCCCCCCTCCCAGCTATCCCCCCCCAGTTATCCCCCCTCTCAGCTATCCCCCCCAGTTATCCCCCTTCCTCCTCCCAGCTATCCCCCCAGTTATCCCCCTTCCTCCTTCCAGCTATCCCCCTCCCTCCCAGTTATCAACCTTCCCAGTTATTCCCCTCCCTCTCCTCCTAGTTATCCCCCTCCCTCCTCCCAGCTATCCCCCTCCCTCCCAGTTATCAATCGTCCCAGTTATCCCCCTCCCTCCTCCCAGTTACCCCCCTCCCTCCCAGTTACCCCCTCCCCCACCACTCAAGAAACAATGTTGGATCATTATCCTCAAAAATGATCCCTGTACAAATTAAACTGGTAACGGGAACCTGGTCGCCAGAATCCATTAACTGTTGCGAACTCAAACTGAAAATATTTCAGGAAGTGAGATTGATTCTGACGTCTTCCTAGTGATTAGTGATTGTTTGATTATCTGATAAGATTAGTGATTGTTTTGATTGTAAAACTAAAGAGTGAATAGGTACGAAGACTGAAAAAAAAAACGTGTGGGTTTGATGTGGATGGGAACGTTGTAGACTAGTTGATTAGCTGAGTTTGAAGTCTATCGGCTACACGAGGGTCAGTAAAACTACATCACTAAAATAGGTATTAAACTTCCTCTAGAGCTCCTTACAGTGGTGTGGGTCGATGTTGACGCGCTTCTACAGGATCTCAGAAATAAATTTCCCCTCATCCTGTTGGTTCCAGGTTGTACAATGCTCCTGACGAAGGATGGGTGCACGAAAGATCGCCAGATAAAGATTTCCACCCTCCTTGGCTTATATATATCGTGCGGAATAGATAAAAACTTGCGATTTTGGAGTAAATAGCAACGCTCTTCTTGCTGAATAAGGAAAGCGAAAATTTGTGTCTGCAATAATTTCCACAAAATCATTCTGAACGTAACGAAAACAATACATTGTGTTTGTTTATTATTAAATTATTGTAAAATTATCTAAAATATGCTTAGTTGGATTAGGCTAAATTAAATTGCACTTGTTGTAATAAGGTCAGGTAACTTTTCTAAAGTTCTTTTGGTACAAAATTATTAATTTTTACATTAACATAAATGGAAATATATATCTTTAAACGTATAAGAGAAAATTTTAGAAAAGACCTAATATTAAATGGGTTCTGGCTAATTGACCAGTTTACCTATTCGGCACGACATATATATATATATAAGGAGAGGTGTTAATGTTGCAGTTTAAAAACTGTAGTGTAAAGCACCCTTCTGGCAAGACAGTGATGGAGTGAATAATGGTGAAAGTTTTTTTTTCGGGCCACCCTGTCTTGGTGGGAATCGGCCAGTGTGATAATAAAATAATAGAAATAAATAAATAAATAAATATATATATATATATATATATATATATATATATATATATATATATATATATATATATTTCTATATATAGATATATATATATATATATATATATATATCAATAACAACACTGCGCTAGCCAAGGATTCGAACCCATGTTGTATTGGCCTGCCTCATGGTAAGCGAGAACTACATGATGGTTCTGTGGTTTAAAGCGTAATGTGGTTCTCGCTTACCATGAGACAGGTCAGTACAACATGGGCTCGAATCCTTGGCTAGCGCAGTGTTGTTATTAATCAATACCACTCGTTCGTGGTTACAATTATATATATATATATATATATATATATATATATATATATATATATATATATATATATGATTTACCAAAGGCATAAACAATTATATTAAAGACACCACGAGGCATAACACTGCTATTGTAACTACTAATACGTAATTGTTAATTGATATTCTTACACACACACACACACACACACACGACACTCGATGTGTACAAGACAACACCGTCGTAACGTGAGATCTTTATCCGCTACCATAAAAGACAGAGCAAGTGGCAGACGATGCTTGGTGAAGCAGCGTCTGACGAATCTCTTACCTTGGCTTCATGGCCAGTGCCACGTATGACCATCCATATTGGTGTTTATGGTATACCCGGCTTCTCTTCGCCAGGCTCTAGCACTGTCTCTTTCACATAGAACATGCGGGTTTTGTGTGTCGGCACCAGCTTCGTTAGATGTTTGTATAATAGATTTAAGCACATTAAATATAGCAGATAGGTATGGCAGTTATAGTCTCAGTTTCACTTTATAGGAACGAATCTATGAAGGAGGATCGCAGTGCTTGCTACCCAGATTATTATTATTATTATTATTATTATTTTTGTTATTATTATCATCATCATCATCATCATCCTCCTCTTCCTTCGTGACGGTAGCAGTGTGACGCAGCTTCGCCGGCTACCGTAGCCAAGACGTAAAGTTGCGGTCAGGTACCTTGGCCATCTTATCTACATAAATGAGTGTCGTAACCCAGGCCAAGCTGATGCTGATCTCTGACTTTTTTTATGTGCCAGGACCGAAGGTGGGAGCAGAGGAAGGGTGCATAAAATGTGTAGAAACGTGCGTGTGTCAGGGCATCCCTGAGTCAGGGGACTGGCCCTGTGTTTTGTTAGTTTTGTTTAAATTAGGGTAAATTAGATTAGGTTAGGGTAGTTTAGGTTACGTTACGTTAGGGTGGATTAGAGAAGGTTAGGGTGGTATAGGCAAGGTTAGGGTCGGTTAGGTTAGATGAATTAGATTGTTACGCAGACATAAGAACATAAGAAAGGAGGAACACTGCAGGAGGCCTGTTGGCCCATACTAGGCAGGTCCTTTACAATTCATCCCACTAACAAAACATTTGCCCAACCCTATGATAAAATACCATTTAACCATATAAAAACAAATTGGAACATATTCACTCGACACATCTGGCAGGGCGGTACTTGAGCAGCGCCAGTAAACGTTGAGATGTGCACGAGTGACACCCAGTGCCAAAATCGGTTATATTATACACCCCACATATTTCTTAGCCCTCTCCTCTTTCACCCGCCTCAACCCTAAAACATTTTTCCTGTTAAATAAAGTAGAGGGCTTGAAGAATGTGCAGCAACCTTGCTCAGTATGAGAGTTACACAGTGGTAACACAAACTGTTTTCCTGACTCACGAAATCGTAATGACACGATTACAAACAAACCATACCACGCACTGATGGTGTACTGCGGGGAACATAGTGATGAACGGTGGCCCGGTGGTCTGGTGGTCTGGTGGCTAAAGCTCCCGCTTCACACACGGAGGGCCCGGGTTCGATTCCCGGCGGATGGAAACATTCGACACGTTTCCTTACACCTGTTGTCCTGTTCACCTAGCAGCAAATAGGTACCTGGGTGTTAGTCGACTGGTGTGGGTCGCATCCTGGGGGACAAGATTAAGGATCCCAATGGAAATAAGTTAGACAGTCCTCGATGACGCACTGACTTTCTTGGGTTATCCTGGGTGGCTAACCCTCCGGGGTTAAAAATCCGAACGAAATCTTATCTTATCTTAAAGGAATGAAGTGATTGAATCTGTTAGTTTGAGCTGGCAGACTGAAGTAAGTAAGACACAGGGTGGCTTTTGTACATCAGATGGCGAGAGACGTCGGCCTGAGTTAGGTGAGTCAAGCATTCACAAATACGGGTTCACCAGCTACGGCAGCTTCGCAGGACTGAAGTTACTGTTACTCAGGAATTATCATTTCTTAGGACAGTGTATCCCACACACAGGAAATATACGACTTCGTAAGGGTCCTCTATACAGTACGATTTTTTTGGTAAATGCTGTGATGAATGGTTTGAAAAACCGACAAGTTGAAGATTGAGACACTTATGCAGCATATGGGAATCTTTATTCAGGAAACGTTTCGCCACACAGTGGCTTCATCAGTCCAATACAAAGAGGAAGGCGTAAGGAGAGGAGGAGTATGAGGTAATCAGTCCCTCAACCTGGAGTCGATGTGTTCAGTCCATCAATCTTGTAGAATGTACAGCATAGGGCCGTAGACGTGGCTTATATACTGTAGTGAGGTGACGTGAAGCAGATGGAGGCGGGGTCATAGTGGTACCATCCACTAGTCGAAGTAGGTCTTCGTCCAAAGGTTGAACAAGTGTTGAAGAATTCTTTGTAACAAGATCCCATGATGCTGCCGTGTCTGACAGTTGTGATGAATAAAGATTCCCATATGCTGCATAAGTGTCTCAATCTTGGTAAATGCTATTGATAATGTACATCCATGATGGAAAGTGGATTTGAGTGAGACTTGCATATGGGTGGATAGAGTTATCAGAGCTTATTTCTTGGGTAGTTTTGAAAATTTGGTTGAGTAAATGTTTTGTTAGTGGGATTGATTGTAAAGGACCTGCTTAGTATGGGCTAACAGGTCTGCTGCAGTGTTCCTCCTTTATGTTCTTATGTTCAAAAACTATAACTTAACCTTGCAAATCGTAATTTCACACACACACACACACACCCACGTCTGTTATATGCTAGGTATGTGCAAGCATTTGCCTCTACAATTAGCCAGCTCGACAGGTTTGTTATTGTTTTTGCGAGCATGTCAAGTGATGAGGAGGAGGGAGTAGTATGTGTCAGTAATCATGAGTAATCTTTATAGCTCAGTGTGCCTCCCACACACACACACACACACACACACACACACACAAGAAGAAAGGCAGAAACTGAGAGAGATGGTACAAAGGCGAAAGGAGGAAAGAGAGGGGATGGAGAAGACAGACAGGAGATCCCAGACCCAGGAAGAAGATCAAATACAGCCTCCCTCACAACTTCCTATAGAAGCCTCCCAACCAGGTCAACCCCAGTGCAACCAAACACTCTAAATCAAAACACCCATGCCACATCCAATGCCCCCACCCACTACATTACAAACTCCACCCCCACAGCAACAACCCATAGTTCCTTACCAGGTCTCCCACTTCCCCAACCCCAATATACCTCCCAGACCACAGTCTTAGAAAAGAAGTTGAAGGTGTGGTATACAAATGCAGATGGAATAACAAACAAGTATGAGGAGTGGCACGAAAGAATCAAAGAGACATCCCCAGACATAATAGCACTCACAGAAACAAAACTCACCAGAATAATAACAGATTCAATCTTTCCATCCGGATACCAAATCCTCAGGAAAGACAGAGGGAGGAGAGGGGGAGGAGGAGTTGCACTGCTCATTAAAAACCAGTGGGATTTTGAGAAAATGGAAGGAATGGATGGCATGGGCGAAAGGGACTACTTAGTAGGAACAATCCAGTCTGAGGGACATAAGGTGATAATTGCAGTAATGTACAACCCACCACAGAACTGCAGGAGGCCAAGAGAAGAATACGATGAGAGCAACAGAGCAATGATCGACACACTAGCCGAGGTGGCCAGGAGAGCACACATGGGGGGAGCAAAGTTACTAGTTATGGGTGATTTCAATCACAAGGAGATTGACTGGGAAAACCTGGAGCCCCATGGGGGTCCCGAAACATGGAGAGCCAAGATGATGGATGTGGTACTGGAAAACCTCATGCATCAACATGTTAGAGACACTACCAGAGAGAGAGGAGAGGATGAACCAGCAAGGCTGGACCTTGTATTCACCATGAGTAGTTCGGACATCGAGGGTATCATGTATGAAAGGCCCCTGGGAGCTAGTGATCATGTGGTTCTGTGCTTCGACTACATAGTTGAGCTCCAAGTGGAGAGAGTAGCAGGAATAGGCTGGGAAAAACCAAACTACAAAAGGGGGAACTACTCAGGCATGAGGAACTTCCTTCAAGACATTCAGTGGGAGAGGGAACTGACAGGAAAACCAGTACAAGAAATGATGGACTATGTAGCAACAAAATGCAAGGAGGCAGAGGAGAGGTTTGTTCCCAAGGGAAACAGAAATAATGGGAAGAACAGAACGAGTCCTTGGTTCACCCAAAGGTGTAGGGAGGCAAAAACTAGGTGTACTAGAGAATGGAAAAGGTACAGAAGACAGAGAACTCAGGAAAATAAAGAAATCAGCCGAAGAGCCAGAAACGAATATGCACAGATAAGAAGGGAGGCTCAGAGACAATATGAAAATGACATAGCATCAAAAGTAAAGACTGACCCGAAGCTGTTGTACAGCCACATCAGGAGGAAAACAACAGTCAAGGACCAGGTAATCAGACTGAGGAAGGGTGATGGGGAATTCACAAGAAACGACCAAGAGGTATGTCAGGAGCTCAACACAAGATTTAAAGAGGTATTTACAGTGGAAACCAGTAGGACTCCAGGAAATCAGAACAGGGGGGCACACCAGCAAGTGCTGGATGAGGTACATATAACCAAGGAGGAGGTGAAGAAGCTGCTATGCGAACTTGACACCTCAAAGGCGGTGGGACCAGACAACATCTCTCCATGGGTCCTTAAAGAGGGAGCAGAGATATTGTGTGAGCCATTAACAAAGATCTTCAACACATCATTTGAAACTGGGCAACTCCCTGAGGTATGGAAAATGGCAAATGTAGTCCCAATTTTTAAAAAGGGAGACAGACATGAGGCACTAAACTACAGACCTGTATCACTAACGTGTATAGTATGCAAGGTCATGGAGAAGATCATCAGGAGGAGAGTGGTGGGGCACCTGGAAAGAAACAAGTGTATAATTGACAACCAGCACGGTTTCAGGGAAGGAAAATCCTGTGTCACAAACCTACTAGAGTTTTATGACAAGGTGACAGAAGTAAGACAAGAGAGAGAGGGGTGGATCGACTGCATATTTTTGGACTGCAAGAAGGCCTTCGACACAGTTCCTCACAAGAGGTTACTGCAAAAGCTAGAGGATCAGGCACACATAACAGGAAAGGCACTGCAATGGATCAGAGAATACCTGACAGGGAGGCAACAACGAGTCATGGTACGCGACGAGGTGTCAGAGTGGGCGCCTGTGACAAGCGGGGTTCCACAGGGGTCAGTCCTAGGACCTGTGCTGTTCTTGGTATATGTGAACGACATAACGGAAGGGATAGACTCAGAAGTGTCCTTGTTTGCAGATGATGCGAAGTTAATGAGAAGAATCAAATCGGATGAGGATCAGGCAGGACTACAAAGAGACCTGGACAGGCTACAAGCCTGGTCCAGCAACTGGCTCCTTGAATTTAACCCTGCCAAATGCAAAGTCATGAAGATTGGGGAAGGGCAAAGAAGACCGCAGACACAATATAGTTTAGATGGCCAAAGACTGCAAACCTCACTCAAGGAAAAAGATCTGGGGGTGAGTATAACACCGAGCATATCTCCTGAGGCGCACATCAATCAGATAACTGCTGCAGCATACGGGCGCCTGGCAAACCTACGGATAGCGTTCCGATACCTCAGTAAGGATTCGTTTAAGACTCTGTATACCATTTACGTCAGGCCCATACTGGAGTATGCAGCACCAGTTTGGAATCCACACCTAGTCAAGCACGTCAAGAAATTAGAGAAAGTGCAAAGGTTTGCAACAAGACTAGTCCCAGAGCTACGGGGATTGTCCTACGAAGAAAGGTTGAGGGAAATCGGCCTGACGACACTGGAGGACAGGAGGGTCAGGGGAGACATGATAACGACATATAAAATACTGCGCGGAATAGACAAGGTGGACAAAGACGGGATGTTCCAGAGAAGGGACACAGACACAAGAGGTCACAATTGGAAGTTGAAGACTCAGATGAATCAAAGGGATGTTAGGAAGTATTTCTTCAGTCATAGAGTAGTCAGGCCGTGGAATAGCCTAGAAAGTGACGTAGTGGAGGCGGGAACCATACATAGTTTTAAGGCGAGGTATGATAGAGCTCATGGGGCAGGGAGAGAGAGGACCTAGTAGCAATCAGCGAAGAGGCGGGGCCAGGAGCTGTGACTCGACCCCTGCAACCACAAATAGGTGAGTACAAATAGGTGAGTACATACTCACACACACACACACACACACGCACACACACACACACACACACACACACACACACACACGCACACAGGACCCTGTACACCGTGTACGTTAAAGAAACTAGAGAAAGTGCAAAGGTTTGCAACAAGACTAGTCCCAGAGCTAAGAGGTATGTCCTACGAGGAGAGGTTAAGGGAAATCAACCTGACGACACTGGAGGACAGGAGAGATAGGGGGGACATGATAACGACATACAAAATACTGAGAGGAATTGACAAGGTGGACAAAGACAGGATGTTCCAGAGATTGGACACAGTAACAAGGGGACACAGTTGGAAGTTGAAGACACAGATGAATCACAGGGATGTTAGGAAGTATTTCTTCAGCCACAGAGTAGTCAGTAAGTGGAATAGTTTGGGAAGCGATGTAGTGGAGGCAGGATCCATACATAGCTTTAAGCAGAGGTATGATAAAGCTCACGGTTCAGGGAGAGTGACCTAGTAGCGACCAGTGAAGAGGCGGGGCCAGGAGCTTGGACTCGACCCCGCAACCTCAACACAACTAGGTGAGTACACACACACACACACACACACACACACACACACACACACACACACACAGGTCGGGTATTAGAAGGAGCGAGTGGTGGGCTTCCCGTGATGAATATCTGATATCTTCTACACGACTTCCATCCCACACGTCCCATATTTTCCATCTATATGGTTGCTGGCGATGCCTATCTTGTAGTAGAGGGATAATATAGTACTAATGTTCTCTGGTGGAATAGTTTATTTTATACATTTTTTATTTTATTAACGTTGCATAAGAGGCATTTAATTGGTAGATAGAATAAAAAGTTTCTTGAGAAACCTGTCTTGGAAGACGTGACCAGCTTCTGGGATTATTGCAAAGTATGGGCACGACTTTTCTGGAGCCAAATTGTGACCATAGCGTGATGCTGGGGCTGCCAGCGCTTCCCTTCACCCACCTAGTGATAATTGGTAATTTCTGTGCAACAGAAGCATGATGGAGCATGGAAGATGCACGCTTAGCAACTCAGCCAGAAGATGTCTGGTATAGAAACCGTCATCTCGACCCGTGTCCCTCACGCTCTAAGCCGCGGGCGGAAAGAACGAACTTTCAGCACGCTGGCGGCAACCTGCTGGCTTGTGAATAGTGTTTTTTCTTTTTTTTTTAATTCTAGAGGCGTTTCAGTGCATCGGTCTGGTGAATGAGGTGTTAATAAGATATTCTGAATTACAGTCGCTACGGGAAGTTTGTTGCACGCGCCACGGGATTTTAACTCCTACCGGGAACCAATCCATGGCCTGCCTCTCCATGAACAATAAAATGGTATAAAATACCGACAGGTTGTTTAGGTAAGACACATATGCAACAGTTAGGTGTCAGGTAGAGATAACAGGTAGCAGGTTTCAGGTAGAGATAACAGGTAGCAGGCGTCAGGTAGAGGCAGTAGGTGTCTTATCACCTGACATAGAGCGAGAATTCGTAAGACTCTTTTGTTGTGGTGCTGGAGAGTGACCTAAGACAGACAGACAGACAGACGCACGCACACACACACACACACACACACACACACACACACACACACACACACACACACACACACACACACACACACACACACACACACACACACACACACACACACACACACACTGAAGAAGCCTACTGTGTAGGCGAAACGTTTCGAAATAAAGATACCTAACTGTTGCATATGTGTCTTACCTAAACTGCCTCTCCATGTACTGTGTCTACCAGCATTCTTCATGGCTACTCTGACGCTAGTCTAGGAAAGTGTTCTGGCAGTGCGGAACACACTGTCTCGGTGCAATAGCTCTTGTACATAAGTGGTGTTCCTCTGACGCTTGTCGTGTACACACAAGTTTTGTCCTGACACATGCACAGTGCCGCTAAGTCATGAACTTACCACACAATAACTTGGGTACTTAATGTCCGTCTAGCATATTTATCCCTTCCATTTAAATGCTACCCTTCTAGCATTTGTGTACCAGAGTAATACCAATTTAACTCACTAAGCTGAAAGTTAAAGTGATATGCGCTTAAGTCGCATAAATGGTGCTCGTTTCCACACTAATCAGAACATTAAAGCGACCTTATACCCAGCAGTCACTACCCAACCTCAGCCATTCTCAGTCACGTATTTGTCTAAAGTGTGAATGTCCACAGTTTTAAAGTTTGGTAGTTTGTACCAGTCATCAACTCTCTTTCCAAATAAGTGTTTCCATGAAAGTTAAGACACATGTGCAACATCTGGATATCTTTATTGTAGACGTTTCGCCATCCAGTGGCTTTATCAATACAGATTCTAGGACATAATAGCAAGACAGTAGAACTATATACAAAAGATGAGGTAATCAGTCCCTCAGCCTTGGAGTTAGTGTTCACAGCATCGTGGTGGAGGATGCTGTGAACACTAACTCCAAGGCTGAGGGACTGATTACCTCATCTTTTGTATATAGTTCTACTGTCTTGCTATTATGTCCTAGAATCTGTATTGATAAAGCCACTGGATGGCGAAACGTCTACAATAAAGATTTCCAGATGTTGCACATGTGTCTTAACTTTCATATTGTTGGTATTTTATACCTTTCTTGCACAAATAAGTGTTTCAACGATATTATCTCCACTTTAATTATCTCCTTACAGTCCCACACTACAAATTGATGCCAGCCTGACCTACTTATAAAGCCACAGGCGGCATGATTTTCATTTCTCCTTAACGGAAGTCTGAGCCCGTGTTTCAACTGTTTGAGACTGCGTACCAGAACCTGTGGAGTACAAGAGGCAGCATTAACAGCACGTGCGTTCTTAACATATATAAGACTCGTACGCTTCGCTAGTGCTGATACCGTACTCTTGGAGCCCAGCGTCAGCCCAGAAGGCTTGTGGTAATACCTGAACTCTTGCTTCTTAGATGATGTTGACGAGATTCTGATTATTTGCATAATTGAGAGAGACAGGGACTGTTCTATATTAGCGTTTGTATAAGCGTAAACGGTATAGTGTGCACTATATAGTGTGCACACTACCTTGTGTACACACTGCCAATTATGAGACATGATTGCTTTCTCGGCCTCCTTCACTAAAGGTACGAGGCGCTGACAGCTGTTTATCTGGCTGGATGTCAAGTGAGTTGTGTGGAGAAAGAATGAGTGTATGAGGCAGGTGTATTAGGTGGGACTGTGAGCGCAGGTTAGTGTGTATGAGGCGGGAATGCGTTGACGAGGTGGGAACATGAGTACACATACGTACGTTGTTTGTCCCACCATCATTGGACGGAGGATCAAGCCTCTACCACCCCTGGCGCTGAATAACCCAAATGGGTTTAGCGCTTCTTACATTAAAAATAATAATAATAATATTGCTGATGGGTTGGGCCCACTGGTGAGAGGCACGACTCTCACACTGAGGGTCCAGGGATCGAATCTCCGGAAGGATGGTACCTGTTAAGCCTCGCCAGGATGGTACCTGTTAAGCCTCGCCAGGATGGTACCTGTTAAGCTTCGACAGCATGGTACCTGTTAACCCTCGCCAGGATTGTATCTGTTAAGCCTCGCCAGGATTGTACCTGTTAGCCTCGCCAGGAAGGTATCCGTTAAGCCTAGCCAGGATGGTACCTGTTAAGACTCGCCAGGTTTGTACCTGTTAAGCCTCGCCAGGATTGTACCTGTTAAGCCTCGCCAGGATTGTACCTGTTAAGCCTCGCCAGGATTGTACCTGTTAAGCCTCGCTAGGATGGTATCCGTTAAGCCTCGCCAGGATGGTACCTGTTAAGCCTCGCCAGGATGGTACCTGTTAAGCCTCGCCAGGATTGTACCTGTTAAGCCTCGCCAGGATTGTACCTGTTAAGCTTCGCTAGGATGGTATCCGTTAAGCCTCGCCAGGATGATACCTGTTAAGACTCGCCAGGTTTGTACCTGTTAAGCCTCGCCAGGATTGTACCTGTTAAGCCTCGCTAGGATTGTACCTGTTAAGCCTCGCTAGGATGGTATCCGTTAAGCCTCGCCAGGATGGTACCTGTTAAGCTTCGCCAGGTTGGTACCTGTTAAGCCTTCTCAGGATGGTACCTGTTAAGCCTCGCCAGGATGGTACCTGTTAAGCTTCGCCAGGATGGTACCTGTTAAGCCTCGCCAGGATGGTACCTGTCAAGCTTCGCCAGGATGGTACCTGTTAAGCGTCGCCAGGATGGTACCTGTTAAGCTTCGCCAGGTTGGTACCTGTTAAGCCTTCTCAGGATGGTACCTGTTAAGCCTCGCCAGGATGCTACCTGTTAAGCTTCGCCAGGATGATACCTGTTAAGCCTCGCCAGGATGGTACCTGTCAAGCTTCGCCAGGATGGTACCTGTTAAGCGTCGCCAGGATGGTACCTGTTAAGCTTCGCCAGGTTGGTACCTGTTAAGCCTTCTCAGGATGGTACCTGTTAAGCCTCGCCAGGATGGTACCTGTTAAGCTTCGCCAGGATGGTACCTGTTAAGCCTCGCCAGGATGGTACCTGTCAAGCTTCGCCAGGATGGTACCTGTTAAGCGTCGCCAGGATGGTACCTGTTAAGCTTCGCCAGGTTGGTACCTGTTAAGCCTTCTCAGGATGGTACCTGTTAAGCCTCGCCAGGATGGTACCTGTTAAGCTTCGCCAGGATGGTACCTGTTAAGCCTCCTCAGGATGGTACCTGTTAAGCTTTGCCAGGATGGTACCTGTCAAGCCTCCTCACGATGGTACCTGTTAAGCCTCCTCACGATGGTACCTGTTAAGCCTCGCCAGAATGGTACCTGTTAAGCCTCTTCAGGATGGTATTTGTTAGGCCTCCTCAGGATGGTACCTGTTAAGCCTCGCCAGGATGGTACCTGTTAAGCTTCGCCAGAATGGTACCTGTCAAGCCTCCTCAGGATGGCGCCTGTTAAGCCTCGCCAGGATGGTACCTGTTAAGCGTCTTTAGGATGGTACCTGTTAAGCTTCGCCAGGATGGTACCTGTCAAGCCTCCTCAGGATGGTACCTGTTAAGCCTCCTCAGGATGGTACCTGTTAAGCTTCGCCAGGATGGTACCTGTCAAGCCTCCTCAGGATGGTACCTGTTAAGCCTCGCCAGGATGGTACCTGTTAAGCTTCGCCAGAATGGTACCTGTCAAGCCTCCTCAGGATGGCGCCTGTTAAGCGTCTTTAGGATGGTACCTGTTAAGCTTCGTCAGGTTGGTACCTGTCAAGCCTCCTCAGGATGGTACCTGTTAAGCTTCGCCAGGATGGTACCTGTTAAGCTTCGCCAGGTTGGTACCTGTTAAGCCTCCTCAGGATGGTACCTATTAAGCTTCGCCAGGATGGTACCTGTTAAGCTTCGCCAGGTTGGTACCTTTCAAGCCTCCTCAGGATGGTACCTGTTAAGCTTCGCCAGGATGGCACCTGTTAAGCTTCGCCAGGTTGGTACCTGTTAAGCCTCCTCAGGATGGTACCTGTTAAGCTTCGCCAGGATAGTACCTGTCAAGCCTCCTCAGGATGGTACCTGTCAAGCCTCCTCAGGATGGTACCTGTTAAGCCTCGCAGGATGGTACCTGTCAATCCTCGCCAGGATGGTACCTGTCAATCCTCGCCAGGATGCTACCTGTCAATCCTCGCCAGGATGGTACCTGTCAATCCTCGCCAGGATGGTACCTGTCAATCCTCGTCAGGATGGTACCTGTCAATCCTCGCCAGGATGGTACCTGTCAATCCTCGTCAGGATGGTACCTGTCAATCCTCGTCAGGATGGTACCTGTCAATCCTCGTCAGGATGGTACCTGTCAATCTTAGCCAGGATGGTACCTGTCAATCTTAGCCAGGATGGTACCTGTCAATCCTCGCCAGGATGGTACCTGTCAATCCTCGCCAGGATGGTACCTGTCAATCCTCGCCAGGATGGTACCTGTCAATCCTCGTCAGGATGGTACCTGTCAATTTTAGCCAGGATGGTACTTGTTAAGCCTCGCCAGAATGGAAATTGTTTCCATTGTAATAACTCGAGAATGCTTCTTCTGATCAGCTTCAAACCCTAAATGCTGATGGATCGTAATAGGAAGTATTTCTGTATTAATTTTAGGCCGTGTCGATGCCAATTTGCCATTTTTTTTACCAATTTTGTCAAAATAGATTTTAAACTATCAAAATCATATATTTTTTCCTTACAGGATTGTAAATTAAAGAGTATACTGAAAAAAAAATTAAAATCAGTGGTTTTATGGGTTTTTTTAAGGGTAACGAGGAGAGATTTTTATTTTTTTTTGGCTTTTCAGAACCATTTTCGTTCGCTTCATCACAAATTATCGTTTATTACTCTAAAACGCCTTGTTCGATCGGCTTGAAATTTTTCAGCTTGTGAAATGTGTCTTGTGCAAGATTCACGGGATAATTTACGTTCCTGTGTGACCTATGTGCAATGTTGCATCCTAGGTCACTGCTAAAACTGTTCCCGTGTGACACGTGGAGACAGGCTCCCATGTGATAGGTGGAGACAGGCTCCCATGTGATAGGTGGAGACAGGCTCCCATGTGATAGGTGGAGACAGGCTCCCATGTGATAGGTGGAGATAGGCTCCCATGTGATAGGTGGAGACAGGCTCCCATGTGATAGGTGGAGATAGGCTCCCATGTGATAGGTGGAGATAGGCTCCCATGTGATAGGTGGAGACAGGCTCCCATGTGACAGGTGGAGACATGCTCCCATGTGACAGGTGGAGACAGGCTCCCATGTGACAGATGGAGACAGGCTCTCATGTGACAGGTGGAGACAGGCTCCCATGTGACAGATAGAGACAGGCTCGCATGTGACAGGTGGAGACAGGCTCCCATGTGACAGATGGAGACAGGCTCCCATGTGACAGATGGAGACAGGCTCTCATGTGACAGGTGGAGACAGGCTCCCATGTGACAGATAGAGACAGGCTCGCATGTGACAGGTGGAGACAGGCTCCCATGTGACAGATGGAGACAGGCTCCCATGTGACAGGTGGAGACAGGCACCCATGTGACAGGTGAAGACAGGCTACCATGTGACAGGTGGAGACAGGCTCTCATGTGACAGGTGGAGACATGCTCCCATGTGACAGGTGAAGACAGGCTCCCATGTGACAGGTGGAGACAGGCTCCCATGTGACAGGGGGAGACAGGCTCCCATGTGACAGGTGAAGACATGCTCCCAAGTGACAGATGGGGACATGCTTCCATGTGACAGGTGGAGACAGGCACCTATGTGACAGGTGGAGACATGCTCCCATGTGACAGGTGAAGACAGGCTACCATGTGACAAGTGAAGACAGGCTACCATGTGACAGGTGAAGACAGGCTACCATGTGACAGGTGAAGACAGGCTACCATGTGACAGGTGAAGACAGGCTACCATGTGACAAGTGAAGACAGGCTACCATGTGACAGGTGAAGACAGGCTACCATGTGACAAGTGAAGACAGGCTACCATGTGACAAGTGAAGACAGGCTACCATGTGACAGGTGAAGACAGGCTACCATGTGACAGGTGAAGACAGGCTACCATGTGACAAGTGAAGACAGGCTACCATGTGACAAGTGAAGACAGGCTACCATGTGACAGGTGAAGACAGGCTACCATGTGACAGGTGAAGACAGGCTACCATGTGACAAGTGAAGACAGACTACCATGTGACAAGTGAAGACAGGCTACCATGTGACAAGTGAAGACAGGCTACCATGTGACAGGTGAAGACAGGCTACCATGTGACAAGTGAAGACAGGCTACCATGTGACAAGTGAAGACAGGCTACCATGTGACAAGTGAAGACAGGCTACCATGTGACAAGTGAAGACAGGCTACCATGTGACAGGTGAAGACAGGCTACCATGTGACAGGTGAAGACAGGCTACCATGTGACAGGTGAAGACAGGCTACCATGTGACAAGTGAAGACAGGCTACCATGTGACAAGTGAAGACAGGCTACCATGCGACAGGTGAAGACAGGCTACCATGTGACAAGTGAAGACAGGCTACCATGTGACAAGTGAAGACAGGCTACCATGTGACAGGTGAAGACAGGCTACCATGTGACAGGTGAAGACAGGCTACCATGTGACAGGTGAAGACAGGCTACCATGTGACAGGTGAAGACAGGCTACCATGTGACAAGTGAAGACAGGCTACCATGTGACAGGTGAAGACAGGCTACCATGTGACAAGTGAAGACAGGCTACCATGTGACAAGTGAAGACAGGCTACCATGTGACAGGTGAAGACAGGCTACCATGTGACAGGTGAAGACAGGCTACCATGTGACAGGTGAAGACAGGCTACCATGTGACAAGTGAAGACAGGCTACCATGTGACAGGTGAAGACAGGCTACCATGTGACAAGTGAAGACAGGCTACCATGTGACAAGTGAAGACAGGCTACCATGTGACAGGTGAAGACAGGCTACCATGTGACAGGTGAAGACAGGCTACCATGTGACAGGTGAAGACAGGCTACCATGTGACAGGTGAAGACAGGCTACCATGTGACAGGTGAAGACAGGCTACCATGTGACAAGTGAAGACAGGCTACCATGTGACAGGTGAAGACAGGCTACCATGTGACAGGTGAAGACAGGCTACCATGTAACAGGTGAAGACAGGCTCTCATGATAGGCCTCAGAATTTCGACAGTGGTGTTTCCAGTTCAGAAGAAGGTTGGTTTTATAAAGGAGTTTCTTGATGCTGTCTTGATATCTTTAATCTCGAAATAGTATGGTATTACTCTGCCTTAAAACATTATCTTGCCTTAATACTGGTGAATTGCTCCTGATCCAAGGAACTGGACTTGCTTGGATTGAAATTAAATACCTCGCATTTCACAGGCTCTGTATGATCCCAACTAGTTTAGCGCTTTCCTCTGATTAAATATAACAACTGTGAACAGAATCAATCTTCAATGGTTGATACATCGTGTGAAATGAATGGAAGGTTTGATAGGCCTAGTCTGTGTAGGCACAAAATTTATTGGATTCTGTGCAGTAACTGGATAACGCATCTTCTGGTCGGCTTTAAACTACTGATTTAATATGAAATAATTGAAGAATGTCGCTTTTGGTCAGACTTTATCTGATTATGTACCCTAAGCTTAGAGAAAATTGCTGTACTAGTTTTTTTAAAAGATGGATTCTTTCTGGCATGTATAGATCCCATATTTTTTTTTTTTTTGGGGGGGGGACTAAAAGATTAACGCAATGCTTTTCATGTGATAAATTCTGACTGTCATATTTGATTACCTTCAACACTTCCATGTTGGTAATAATACACCGTACGTTTGACTTCAGACTTACTGTGCTTGTGTATTTTAGGATATCGGTCTTTCTGGTTTCTGAAGCATTAGGATAAGATTAGGGATGGTTTATGTTCTACTTAAATATTTTTACTGAAGAAATATTCATAATACAGGGTTTAATACCAGGTATTAATACTTGGGTATTACATTAATAATAGGGAATAAACGTGGTACCAAGGTATTAATATAATTCCGGAGCACTAACGTAATACGGGGTAATTAACTGAATACTGGGGTATTAATTAAATACGGGGAAATTAGCTTAATACTGAGGTACTAGCTTAATAAAAGGGAATTAACTTATTAATGGGTTATTAGCTATCCAATTGTTGGAGGCATGAATTATATCCTTCAAGCACAGTTTTCTTGTCTTCCACTAATTTTCTGCTAAGGCTTTCGTTTTCAACTTCTGAACACCTTATCAGACCTTCAAGTTTTCAACCATAGTGAACACCAACCAGGTGGCATGTGAAGGTGTTCTCTGATCAATTTTACATAAGCCATTCCCGATTTTGCTCTCCCTGTGATTAGTAAGCCTCTTCTGGTAGGCTTCATGTACATATATATATATATATATATATATATATATATATATATATATATATATATATATATATATATATATATATATATCCTGCTTGGAAGAAAGTTGGCATTATGACTCACGAAATCGTAATAACACGATTTGAACCCATGCGAGTGAGTCGTAAAACTCCAGGCCAGTGCGCTAGCCAATAGGCCAGAAGGTATATTTCTGTACACCCATAGGGAGGTTAACATGGGCCACCACTGTGACCACAAATGTAAGTTTTTACAGATGAATCTTCCACTTGCGTGACTGTGGCGAACTCTAGCTCAAGTCCTCGAGTTTCTTACGCACTGGCCTGGCGTTTAATGACTCAATCGCCATGGTTTCAAACCCCACTCGTTCCCTGAAATGTTGGCATTGTGAGTGCGGTGTGTAGGGGCCATTATGCCTGTGTTAATTTCGAAATGCTACAACAGTTTCCATCAAACATCTGGATTTTGCTGATTCTGAATAGAGTCAACCTCTCGTCACTGATTTATCTTACGAAATGGATGCAACTTTTTGGTAGTTTTAGACCTTACAGGCGTTCTTAACTTTATAACCTAAATAATGAACTTGAAATTGTTAGGTTCCGAGTAATAACTAAAGAATGTACCGTATTTTCCGGCATATAAGGCGCCTCCCCCCCATTCCCTGACCCTAGAAAAAGTCTTGGAAAATCACCCTGCGCCTTATATGCTCAAGGTCAGGGTCAATGGTAGGCTTTGGATTGTATTTTAGTCGTTATTTACTAACGTTACGATACAAACGTTCTATATGCTCGTGCGCCTTATATGCCGGAAAATACTGTAGCGTCTACTGAGCTGTAAGTTTTTTAATGTTGATGCGTATTTCTCAAAGGAATCTAAGATTTTATTTTATTAAGCTGAGTTATGAAATAACTGGAGAATGTTTCTCCTGGTCATAAGTCGGTGTCCGACTTTACTGAGTTATTGTAGGTTAAATCTACATGATGTGATTTCTTTCTCTTCGGTGTATCCTCGAGGACACTGTAACAAATTATCTTGTGAATGTATGGT
>NC_091299.1:2257338-2281413 GCF_038502225.1 Cherax quadricarinatus
AATGATCTCATCAACAACAGCCAACATGGTTTCAGGGACGGGAAATCCTGTGTCACAAACCTACTGGAGTTCTATGACATGGTGACAGCAGTAAGACAAGAGAGAGAAGGGTGGGTGGATTGCATATTCTTGGACTGCAAGAAGGCGTTTGACACAGTTCCACACAAGAGATTGGTGCAAAAACTGGAGGACCAAGCAGGGATAACAGGGAAGGCACTACAATGGATCAAGGAATACTTGTCAGGAAGACAGCAGCGAGTCATGGTACGTGGCGAGGTGTCAGAGTGGGCACCTGTGACCAGCGGGGTCCCACAGGGGTCAGTCCTAGGACCAGTGCTGTTTCTGGTATTTGTGAACGACATGACGGAAGGAATAGACTCCGAAGTGTCCCTGTTTGCAGATGACGTGAAGTTGATGAGAAGAATTCATTCGATCGAAGACCAGGCAGAACTACAAAGGGATCTGGACAGGCTGCAGACCTGGTCCAGCAATTGGCTCCTGGAGTTCAATCCCACCAAGTGCAAAGTCATGAAGATTGGGGAAGGGCAAAGAAGACCGCAGACGGAGTACAGTCTAGGGGGCCAGAGACTACAAACCTCACTCAAGGAAAAAGATCTTGGGGTGAGTATAACACCAGGCACATCTCCTGAAGCGCACATCAACCAAATAACTGCTGCAGCATATGGGCGCCTAGCAAACCTCAGAACAGCATTCCGACATCTTAATAAGGAATCGTTCAGGACCCTGTACACCGTGTACGTTAGGCCCATATTGGAGTATGCGGCACCAGTTTGGAACCCACACCTAGCCAAGCACGTAAAGAAACTAGAGAAAGTACAAAGGTTTGCAACAAGACTAGTCCCAGAGCTAAGAGGTATGTCCTACGAGGAGAGGTTAAGGGAAATCAACCTGACGACACTGGAGGACAGGAGAGATAGGGGGGACATGATAACGACATACAAAATACTGAGAGGAATTGACAAGGTGGACAAAGACAGGATGTTCCAGAGATGGGACACAGTAACAAGGGGACACAGTTGGAAGTTGAAGACACAGATGAATCACAGGGATGTTAGGAAGTATTTCTTCAGTCACAGAGTAGTCAGGAAGTGGAATAGTTTGGGAAGCGATGTAGTGGAGGCAGGATCCATACATAGCTTTAAGCAGAGGTATGATAAAGCTCACGGTTCAGGGAGAGTGACCTAGTAGCGACCAGTGAAGAGGCGGGGCCAGGAGCTTGGACTCGACCCCTGCAACCTCAACTAGGTGAGTACAACTAGGTGAGTACACACACACACACACACACACACACACACACACACACACACGAGTCATGGTACATGATGAGGTACACAGTGGGCGCCTGTGACGAGCAGGGTCCCACAGAGGTCAGTTCTACGACCAGTGCTATTTTTGATATATGCGAACGACATGATGGAAGGAATAGACTCTGAAGTGTCCCTATTCGCAGATGATGTGAAGCTGATGAGAAGAATTAAATCGGATGAGGATGAGGCAGGACTGCAAAGAGACCTGGACAGGCTGGACATGTGGTCCAGAAACTGGCTTCTCGAATTCAACCCTGCCAAATGCAAAGTCATGAAGATTGGGGAGGGGCAAAGAAGACCGCAGACAGAGTATAGGCTAGGTGGACAAAGACTACAGACCTCACTCAGGGAGAAAGACCTTGGGGTGACCATAACACCGAGCACGTCACCGGAGGCACACATCAACCAAATAACTGCTGCAGCATACGGGCGCCTGGCAAACCTGAGAATAGCGTTCCGATACCTTAATAAGGAATCGTTCAAGACACTGTACACTGTGTATGTTAGGCCCATACTGGAGTATGCAGCACCAGTCTGGAACCCACACCTGGTCAAGCACGTCAAGAAGTTAGAGAAAGTACAAAGGTTTGCAACAAGGCTAGTCCCAGAGCTCAGGGGAATGTCGTACGAGGAAAGGTTGAGGGAAATCGGACTGACGACACTGGAGGACAGAAGGGTCAGGGGAGACATGATAACGACATACAAGATACTGCGGGGAATAGACAAGGTGGACAGAGATAGGATGTTCCAGAGAGGGGACACAGAAACAAGGGGTCACAACTGGAAGCTGAAGACTCAGACGAGTCACAGGGACGTTAGGAAGTATTTCTTCAGTCATAGAGTCGTCAGGAAGTGGAATAGCCTAGCAAGTGAAGTAGTGGAGGCAGGAACCATACATAGTTTTAAGAAGAGGTATGACAAAGCTCAGGAAGCAGAGAGGAGAGAGGACCTAGTAGCGATCAGTGAAGAGGCGGGGCCAGGAGCTGAGTCTCGACCCCTGCAACCACAATTAGGTGAGTACAATTAGGTGAGTACACACACACACACACACACACACACACACACACACACACACACACGGTTGACGAACATGTCCTGACGACCACCTTAACAACTCTGATAGGCGTTCGTAATCTCGTCTGTACAATTTGACGACAGTTTCGTCGATCAGAGTAGGGATTCCTGACTACCAGCCCCAGCGAGGGGGTGCGCGTCGTAAGGGGGTTGGTGCCCCCTTTCTCCCGCTGCTTCCGCTCTCTCGTTACCGCCAGTGTCAACAGGAGAGGAATCCAACAGAACTGAAGTCATTCTCCAGATATTTCAGTCTAATAAATTAGTTATGTTCTTGGCGTTTAAACTTACAAACTCGTCTTCCAGTGTTACATTTCTCACGTTTCAGTTTTTACAAATGTGTTATGTTCCTCGTGTTTCAGTTTACAAACGTGTTGTGTTCCTGGTGTTTCAGTTTACAAACGTGTTGTGTTCCTGGTGTTTCAACTTACCAAACAAGTTGTTTGTATATAAATCAAGGCTGTTGTTGTGTTTAACTAATGGCTGTAGTGAGGATCAGCAGTCGCGGAAACGTAATGTGTTTTTAAGCGCCGCGTTCGTAAGTGCGAATCTTTGATGCGTTCGTAGGTTGGGGGAGTTTGAGTATAATGGAGCCTTTGCTTTATTGACTGAATTTTTTTTTGTGTGTGTAAGGGTTACGATGTAAACACTGATAAAATATCGCCAAAATCGGCAAAATATCGCGGAAACACTGTTAAAACATACCTAAAACATTCCTGAAACATCCTTAAAACACTGCTGGTTGGAAGGTTAGCTGGAAGCAGAGAGCTTCAACGTGACTTCCTATGAAATTCAATCATACTGTATTTGAATTGCCTGACGTTCATTACTGAAATGGGGGAAATGTTGCAGCAAAGAGAGATTAATCGTTCATGGCTTAGAACCGACAAAAGTGAAGAGTCAGACTGCACAGCAAACTTGACGTTTTAGCTCTGTGTAGAGGTTTATAAGTCACGATTTGACAACGCTGTGCACGGTGTACAACGCTGCCCTAACTTGTTTTGTAACGTCCATTGTTTTTCCTTTACACTTAGTACCATCAAAATGTAACACAATATAATACCAGTTTAATTAAGCTTTTTCTCGCCATTAGAATTTAAGTAAGATTCGTCAAGAAACAAGACAAATGCTTCTTGACGCGCCACTGCAGTTTTCGGTCATCTGACCGAGGCGCTCTATAGGACCACTAGCTTACCCCTTTATAATTAACGAAGACATCATTGTATACAACTGTGTCAAGGGAGTGTAAGTGTGTTAAGCTAAAACACTCTCCTTGCCGCTGTAAAACTACGATTTCCCGAAAGATTTTTTAAAACGTGTCTCTAACCAAAACGAGGATTTTCAAACGCAAGACAGTTCGTCGGTTCCTGCACGATTTAAGTCTCTCCATTAACTCATGTTAACGTAAAATGAATCTCTATGTAACTATAGATTCATTTACGAAGCAATGTACATATTTGCTTTGAGGATTTGTGCCTCCTTCCCCCCCCCCACCCAAGCTCTTCTTTGAGTTAGGTTGTAAGACAAATATTTTGGTATTACAATGGTACTTGGTATGATATTCATTTTTGTCGAGTGTTTGTTCGTTGCGTTTATTGTTTCTTGATGTTATCCTTGTATTTAATGCGTTGTGAAAACTGTTTACGAGTGCGAACGCTGAGTGACGTATGTGGTCAAGGTGCTCCGTATGTCACTACTACTAGTACTACTACCACTGCTATACTACTACTACTACTACTACTACTACTACTACCACTACTAATAATAATAATAATCACACTGGGAGATACAGTTGCTGTGCCCTTCCCTGGCAGCGCTCTAAGAAACTCTCATAATACTGGCTACAGCGACTGGGTCAGTGTGTACCTGCCCAGTGATCACCAAAATGGGTTGTGAGATATGACTCTTGTGTTCTCCGTACCTGACGCCATACTTGCTGAGCTCTAGTGTCGGTCTGTCGACACTTGTAGGTTCACCGTGAAGACCAAACATTATTATTATTATTATTATTATTATTATTATTATTATTATTATTATTATTATTATTATTATTATTATTTTTTTTTTTTTTTTTTTTTTTTTCTGAACTTTAGAGAAAAAATCTAGACACTGGAGCGCCTTCTGAACTGTCGATTTTTGTTTCTGTTTTCAACTTCTGATCACCTCTGTCTATACTCTATGTAGTTATTATGGCACCAGGTAAAACGCATTAGTCCAGGAGTCTAGAACATAATTTTGTAGTAATATGCTGGTCAACAACAGTGCTCAGCGAATGCAAACTGGCTGTTCTGTTTTGAAAGACTCTGTCACCTACACCAGTGAGAGAATGATGGAAGCTGTCATGTACACCAGTGATAGAATGATTGAAGCTATCACATACACCAGTGATAGAATGATTGAAGCTATCACATACACCAGTGATAGAATGATTGAAGCTCTGTTTCCTACACCT
This sequence comes from Cherax quadricarinatus, assembly GCF_038502225.1. Taxonomy (NCBI): domain Eukaryota; kingdom Metazoa; phylum Arthropoda; class Malacostraca; order Decapoda; family Parastacidae; genus Cherax; species Cherax quadricarinatus. The sequence goes on from NC_091299.1 coordinate 2,262,190, forward strand.
TAAATACATTGACTTAAGCAGTCACCAAGACTATGGATGGAATGACTGCAACTGTCGCCTCCACCTTCGAATGATTGCAGCTGTGTTCCTAACACAAGACAACAGTCAACAACCTGTCGGAAAAGTAATGTGAAGGACCTGGGAGTGATAATGTCAGAGGATCTCGCTTTCAAAGACCACAACATTGTATTTAGCTCATCCGCTAGGAAAATGATAGGATGGGTAATAAGAATCTTCAAAACTAGGGACGCCAAGCCCATGATGATTCTCTTCAAAACGCTTGTGCTCTCTAGGCTGGAATACTTCTGTACACTAACTGCCCCCTTCAAGGCTGGTGACATTGCAGACCTGGAGAGTGTACAAAGAAATTTCACGGCACACATAAGTACGATAAGGCACCTAATCTACTGGGGCCCAAGACTGTTCAATTGCCTCCCAGCAAACATAAGAGGGATTACCAATAGACCCCTGGCTGTCTTCAAGAAGGCACTGGACAGGCACCTAAAGGCAGTAGCTGACCAACCAGGCTGTGGTTCGTACGACAACTTGCGTGCGGCCAGCAGTAACAGACTGATTGATCAGACCCTGATCCACCATGAGGCCTGGTCTCAGACCGGGCCACGGGGGGCGCTGACCCCTGAAACCCTCTCCAGGTAAACGGTGGAAGATGTTGCGGTGCATGACGCTGCGGTGGAAGATGCTGCGGTGGATGCTGCTGCGGTGGAAGATCCTGCTGTGGATGCTGCTGCGGTGGAAGATCCTGCTGTGGATGCTGCTGCGGTGGAAGATTCTGCTGTGGATGCTGCTGCAGTGGAAGATGCCGTGGTGGAAGACGCCCATCAGTGGTGACATTACTGTGTTCTTTTCTTCCTAAATGGTCAGTAGGTAGAGAGTAAGCACCCACTTGGCCCTGATGATGGCTCGACTTACACTCTGCTTCTTCCCTCAAGCGTCCTCCTGAGTACACACTAGGGAGTGTGACTACCTCAGTGACGGGAGGGTGTAACCAGTGACGGGAGGGTGTGACCAGTGACAGGAGGGTGTGATCAGTGACGGGAGGGTGTGACTAGTGACGGGAGGGTGTGACCAGTGACAGGAGGGTGTGATCAGTGACGGGAGGGTGTGACCAGTGACAGGAGGGTGTGATCAGTGACGGGAGGGTGTGACTAGTGACGGGAGGGTGTGACCAGTGACAGGAGGGTGTGATCAGTGACAGGAGGGTGTGATCAGTGACAGGAGGGTGTGATCAGTGACAGGAGGGTGTGACCAGTGACGGGAGGGTGTGATCAGTGACAGGAGGGTGTGATCAGTGACGGGAGGGTGTAACTAGTGACGGGAGGGTGTGACCAGTGACAGGAGGGTGTGATCAGTGACAGGAGGGTGTGATCAGTGACGGGAGGGTGTAACTAGTGACGGGAGGTTACCTGGAGGTGTGACCAGTGACAGGAGGGTGTGACCAGTGACGGGAGGGTGTGATCAGTGACAGGAGGGTGTGACCAGTGACGGGAGGGTGTGACCTCAGTGACGGGAGGGTGTGACCAGTGACAGGAGGGTGTGATCAGTGACGGGAGGGTGTGATCAGTGACAGGAGGGTGTGATCAGTGACGGGAGGGTGTGATCAGTGACGGGAGGGTGTGATCAGTGACAGGAGGGTGTGATCAGTGACGGGAGGGTGTGACCTCAGTGACAGGAGGGTGTGATCAGTGACGGGAGGGTGTGATCAGTGACAGGAGGGTGTGATCAGTGACGGGAGGGTGTGATCAGTGACGGGAGGGTGTGACCAGTGACGGGAGGGTGTGATCAGTGACGGGAGGGTGTGACCTCAGTGACGGGAGGGTGTGACCAGTGACAGGAGGGTGTGATCAGTGACGGGAGGGTGTGACCTCAGTGACTGGAGGGTGTGACCAGTGACGGGAGGGTGTGACCTCAGTGACGGGAGGGTGTGATCAGTGACAGGAGGGTGTGATCAGTGACGGGAGGGTGTGACCTCAGTGACGGGAGGGTGTGATCAGTGACGGGAGGGTGTGACCTCAGTGACGGGAGGGTGTGATCAGTGACAGGAGGGTGTGACCAGTGACAGGAGGGTGTGACCAGTGACGGGAGGGTGTGACCTCAGTGACGGGAGGGTGTGACCAGTGACGGGAGGGTGTGACCTCAGTGACGGGAGGGTGTGACCAGTGACGGGAGGGTGTGACCTCAGTGACGGGAGGGTGTGACCAGTGACAGGAGGGTGTGATCAGTGACGGGAGTTTGTGACCAGTGACAGGAGGGTGTGACCTCAGTGACTGGAGGGTGTGACCAGTGACGGGAGGGTGTGACCTCAGTGACGGGAGGGTGTGACCACTGACGGGAGGGTGTGACCTCAGTGACGGGAGGGTGTGACCAGTGACAGGAGGGTGTGATCAGTGACGGGAGGGTGTGACCAGTGACAGGAGGGTGTGACCTCAGTGACTGGAGGGTGTGACCAGTGACGGGAGGGTGTGACCTCAGTGACGGGAGGGTGTGACCAGTGACAGGAGGGTGTGATCAGTGACGGGAGGGTGTGACCTCAGTGACTGGAGGGTGTGATCAGTGACGGGAGGGTGTGACCTCAGTGACGGGAGGGTGTGATCAGTGACGGGAGGGTGTGACCTTAGTGACTGGAGGGTGTGACCAGTGACGGGAGGGTGTGACCTCAGTGACGGGAGGGTGTGACCAGTGACGGGAGGGTGTGACCTCAGTGACGGGAGGGTGTGATCAGTGACGGGAGGGTGTGACCAGTGACAGGAGGGTGTGATCAGTGACGGGAGGGTGTGACCAGTGACTGGAGGGTGTGATCAGTGACGGGAGGGTGTGACCAGTGACTGGAGGGTGTGACCTCAGTGACTGGAGGGTGTGACCAGTGACGGGAGGGTGTGACCAGTGACTGGAGGGTGTGACCTCAGTGACTGGAGGGTGTGATCAGTGACGGGAGGGTGTGATCAGTGACAGGAGGGTGTGATCAGTGACGGGAGGGTGTGATCAGTGACGGGAGGGTGTGACCAGATCAGTATTTTGCATGTTATGATCATATCACCCCCACAGTCCTCCTGTGTCATCAGACTGAGTCACCTTATCCTCTCCTCAAAGGACATACCCCTTAGCTCCAGGACTAATCTTGGTGCAAAGCTCAGTACTTTCTCCAATTTCTTGACGTGCTGGACCGAGTGTAGGTTCTTTACCGATGCTGCATACTTCAATATGGGCCTGACGTAGATTGTACACAGTGTCGTCACTTCTTACTTAGATGTCTAAAAGGTAGTCTTAGATTTGCCAGAAGCGCATTTGCTGCAGCAGTTATTTGGTTGATGTGCATCTCAGATGATGTGCCCGGGACAACATTAGCCACAAGCTCATCCCTGAGTGAGATATGCGAGCCTATACTCCGTCTGCGGTTTTCTTTGCCCTTCCCCAAACTTCATAACTTGCACTTAGTGAGGTTAAACTCCACTAGCCACTTTATTCAGACCTGCAGCCTAACCAGATCTATTTGTAGTCTTTCCTGGCCCTCGTCTAATTGTGTTTTCATTAATTTCACTGTGTGTGTGTGTGTGTGTGTGTGTGTGTGTGTGTGTGTGTGTGTGTGTGTGTGTGTGTGTGTGTGTGTGTGTGTGTGTGTGTGTGTGTGTGTGTGTGTGTGTGTGTGTGTGTGTGTGTGTGTGTGTGTGTGTGTGTGTGTACTCACCTAATTGTACTCACCTAATTGTGGTTGCAGGGGTCGAGACTCAGCTCCTGGCCCCGCCTCTTCACTGATCGCTACTGGATCCTCTCTCTCTCTGCTTCCTGAGCTTTGTCATACCTCTTCTTAAAACTATGTATGGTTCCTGCCTCCACTACTTCACTTGCTAGGCTATTCCACTTGCTGACAACTCTATGACTGAAGAAATACTTCCTAACGTCCCTGTGACTCGTCTGAGTCTTCAGCTTCCAGTTGTGACCCCTTGTCCCTGTGTCCCCTCTCTGGAACATCCTATCTCTGTCCACCTTGTCTATTCCCCGCAGTATCTTGTATGTCGTTATCATGTCTCCCCTGACCCTTCTGTCCTCCAGTGTCGTCAGTCCGATTTCCCTTAACCTTTCCTCGTACGACATTCCCTTGAGCTCTGGGACTAGCCTTGTTGCAAACCTTTGTACTTTCTCTAACTTCTTGACGTGCTTGACCAGGTGTGGGTTCCAGACTGGTGCTGCATACTCCAGTATGGGCCTAACATACACAGTGTACAGTGTCTTGAACGATTCCTTATTAAGGTATCGGAACGCTATTCTCAGGTTTGCCAGGCGCCCGTATGCTGCAGCGGTTATTTGGTTGATGTGTGCCTCCGGTGATGTGCTCGGTGTTATGGTCACCCCAAGGTCTTTCTCCCTGAGTGAGGTCTGTAGTCTTTGTCCACCTAGCCTATACTCTGTCTGCGGTCTTCTTTGCCCCTCCCCAATCTTCATGACTTTGCATTTGGCTGGATTGAATTCGAGAAGCCAGTTACTGGACCACATGTCCAGCCTCTCCAGGTCTCTTTGCAGTCCTGCCTCATCCTCGTCCGATTTAATTCTTCTCATCAACTTCACGTCATCTGCGAACAGGGACACTTCAGAGTCTATTCCTTCCATCATGTCGTTCACATATATCAAAAATAGCACTGGTCCTAGAACTGACCCCTGTGGGACCCCGCTCGTAACAGGCGCCCACTGTGATACCTCTTCACGTACCATGACTCGTTGCTGCCTCCCTGTCAGGTATTCCCTTATCCATTGCAGTGCCCTTCCTTTTACGTGTGCCTGATCCTCCAGCTTCTGCACTAATCTCTTGTGGGGAACTGTGTCAAAGGCCTTCCTGCAGTCTAGGAAAACGCAATCTACCCAACCCTCTCTCTCGTGTCTTACTTCTGTTACCTTGTCATAAAACTCCAGGAGGTTTGTGATACAAGATTTGCCTTCCATGAACCCATGCTGGTTTTCATTTATAATCTTGTTCCTTTCCAGGTGTTCGACCACTCTCCTCCTGATAATCTTCTCCATGACTTTGCACACAATACATGTCAGAGACACAGGTCTGTAGTTTAGTGCCTCGTTTCTGTTTCCTTTCTTAAATATGGGGACTACATTAGCTGTCTTCCATTTCTCAGGTAGTTGCCCAGTTTCAAGGGATGTGTTGAAGATTGTGTTGCACAGCATTGTGTGTTGTGTGTGTGTGTGTGTGTGTGTGTGTGTGTGTGTGTGTGTGTGTGTGTGTGTGTGTGTGTGTGTGTGTGTGTGTGTGTGTGTGTGTGTGTGTGTGTGTGTGTGTGTGTGTGTGTGTGTGTGTGTGTGTGTGTGTGTGTGTGTGTGTGTGTGTGTGTGTGTGTGTGTGTGTGTGTGTGTGTGTGTGTGTGTGTGTGTGTGTGTGTGTGTGTGTGTGTGTGTGTGTGTGTGTGTGTGTGTGTGACTACATCGCTTCCCAAACTATTCCACTTACTGACTACTCTGTGGCTGAAGAAATACTTCCTAACATCCCTGTGATTCATCTGTGTCTTCAACTTCCAACTGTGTCCCCTTGTTGCTGTGTCCCATCTCTGGAACATCCTGTCTTTGTCCACCTTGTCAATTCCTCTCAGTATTTTGTATGTCGTTATCATGTTCCCCCTATCTCTCCTGTCTTCCAGTGTCGTCAGGTTGATTTCCCTTAACCTCTCCTCGTAGGACATACCCCTTAGCTCTGGAACTAGTCTTGTTGCAAACCTTTGCACTTTCTCTAGTTTCTTTACGTGCTTAGCTAGGTGTGGGTTCCAAACTGGTGCCGCATACTCCAATATGGGCCTAACGTACACGGTGTACAGGGTCCTGAACGATTCCTTATTAAGATGTCGGAATGCTGTTCTGAGGTTTGCTAGGCGCCCATATGCTGCAGCAGTTATTTGGTTGATGTGCGCTTCAGGAGATGTGCCTGGTGTTATACTCACCCCAAGATCTTTTTCCTTGAGTGAGGTTTGTAGTCTCTGGCCCCCTAGACTGTATTCCGTCTGCGGTCTTCTTTGCCCTTCCCCAATCTTCATGACTTTGCACTTGGTGGGGTTGAACTCCAGGAGCCAATTGCTGGACCAGGTCTGCAGCCTGTCCAGATCCCTTTGTAGTTCTGCCTGGTCTTCGATCGCATGAATTCTTCTCATCAACTTCACGTCATCTGCAAATAGGGACACTTCGGAGTCTATTCCTTCCGTCATGTCGTTCACAAATACCTGAAACTACACAGGTCCTAGGACTGACCCCTGTGGGACCCAACTGGTCACAGGTGTGTGTGTGTGTGTGTGTGTGTGTGTGTGTGTGTGTGTGTGTGTGTGTGTGTGTGTGTGTGTGTGTGTGTGTGTGTGTGTACTCACCTAATTCACCTAATTGTGGTTGCAGGGGTCGAGACTCAGCTCCTGGCCCCGCCTCTTCACTGATCGCTACTGGGTCCTCTCTCTCTCTGCTTCCTGAGCTTTGTCATACCTCTTCTTAAAACTATGTATGGTTCCTGCCTCCACTACTTCACTTGCTAGGCTATTCCACTTCCTGACGACTCTATGACTGAAGAAATACTTCCTAACGTCCCTGTGACTCGTCTGAGTCTTCAGCTTCCAGTTGTGACCCCTTGTCCCTGTGTCCCCTCTCTGGAACATCCTATCTCTGTCCACCTTGTCTATTCCCCGCAGTATCTTGTATGTCGTTATCATGTCTCCCCTGACCCTTCTGTCCTCCAGTGTCGTCAGTCCGATTTCCCTCAACCTTTCCTCGTACGACATTCCCCTGAGCTCTGGGACTAGCCTTGTTGCAAACCTTTGTACTTTCTCTAACTTCTTGACGTGCTTGACCAGGTGTGGGTTCCAGACTGGTGCTGCATACTCCAGTATGGGCCTAACATACACAGTGTACAGTGTCTTGAACGATTCCTTATTAAGGTATCGGAACGCTATTCTCAGGTTTGCCAGGCGCCCGTATGCTGCAGCAGTTATTTGGTTGATGTGTGCCTCCGGTGATGTGCTCGGTGTTATGGTCACCCCAAGGTCTTTCTCCCTGAGTGAGGTCTGTAGTCTTTGTCCACCTAGCCTATACTCTGTCTGCGGTCTTCTTTGCCCCTCCCCAATCTTCATGACTTTGCATTTGGCAGGATTGAATTCGAGAAGCCAGTTACTGGACCACATGTCCAGCCTGTCCAGGTCTCTTTGCAGTCCTGCCTCATCCTCATCCGATTTAATTCTTCTCATCAACTTCACATCATCTGCGAACAGGGACACTTCAGAGTCTATTCCTTCCATCATGTCGTTCGCATATATCAAAAATAGCACTGGTCCTAGAACTGACCCCTGTGGGACCCCGCTCGTCACAGGCGCCCACTGTGATACCTCTTCACGTACCATGACTCGTTGCTGCCTCCCTGTCAGGTATTCCCTGATCCATTGCAGTGCCCTCCCTGTTACATGCGCCTGATCCTCCAGCTTCTGCACTAATCTCTTGTGGGGAACTGTGTCAAAGGCCTTCCTGCAGTCTAGGAAAACGCAATCTACCCACCCCTCTCTCTCGTGTCTTACTTCTGTTACCTTGTCATAAAACTCCAGGAGGTTTGTGATACAAGATTTGCCTTCCATGAACCCATGCTGGTTTTCATTTATAATCTTGTTCCGTTCCAGGTGTTCGACCACTCTCCTCCTGATAATCTTCTCCATGACTTTGCATACAATACATGTCAGAGACACAGGTCTGTAGTTTAGTGCCTCATTTCTGTTTCCTTTCTTAAATATGGGGACTACATTTGCTGTCTTCCATATCTCAGGTAGTTGCCCAGTTTCAAGGGATGTGTTGAAGATTGTGGTCAGGGGCACGCACAGCATCTCTGCTCCTTCTCTAAGGACCCATGGGGAGATTTTGTCCGGTCCCATCGCCTTTGACGTATCAAGGTCACTTAGCAGCTTCTGCACCTCCTCCTCGGTTGTTCGTATGTCATCCAACACTTGTTGGTATTTTCCCTCTTGATGTTCCCTTCTGTGCTGTCTTCCCAGAGCCCTTCCTGTCTCTACTGTAAAAACTTCCTTAAATCTCCTGTTTAGCTACTCACAAACCTCCTGATCATTTCTTGTGAGTTCTCCACCTTCTGTCCTCAGTCTGATCACCTGGTCTTTGACTGTTGTCTTCCTCCTGATGTGGCTATACAACAGTTTCGGGTCAGTCTTGATTTTCGATGCTATGTTATTTTCATACTGTCGCTGGGCCTCCCTCCTTACCTGTGCGTACTCGTTCCTGGCTCTGCGACTAATCTCCCTATTTTCATGTGTTCTCTGCCTTCTGTGTGTGTGTGTGTGTGTGTGTGTGTGTGTGTGTGTGTGTGCGTGTGTGTGTGTGCGTATGTGTGCGTGCGCGCATGCGTACGACAGCTGACTTACGTCTGGCAGCGATGAACTCGGTATAAAACTTCGAGCATACAGTTTCACACGCATGATAAATGTGGACGGAAGTTAAACACAGATATGAAAATTGTCATTTCTTTTCCATAAACCAGGGAGAAGCGCTAAGCCCGGAGGGGGGTCATGGCTTGAACCTCTGAAATACCCTTCAAGGGTTTCCAGAGCTTTCCTCTTCCAGCAGCCGACACAGACTGGAGGGAGGGGGAGGGGGAGGGGGGAAAGGAGGCAGTTACGTTCGATGGGAGGGAAGCGGACGGTCAGGTCAGTTTCTGGTGCCTCTGCTGTTTCTCACAGCAAACACTGATGGAAAAAAAACACGAGCCACAGCTTCGTGTCAACATTTACTGACGATACGGAAATACTCAGGTAAGAGTCGTCAGTAGAAGACACCGACAACTGCAGGAGAATATAAGGAGAGTCTTCCAGTGGGTCTGTAAAACCATAACTAATAATAACGCAGAATTATCCACAATATGTTAGGTAAAAGAACACAAGTGCAACTAATGTGACATTTTATTGTTGCAATGTTTCGCTCTCCAGGAGCTTTGTCTAACCTTACGGCTTGACAAAGCTCCTGGAGAGCGAAACGTCGTCTCAGTAAAATGCCACATTGGTTGCACTTGTGTCCCTTGACCTTACAAAACCATACCATGGTTGTCAGTGGTAATACATTCCAATTACTCAGGTACTTTTGATATACCTTTGATGAGCTCCAAGAGTCTACTCCCGGAGCCCGGCCATGGGCCAGGCTAGTCTGGTGCTTGCCTGGTCAACCATTCTGTTGATGCTGGTGGCCAGCTTCCTCATTTATCAAGATACGGAAAAGCAAGATATCTAAAGGGACACAATACACAAAACCTACTCACCAAGTAGAAAGAGAAGAACATGTGAAAGACCTGGGTGAAATAATATCAGCTGAGAACACAAGGCAATCGTTATGAAAGCTAAACGAGTGTCGGGGTGGATAATAAGAACTTTCAAAACGAGAGTAATATAGCCAATGATGACGCTGTTCAAACTGCTTGTTCTCTCTTCACTGGATTACTGTTTAGGGTTGACGGCGGCTTTCAGGGCAAGGGAGACATGAGAGCTGGAACAGATACAGAGGTTGTTCACAGCCTGTATACAGCCAGTGTATCAAACAACTGGGATCGCCTAGAAGTTCTGAACAGAGATACATGAATATGTGTATATAAAGGAATACTTGAGGACCTCTTCCCGAACATACACAATACTTTAACGTAAAAAAAGAGAGAGATATAGAAGGAAATATAAAATAAACCTTGTGCAAAGCAAGGGAGCCGTGGGCACAATAAGAGAACACTGCATCAACATCCGTGGTCCAGGACTATTCAACATCAGAAAATATCAGAAACACTAGTGGGACAAGTGTAGAAGCCTTCAAAGGGAAACCTGTTAAGCACCTTCACCAAGTGCCAGATCAACTAGGCTGTGGTGGATATGTGGACTAACGGGCCCCCTGTAGTAACAGCCTGGTTGATCAGGCTAGTACGAGAGAAGTCTGTCCCAAAGCCAGGCTGCAGGAGTATGAAAGCTCTCAAAACCGGTTACTGGTATATCACAGGGGAGGTTAGGTTAGATCAACAAAAGAGAGAAAGAGAGAGAGAGAGAGAGAGAGAGAGAGAGAGAGAGAGAGAGAGAGAGAGAGAGAGAGAGAGAGAGAGAGAGAGAGAGAGAGAGGCACAAGCTCGACGCGACCACCATAACAGTGACAATACGACCACCACTGTGACAGCAAAAGCTTTTCTTTACTTGTCTGTATTGTGACTAACGACGACCCCAGCAGTCAGGTCGTCAGCAGCGTTGACCCCCAGCAGGCAGGTCATCAGCGTCGACCCCCAGCAGGCAGGTCGTCAGCGTCGACCCCCAGTAGGCAGGTCGTCAGCGTCGACCCCCAGCAGGCAGGTCGTCAGCGTCGACCCCCAGCAGGCAGGTCGTCAGCGTCGACCCCCAGCAGGCAGGTCGTCAGCGTCGATCCCCAGCAGGCAGGTCGTCAGCGTCGACCCCCAGCAGGCAGGTCGTCAGCGTCGACCCCCAGTAGGCAGGTCGTCAGCGTCGACCCCCAGCAGGCAGGTCGTCAGCGTCGACCCCCAGCAGAAAGGTCGTCAGCGTCGACCCCCAGTAGGCAGATCGTCAGCGTCGACCCCCAGCAGGCAGGTCGTCAGCGTCGACCCCCAGCAGGCAGGTCGTCAGCGTCGACCCCCAGTAGGCAGGTCGTCAGCGTCGACCCCCAGCAGGCAGGTCGTCAGCGTCGACCCCCAGTAGGCAGGTCGTCAGCGTCGACCCCCAGCAGGCAGGTCGTCAGCGTCGACCCCCAGCAGGCAGGTCATCAGCGTCGACCCCCAGCAGGCAGGTCGTCAGCGTCGATCCCCAGCAGGCAGGTCGCCAGCGTCGACCCCCAGCAGGCAGGTCGTCAGCGTCGACCCCCAGCAGGCAGGTCGTCAGCGTCGACCCCCAGCAGGCAGGTCGTCAGCGTCGACCCCCAGCAGGAAGGTAGTGCCACCAGAGCCACTACTCCCCAGGCAATAGAGTTGCGCCTCAAAATATAGTATCGAAATACACAGGGATAAAGTGCCTCGTTTGTCTGTCTCTTAAAATGGCCTGGCGGGCGTGTACTATATTACAGAGAGAGAGAGAGAGAGAGAGAGAGAGAGAGAGAGAGAGAGAGAGAGAGAGAGAGAGAGAGAGACAGAGAGAGAGAGAGAGACAGAGAGAGAGAGAGAGAGAGAGAGAGAAAGAGAGAGAGAGCTAGCAAGAACTCGAATACTGGTGAGACAGAAAAAAAACAGCATCGGATTTTCTCACTATCTCTCAGGACGAAAAAAATAAAAATATCAGGAACGTCAGAATCTCAACGCTTCTTGCAAATTATCTTAGAAAAATGTTAATTTAGACAGCGTGTAATTAACCGCAAATACGTCAGATGAAAACGTAACAGCCGCGATACGTCTGCCAACTAAGCGGGCCAAGACAACTAGGAAACGTCAAAATTGGAACGTTTATCACTCGTGGAAGAATGGGCTTCAACGACCCATTTAGGATGGTTAATGAGGAGGGGTTTAAATCCTATCCACTACACGAAGGTCATTAATGCTGCATCTTGCCTAGTTACCTAAAATGCCAGTGTATATACACTCAGAGGCATACACCTCAGTGTATATACACTCAGAGGCATACACCTCAGTGTATATACACTCAGAGGCATACACCTCAGTGTATATACACTCAGAGGCATACACCTCAGTATATATACACTCAGAGGCATACACCTCAGTATATATACACTCAGAGGCATACACCTCAGTATATATACACTGAGAGACATACACCTGACGGTGTATATACACTGACATACACCTTTCGGTGTATATATCTTGTGATCCACGGAGTGCCAATCTCACAACTTATACAAGTAATCTATAGGAACCAGTGAGCGATAGATCTTTCTGATCAAGCAGGCTGTGATGGACCTTACCAGTGCCACAAATTCAGTTCAACATATCTAACAACACCATCTCGTGGATTATTTGCGCGCGCGTGTCTGTTTGTGTGCGTGTGTGTGTGTGTGTGTGTGTGTGTGTGTGTGTGTGTGTGTGTGTGTGTGTGTGTGTGCGTGTGAGTGTGTGTTTTCTCGGAATAAATTTGATTTGTGGAGCAAAATCTTTGGGATATACGTCAAATAAAGGACAGGGTCAGCTGGGTTCTTAGTCAAGAACGAGTCGCTCAAGTACCCAACTGTCCGCGGGAGGAAGATGAACAGAAAGAGGCGCAGAAGCAGCATCAGTATCCTCAGCATCATCATCAGCAGCAGCAGCATCACCATCACCACCACCACCACCACCACCAGCACCACCACCAGCAGTAGCAAGCAGTCACCACCACCAAGAAGGCATCTCCAGAGCTGCACCAGAGGACAGGTCCTCCCTCCCATCCTTCCCAGAAATTATGCAAATGCTAGCCGTTAATTAAGCAATAAATACTCTCCAATGACAAGAGCATAACCTAACATTATGGACCTCAGAAGGAAGAAGCTAGGGAGAAGGAGAAGAAGAGGAGGGAAAGGAAGAGGGCAAGAAGAGGATAAAGTGAGCACTAAGATCATCATTATGCTAACAAGGTGGCAGCCAGGAAACCAGACTAATTTGTACAAAGTATTTAAAATAAGAGGCAGATTATGAGGGAACCTCGAGCTGCTGAGAAAGAGGTTAACCTCAGTTGAGAGTGAGGGGTTGTGATGTGTCTCAGAGTTGAGGGTGAGGAGGTTGTGATGTGTCTTAGAGTTGAGGGTGAGGAGGTTGTGATGTGTCTCAGAGTTGAGGGTGAGGAGGTTTGTAGACAGCCTGTACTGTCTGCACAGACAGCCCATGCTGTCTGCCAGCTTAGTTCATATTTCGCGCCACTCAGGTGCTGCCACTCTATAGGCCTTGCCACTTCAGCCTGCCAGCCCTTGCCTCGCTCTCACTCACACAGCGGCCTAGCAGGAAGACACAAGGCCTGCTCCTAGCTCTCTCTCGTGGGCATGGCCCTCCCGGGCCATGGGCACAAACACACAAGCCTGTGTACCCACTACGACATTATCAATAAACGAAGAAGCCTCCGAAGAAGTTTATCATTAACCACCCCCGCTACAGCCTACCAAAATAAACTCGTTATAAATGGTAGCAGAGGTGGTCGCAGCAGTTGTTTGCCCAGAGAGAGGAAGGAAGAGGGATGAAGTCATCTTCACTTCATCACCCTTCACAAGAAGCATCCGTCTCTCAACGAGTTATCCTGATGTCGTGTCTGCACGTTCGAGCATCCAGACACAGGTACAAGCAGGATCCAGGCCGAAATTTGCCGAAATTCTCCGAGAATTGTAAGTGACCCCACGCTACAGTGTCCCACGCTGTTTCTCAAGTCACGTGTTCAGCGTCACTTGTATGTTGCTGTTGTTGTTCAGCTCAGCACAGCTGTTTCAGCAAGCCAGAGGTGAGTTTCGTGGTGATTTCTGCATCCATTGTGAGTTCTCCACGTGTTTGTGGGTGGGGAGGAGGAGAGGAAGTGGCCAGATGCTCCCTTGCCATACACTCACCCACGCTCCTCGCTCACCAGCCTACCATACACCACTCACCACTCCCCACTCCCTCTGCTGTGTTTTCTGCTGTTTTCCGTGTGATTGATTGCCAGAACTGTGTATCCGAGTGCCCGAGGCAACTCGAAGCTACATGGATCAGCATACTACGTAGATCACGACGCCACGTAGATCATGACGCCACGTGGGTGTGGGCGATGTCACGTGTATCTACCAGCCACGTGAGTTACCAGATGTCCCAGGCCTCATGCTGTGGTCTGCTGCCCGCATCACATTGACGTCACCCACGATGCTGCCCGACTTCATGACGTCACGATGTCTGCTGACGTAACCTCGAGATGTCTCGAGATGTCTGCTGACGTCACCTCACGTCAGTGCTGCTGACGTCATCACGCCTGACATCACATGATGTCACATCGAGTGTTTCTAGTAATTATTTCAGTATTGTCGAGAAGATTGAGAGAAGATATATGTCGTGTGTTAATTAATTCCGCTCAGTCAGTGTTCTCACATTTTAGTATATGTCTTAGTGTCAGTTTTATGCACAGAAAAGCATCATTTGCTAGTTTAAGCCATGTTGTACCGCATGGCGGTGTGTGTGTAAAGTTTCCGTGTGTCCAGTGAGGTCTGAGCCAGACCTGAGTAGCACCACTGTGCTAAGTCACCCGTGTGATCAGTGTGTTTGACAGCTGATGTCAAGACAGCCCTGAGTAACTGAGCCCTCTTGTACAGAAAGCTTTTATGCTCGTCGCTCGTGATGTTCTGCAGAATCGTACCTGCTACGATTCTCATCGAGATTTGTTTCACTTCACCTCCAGACCTTCAGAGTGCAGTTATATGTAGAGAAACAAGTCTGCAGACGCTTAGACTAACCTCTGCTATAACTCCAACTGCCGAAAGAATGATACTCGCCAAGCCGCAGTAAGCCCTGTCGGCAGGTGCTGTGTCAACCTCGTGTCACAAGCTTCAGTGAGCAGCCTGCACAAAGATGTCACTTTGACTGCTAGCTCTCTCACTGCAGTCTGGTGTATGATGTTACGACTCCCAGATGTTTCGCCCAGTCGTCTCTGCCACGACTCGCTCCACAACTCGCTCCACGCTCGCCGGCAGTGACAGCCCAGCGACAGTACCAGTCGAGAAGTGTCCTCCTGAGTCGCTTGCCAGAAGTCCTGCCCAGTTGCCGAGTTTTGTCGACGCCTCACTCGAGGGCACCAGCATGTCGTGCCCCAGGTTGAGTGAAAACCTGCAGCGACTCCTACGATGACTGCTTCACCGTTCCAGAGGAGACCGTACCCTGTTACGTCACAGCTCAGCCGCAGCGATGTCTCCTGTGTTGCAGTATCTGTCCAGACGCAGGAAGGCGTGCAGTGATGCCCTTCGACGCTCACTGCCTATGACCACGATGTTTAGCACACCCCACATGTTTTTTTCTTCCCTCCCTGTAGGAAGTTTTTTTTTCCATGTCCATATGTATATATATGTTTTTATTTTGTGTTCTGTGCCCTGTTCCTACGAGAGAGAGACCGAGTTTCTTTTACCACCAGTATTGTCGCGTCGGGACGACGCGCGGTAGGTGGCCGAGCGTATGTAGACAGCCTGTACTGTCTGCACAGACAGCCCATGCTGTCTGCCAGCTTAGTTCATATTTCGCGCAACTCAGGTGCTGCCCTCTATAGGCGTTGCCACTTCAGCCTGCCTGCCCTTGCCTCACTCTCACTCACACAGCGGCCTAGCAGCAAGACACAAGGCTCTCTCTCATGGGATGGCCCCTCCCGGGCCATGGGCACAACACACAAGCCTGTGTACCCACCACGACATTTTCAATAAACAATGAAGCCTCCGAAGACGTTTATCATTAACCACCTTGTGACGTATGTTTCAGAGCTGAGAGTAAGGAGGTTGTGATGTATGTCTCAGAGCTGAGAGCGAGAGGTTGTGATGTATGTCTCAGAGCTGAGAGTGAGGAGGTTGTGATGTATGTCTCAGAGCTGAGAGTAAGGAGGTTGTGATGTATGTCTCAGAGCTGAGAGTGAGAGGTTGTGATGTATGCCTCAGAGCTGAGAGTGAGAGGTTGTGATGTATGCCTCAGAGCTGAGAGTAAGGAGGTTGTGATGTATGTCTCAGAGCTGAGAGTGAGAGGTTGTGATGTATGTCTCAGAGCTGAGAGTGAGAGGTTGTGATGTATGTCTCAGAGCTGAGAGTAAGGAGGTTGTGATGTATGTCTCAGAGCTGAGAGTGAGAAGGTTGTGATGTATGTCTCAGAGCTGAGAGTGAGAGGTTGTGATGTATGTCTCAGAGCTGAGAGTAAGGAGGTTGTGATGTATGTCTCAGAGCTGAGAGTAAGGAGGTTGTGATGTATGTCTCAGAGCTGAGAGTGAGAGGTTGTGATGTATGTCTCAGAGCTGAGAGTAAGGAGGTTGTGATGTATGTCTCAGAGCTGAGAGTGAGAGGTTGTGATGTATGCCTCAGAGCTGAGAGTAAGGAGGTTGTGATGTATGTCTCAGAGCTGAGAGTGAGAGGTTGTGATGTATGTCTCAGAGCTGAGAGTAAGGAGGTTGTGATGTATGTCTCAGAGCTGAGAGTAAGGAGGTTGTGATCCATGCCTCAGAGCTGAGAGTAAGGAGGTTGTGATGTATGCCTCAGAGCTGAGAGTAAGGAGGCTGTGATGTATGTCTCAGAGCAGAGAGTAAGGAGGTTGTGATGTATGTCTCAGAGCTGAGAGTGAGGAGGTTGTGATGTATGTCTCAGACCTGAGAGTGAGGAGGTTGTGATGTATGTCTCAGAGCTGATAGTGAGAGGTTGTGATGTATGTCTCAGAGCTGAGAGTGAGGAGGTTGTTATGTATGTCTCAGAGTTGATAGTGAGAGGTTGTGATGTATGTCTCAGAGCTGAGCGTGAGGAGGTTGTGATGTATGTCTCAGAGCTGATAGTGAGAGGTTGTGATGTATGTCTCAGAGCTGAGAGTGAGGAGGTTGTGATGTATGTCTCAGAGCTGATAGTGAGAGGTTGTGATGTATGCCTCAGAGCTGAGAGTGAGGAGGTTGTGATGTATGTCTCAGAGCTGATAGTGAGAGGTTGTGATGTATGTCTCAGAGCTGAGAGTGAGGAGGCTGTGATGTATGTCTCAGAGCTGAGAGTGAGGAGGTTGTGATGTATGTCTCAGAGCTGAGAGTGAGAGGTTGTGATGTATGTCTCAGAGCTGAGAGTGAAGGGTTGGGATGTATGTCTCAGAGCTGAGAGTAAGGAGGTTGTGATGTATGTCACAGAGCTGAGAGTGAAGGGTTGGGATGTATGTCTCAGAGCTGAGAGTAAGGAGGTTGTGATGTATGTCTCAGAGCTGAGAGTGAGGAGGTTGTGATGTACGTCTCAGAGCTGAGAGTAAGGAGGTTGTGATGTATGTCTCAGAGCTGAGAGTGAGAAGGTTGTGATGTATGCCTCAGAGCTGAGAGTAAGGAGGTTGTGATGTATGTCTCAGAGCTGAGAGTGAGAGGTTGTGATGTATGTCTCAGAGCTGAGAGTGAGAGGTTGTGATGTATGTCTCAGAGCTGAGAGTGAGGGGTTGGGATGTATGTCTCAGAGCTGAGAGTGAGGGGTTGGGATGTATGTCTCAGAGCTGAGAGTGAGGGGTTGGGATGTATGTCTCAGAGCTGAGAGTGAGGTGTTGGGATGTATGTCTCAGAGCTGAGAGTGAGGGGTTGGGATGTATGTCTCAGAGCTGAGAGTGAGGGGTTGGGATGTATGTCTCAGAGCTGAGAGTGAGAGGTTGGGATGTATGTCTCAGAGCTGAGAGTGAGGGGTTGGGATGTATGTCTCAGAGCTGAGAGTGAGAGGTTGGGATGTATGTCTCAGAGCTGAGAGTGAGAGGTTGGGATGTATGTCTCAGAGCTGAGAGTGAGGGGTTGGGATGTATGTCTCAGAGCTGAGAGTGAGGGGTTGTGATGTATGTCTCAGAGCTGAGAGTGAGGGGTTGGGATGTATGTCTCAGAGCTGAGAGTGAGGGGTTGTGATGTATGTCTCAGAGCTGAGAGTGAGAGGTTGTGATGTATGTCTCAGAGCTGAGAGTGAGAGGTTGTGATGTATGTCTCAGAGCTGAGAGTGAGGGGTTGGGACGTACGTCTCAGAGCTGAGAGTGAGGGGTTGGGATGTATGTCTCAGAGCTGAGAGTGAGGAGGTTGTGATGTATGTCTCAGAGCTGAGAGTGAGGAGGTTGTGATGTATGTCTCAGAGCTGAGAGTGAGGAGGTTGTGATGTATGTCTCAGAGCTGAGAGTGAGGAGGTTGTGATGTATGTCTCAGAGCTGAGAGTGAGGAGGTTGTGATGTATGTCTCAGAGCTGAGAGTGAGGAGGTTGTGATGTATGTCTCAGAGCTGAGAGTGAGAGGTTGTGATGTATGTCTCAGAGCTGAGAGTGAGGAGGTTGTGATGTATGTCTCAGAGCTGAGAGTGAGGAGGTTGTGATGTATGTCTCAGAGCTGAGAGTGAGGGGTTGGGATGTATGTCTCAGAGCTGAGAGTGAGGAGGTTGTGATGTATGTCTCAGAGCTGAGAGTGAGGAGGTTGTGATGTATGTCTCAGAGCTGAGAGTGAGGAGGTTGTGATGTATGTCTCAGAGCTGAGAGTGAGGAGGTTGTGATGTATGTCTCAGAGCTGAGAGTGAGGAGGTTGTGATGTATGTCTCAGAGCTGAGAGTGAGGAGGTTGTGATGCATGTCTCAGAGCTGAGAGTGAGAGGTTGTGATGTATGTCTCAGAGCTGAGAGTGAGGGGTTGGGATGTATGTCTCAGAGCTGAGAGTGAGGAGGTTGTGATGTATGTCTCAGAGCTGAGAGTGAGGAGGTTGTGATGTATGTCTCAGAGCTGAGAGTGAGGAGGTTGTGATGTATGTCTCAGAGCTGAGAGTGAGGAGGTTGTGATGTATGTCTCAGAGCTGAGAGTGAGGAGGTTGTGATGCATGTCTCAGAGCTGAGAGTGAGAGGTTGTGATGTATGTCTCAGAGCTGAGAGTGAGGGGTTGGGATGTATGTCTCAGAGCTGAGAGTGAGGAGGTTGTGATGTATGTCTCAGAGCTGAGAGTGAGGAGGTTGTGATGTATGTCTCAGAGCTGAGAGTGAGGAGGTTGTGATGTATGTCTCAGATCTGAGAGTGAGGAGGTTGTGATGTATGTCTCAGAGCTGAGAGTGAGGAGGTTGTGATGCATGTCTCAGAGCTGAGAGTGAGAGGTTGTGATGTATGTCTCAGAGCTGAGAGTGAGGGGTTGGGATGTATGTCTCAGAGCTGAGAGTGAGGAGGTTGTGATGCATGTCTCAGAGCTGAGAGTGAGAGGTTGTGATGTATGTCTCAGAGCTGAGAGTGAGGAGGTTGTGATGTATGCCTGAGGGCTGAGTGAAGGCATATATATATATATATATATATATATATATATATATATATATATATATATATATATATATATATATATATATATATATATATATTTCGTGTTTTGTATATAGTTCTAGTGTCTTTCCCGTATGTCCTTGAAACTGTATTGATAAAACCACTGGATGGCAAAACGTCTACAATAGACACACCCAGATGTTGCACATGTGTGTGTCTATTATAGACGTTTTGCCTTCCAGTGGTTTCATCAATACAGTTTCAAGGACATACGGGAAAGATGTTGCACATGTGTCTAATTCTTCACCGTATCGGCACTGTATACCATACATTCA
>NC_091299.1:2281513-2293228 GCF_038502225.1 Cherax quadricarinatus
AAAAGAAAACGATGATAGACACAAAAATTTCAAAAGAAGTTTTAATTTCGATAACATTTCGCTTGTTCTGCAGTTTGTCTCTGTTTTCAAGCAATATTACCATTTTCTTATAGATAATTCTAGCTACCCGCTAGTAACCTGCTGGTACTTGCTACCAGGTAGTGGGTCTCGTCGAAGTAGTCCCACTGCTGGTGTTGATGTGCTCAATCATGACCACCTTCCTAACGAGGATGAAGCATCACTGGCAACACACTAATATTTACCTTCGTGAAGGACCAGAATCCTCTCTCATACTCGCAATCTTTCTCCTCTAAGATAACTCAACTCCTACGCTTTCGCGAACGTACCATTTTTTATTTTTTTTACACGTTCACATGACTGACATTCGTGTCCTTAAACGTTCATTATGACGTTTTCACGTTCAAAGTTCACGATCCTCCTGCACATTCACTCTCACGTTTTCAAGGTTATGCACACACTACCATGATTAACGTGGAAACTACCATGACGGGACTTCGGGTATCTTCAGGGGACTTTGGGTGTCTTCAGGGGACTTTGGGTGCCTTCAGGGGACTTTGGGTGCCTTCATGAGACTTCGGGTGTGTTCAGAGGACTTCGGGTTCCTTCATGGGACTTCGGGTGCCTTCATGGGACTTCGGGTGCCTTCATGGGACTTCGGGTGCCTTAAGGGGACTTCGGGTGCCTTCATGGGACTTCGGGTGCCTTCAGGGGACTTTGGGTGCCTTCATGAGACTTTGGGTGTCTTCATGGGACTTCGGGTGCCTTCAGGGGACTTCGGGTGTCTTCAGGGGACTTCGGGTGTCTTCAGGGGACTTTGGGTGCCTTCATGAGACTTCGGGTGTCTTCATGGGACTTCGGGTGCCTTCAGGGGACTTCGGGTGTCTTCAGGGGACTTCGGGTGTCTTCAGGGGACTTTGGGTGCCTTCATGGGACTTCGGGTACCTTCAGGGGACTTCGGGTGTCTTCAGGGGACTTCGGGTGCCTTCAGGGGGCTTCGGGTGTCTTCAGGGGACTTCGGGTGTCTTCAGGGGACTTCGGGTGTCTTCAGAGGACTTCGGGTGTCTTCAGGGGACTTCGGGTCTCTTCAGGGGACTTTGGGTGTCTTCAGGGGACTTTGGGTGCCTTCAGGGGACTTTGGGTGCCTTCATGAGACTTCGGGTGTGTTCAGAGGACTTCGGGTGTCTTCAGGGGACTTCGGGTATCTTCAGGGGACTTCGGGTGTCTTCAGGGGACTTTGGGTGCCTTCATGGGACTTCGGGTGTCTTCAGGGGACTTCGGGTATCTTCAGGGGACTTCGGGTGTCTTCAGGGGACTTCGGGTATCTTCAGGGGACTTTGGGTGTCTTCAGGGGACTTCGGGTGTCTTCAGGGGACTTCGGGTGCCTTCAGGGGACTTCGGGTGTCTTCAGGGGACTTCAGGTGTCTTCAGGGGACTTCGGGTGCCTTCAAGGGACTTTGGGTGCCTTCAGGGGACTTCGGGCGCCTCCAGGAAACTTCGGGTGCCTTCCGGAAACTTCGGGTCCCTTCAGGGAACTTCGGGTGCCTTCCAGGAACTTCAGGTGCCTTTAGGCAACTTCGGGGGCGTTTAGGGATCTTCGGGTGCCTTCAGGGAACTTCAGGTGCCTTCAGGTTCCTTAAGGATATATGGGTGAGTACACAACTCGATTGCACCTGCCACGCACTCTGGGGACGGAGGACAGAGCCTGCACTACTCCTTGACTTTACATGAAATCAGTCTCTCGGATGGCTCTGGAGGCTTCCAGGAGTTCTGGAGGCTTCACTGTGTCTTTAGAGGCTTCCAGGAGCTCTGGAGGTTTTACTGTATCTTTAGAGGCTTCCAGGAATCGCTTGAGGCTTCCAGGTGTCTCTAGAAGCTTCCTGGTCCTTTAGAGGAATCTTTCAGGGGGTTTAAAGTGACTTCAAGGGGTTTTAGGACCCAATTAGGTGGTGACAAGAGTCATATTCAGGCAGTGTGACACTCAGGTGACATGATGGGTGAGTGAGAGATGAGAGTGAGAGATTAGAGTGAGAGAGAGAAAGAGAGAAAGAGAGAGAGAGAGAGAGAGAGAGAGAGAGAGAGAGAGAGAGAGAGAGAGAGAGAGAGAGAGAGAGAGAGAGAGAGAGAGAGAGAGAGAGAGAGAGAGAGAGAAAGAGCTATATCAGCTTGGGGAAATAGATGGCAAGTAACATTTGCACCTGAGAAAACGCAAATGATGATCGTCTCTAGGCACCATGATGGTAATGCTGGTGCAGTAGTAAGGATGAATGGGAGGGTGTTGGCACCTGGAGAAGAAGTTGATATCCTTGGGGTGAAATTTGACTCCAAACTAACCATGAAGAACCATGTTGTAAATCTAGCAAACAAGGCAGCCAGGAAGTTTACAGCACTTCGCCGTATCTCGCATCTGCTTGACAGTAGGAGTTGCAAGATTCTGTACGAGGCACAAGTACGCTCACACCTTGAGTATGCTCCACTTTCTTGGTTTGCTTGCCCCCCCCCCCCAATCTCATCTGCGACTGCTTGACAAAGTAGAGAACAGAGAAAGACGCCTCACCTCTCACCTGGACCCATCGTGGATAGTTCTGTCATTTCAGCAGAGCCTTCAACATAGGAGGGATGTGGGTGGCCTTACTGTTATGTACAAGGCCAATATTGTCAAAGTACCACACTTGGATCCACTTCGAGGACAGCGTGAAACAAGCTTTTATGCCACAAGACGGGCAGAAAGCAGCAACTTCACTCTGGCTGTACCCTTCTCCAGAACATCACTCCATCTGAGATCCTATATACCCAGGATGACTCGAGTATGGAACACATTCGTACAGCATAATGATGTCAACGAGATAAAGTCAGTTGATCAAATGAAAATGCTGGCCCACAGATGGCTCCAACTTCATCCTGTTCCCTACTTGTATGTCTCATAACAATAAAAATGCTTTCAAATGAGCTGATGTAGGTAACAGCTCTTAGCTTGTCAATAAAGTTAGGAATCCTTAACCTGTAAATAGCTGTCAATAAAACTAGGGATCCTTAACCTTGTCAAACCCTGAGTAAAAAATTAAAAGAGAGAGAGAGAGAGAGAGAGAGAGAGAGAGAGAGAGAGAGAGAGAGAGAGAATGAGAGAGGTGGAGGTAGGAGGGAAGGATGGAAGGACGCGGGAAGAGTAAGGGAAGGTGTCCACCATTTCAAGATCGATCCAAGGATGCGGAGGATGGCTCCAATTCCTTTGATCAAGAGCCCCTCTCGAGGGGTGGGGGAGGAGGGGGGTGACGGTCACCAACGTTTTACTAACGTTAAATGTAACGTTAAGTATAACGCTCTCTTACGTCTCCTGCCTATTTTTTTTTTTTTACACATTTTTCCATTTTTAACTATTTTTCCCCCTTTTAACTTATTTTTCTAACCTATTTTTGCCGTTTCCTTATTTTTTTTACTTATTTTTTTCCGTTTTTTTCCTATTTGTTTTTTTTATCTCAATTTTTAAATCCTATAATTTTTGTTTTTAATTTTTATGCATTTTTCCGTTTTCTTTTACCCGTTTTCTCAGTTTTTCCATTTACATCGATTTTTTTCATTATTTGTCTTTTTTTCCAGTTACCTTTTTCTTTTACCATTTTTTTCTGATTTACAAATTATTTTACCCTTTTCTTTTAGTTTCTAATCTTTTTCCAGTTTTATTTCTATTATTGTTCCAGATTTGCCTTTCCATTTTTACAATTTCTATTTTAACTCATTGTTTTCCAGTTTTAATTTTTATTATTGTTCTGACTTTGTTGTCAGTTTTTCTTCAGTTTCTTTTTATTTTTCTGGATTTTGGAATCAGAGTTAAAAATCTGTTGGGTTTTGTTGAGAGGAAGACGATGGGTCCCGCAGCCCGAGCCTAGGCCAGCCCTCCTGCCTGATGTAGTGGTGATCAGGCTGGTTGGTTTCAGGCTGGCTGTTGGAGCTTCCTGGTTTCAGGCTGGCTGTTGGAGCTTCCTGGTTTCAGGCTGGCTGTTGGAGCTTCCTGGTTTCAGGTTGGCTGTTGGGGCTGGCTCGCTATTAGGGCTGGTTGGCTGGCTGTTAGGGCTGGCTGACTGTTGTGGCGGGTTGGCTAGCTGGCTGACTGTTGGCGCGGGTTGACTAGCTGGCTGTTAGGCTTGGTTGGCTGGCTGGCTGGCCGCAGGCCACCAGGAAACTCTTGGAGTAATATTACTCTCATGGGAGTGATAATTCCATACTGTTGGTATAGTGGTGGTGGGGTTACTGCTGGTGTTGTTAGTGCTGCTGGTACTGCTGGTGTTGTTAGTACTACTGGTGCTGCTGGTGTTGTTAGTACTACTGGTGCTGCTGGTGTTGTTAGTGCTACTGGTGCTGCTGGTGTTGTTAGTACTACTGGTACTGCTGGTGTTGTTAGTACTACTGGTGCTGCTGGTGTTGTTACTGTTGCTAGTACTGGTGCTGCTGGTGTTGTTACTGTTGCTAGTACTGATGATGCTGGTGTTGTTACTGTTGCTAGTACTGGTGCTGCTGGTGTTGTTACTGTTGCTGGTACTGATGATGCTGGTGTTGTTAGTACTACTGGTGCTGCTGGTGTTGTTAGTGCTACTGGTGCTGCTGGTGTTGTTAGTGCTGCTGGTACTGCTGGTGTTGTTAGTACTACTGGTGCTGCTGGTGTTGTTAGTGCTACTGGTGCTGCTGGTGTTGTTAGTGCTACTGGTGCTGCTGGTGTTGTTAGTGCTACTGGTGCTGCTGGTGTTGTTAGTGCTACTGGTGCTGCTGGTGTTGTTAGTGCTACTGGTGCTGCTGGTGTTGTTAGTGCTACTGGTGCTGCTGGTGTTGTTAGTACTACTGGTGCTGCTGGTGTTGTTAGTACTACTGGTGCTGCTGGTGTTGTTAGTACTACTGGTGCTGCTGGTGTTGTTAGTACTACTGGTGCTGCTGGCGTTGTTAGTACTACTGGTGCTGCTGGTGTTGTTAGTGATACTGGTGCTGCTGTTGTTATTAGTGCTACTGGTGCTGCTGGTGTTGTTAGTGCTACTGGTGCTGCTGGTGTTGTTAGTGCTACTGGTGCTGCTGGTGTTGTTAGTGCTACTGGTGCTGCTGGTGTTGTTAGTGCTACTGGTGCTACTGGTGCTGTTGGTCTTGTTAGTGCTACTGGTGCTGCTGGTGTTGTGAGTGCTACTGGTGCTGCTGGTGTTGTTAGAGCTACTGGTGCTGCTGGTGTTGTTAGTTCTACTGGTACTGCTGGTGTTGGTAGTACTACTGGTGCTGCTGGTGTTGTTAGTACTACTGGTGCTGCTGGTGTTGTTAGTGCTACTGGTGCTGCTGGTGTTGTTAGTGCTACTGGTGCTGCTGGTGTTGTTAGTGCTATTGGTGCTGCTGGTGTTGTTAGTGCTACTGGTGCTGCTGGTGTTGTTAGTGCTACTGGTGCTGCTGGTGTTGTTAGTACTACTGGTGCTGCTGGTGTTGTTAGTACTACTGGTGCTGCTGGTGTTGTTAGTATTACTGGTGCTGCTGGTGTTGTTAGTACTACTGGTGCTGCTGGTGTTGTTAGTGATACTTATGCTGCTGTTGTTATTAGTGCTACTGGTGCTGCTGGTGTTGTTAGTGCTACTGGTGCTGCTGGTGTTGTTAGTGCTACTGGTGCTGCTGGTATTGTTAGTGCTACTGGTGCTGCTGGTGTTAGTGCTACTGGTGCTGCTGGTGTTGTTAGAGCTACTGGTGCTCCTGGTGTTGTTAGTGCTACTGGTACTGCTGGTGTTGTTAGTGCTACTGGTGCTGCTGGTGTTGTTAGTGCTACTGGTGCTGCTGGTGTTGTTAGTGCTACTGGTGCTGCTGGTACTGCTGGTGTTGTTAGTGCTATTTATGCTGCTGGTACTGCTGGTGTTGTTAGTGCTACTGGTGCTGCTGGTACTGCTGGTGTTCTTAGTGCTACTGGTGCTACTGGTACTGCTGGTGTTGTTAGTGCTACTGGTGCTGCTGGTGTTGTTAGTGCTACTGGTGCTGCTGGTGTTCTTAGTGCTACTGGTGCTGCTGGTATTGTTAGTGCTACTGGTGCTGCTGTGTTGTTAGTGCTACTGGTGCTGCTGGTGTTGTTAGTGCTACTGGTGCTGCTGGTGTTGTTAGTGCTACTTGTGCTACTGGTGCTGCTGGTGTTGTTAGTGCTACTCGTGCTGCTGGTGTTGTTAGTGCTACTGGTGCTGCTGGTGTTGTTAGTGCTACTGGTACTGCTGGTGTTGTTAGTGCTACTGGTGCTACTGGTACTGCTTGTGTTGTTAGTGCTACTGGTGCTGCTGGTGTTGTTAGTGCTCCTGGTGCTGCTGTTGTTGTTAGTGCTTCTGGTGCTGCTGGTGTTGTTAGTGCTATTGGTGCTGCTGGTGTTGTTAGTGCTACTGGTGCTGCTGGTGTTGTTAGTGCTACTGGTGCTGCTGGTGTTGTTAGTGCTACTGGTGCTGCTGGTGTTGTTAGTGCTACTGGTGCTGCTGGTGTTGTTAGTGCTACTGGTGCTACTGGTGCTGCTGGTGTTGTTAGTGCTACTGGTGCTGCTGGTGTTGTTAGTGCTACTGGTGCTGCTGGTGTTGTTAGTGCTACTGGTGCTGCTGGTGTTGTTAGTACTACTGGTGCTGCTGGTACTGCTGGTGTTGTTAGTACTACTGGTGCTGCTGGTACTGCTGGTGTTGTTAGTACTACTGGTGCTGCTGGTACTGCTGGTGTTGTTAGTACTACTGGTGCTGCTGGTACTGCTGGTGTTGTTAGTACTACTGGTGCTGCTGGTACTGCTGGTGTTGTTAGTGCTACTGGTACTGCTGGTGTTGTTAGTGCTACTGTTGCTGCTGGTGTTGTTAGTGCTGCTGGTACTGCTGGTGTTGTTAGTGCTACTGGTGCTGCTGGTACTGCTGGTGTTGTTAGTACTACTGGTGCTGCTGGTACTGCTGGTGTTGTTAGTACTACTGGTGCTGCTGGTACTGCTGGTGTTGTTAGTACTACTGGTGCTGCTGGTGTTGTTAGTACTACTGGTGCTACTGGTACTGCTGGTGTTGTTAGTACTACTGGTGCTACTGGTACTGCTGGTGTTGTTAGTACTACTGGTGCTACTGGTACTGCTGGTGTTAGTGCTACTGGTGCTACTGGTACTGCAGGTGTTGTTAGTACTACTGGTGCTGCTGGTACTGCTGGTGTTGTTAGTACTACTGGTGCTACTGGTACTGCTGGTGTTGTTAGTACTACTGGTGCTGCTGGTACTGCTGGTGTTGTTAGTACTACTGGTGCTGCTGGTACTGCTAGTGTTGTTAGTGCTACTGGTGCTGCTGGTACTGCTGGTGTTGTTAGTACTACTGGTGCTACTGGTGCTGCTGTTGTTGTTAGTGCTACTGGTGCTACTGGTACTGCTGGTGTTGTTAGTACTACTGGTGCTGCTGGTACTGCTGGTACTACTGGTGTTGTTAGTACTACTGGTGCTACTGGTACTGCTGGTGATGTTAGTACTACTGGTGCTGCTGGTGTTGTTAGTACAACTGGTGCTACTGGTACTGCTGGTGTTGTTAGTACTACTGGTGCTGCTGGTACTGCTGGTGTTGTTAGTACTACTGGTGCTACTGGTACTGCTGGTGTTGTTAGTACTACTGGTGGTACTGGTACTGCTGGTGTTGTTAGTACTACTGGTGCTACTGGTACTGCTGGTGTTGTTAGTACTACTGGTGCTACTGGTACTGCTGGTGTTGTTAGTACTACTGGTGCTACTGGTACTGCTGGTGTTGTTAGTGCTACTGGTGCAGCTGGTACTGCTGGTGTTGTTAGTACTACTGGTGCTACTGGTACTGCTCGTGTTGTTAGTACTACTGGTGCTGCTGGTACTGCTGGTGTTGTTAGTGCTACTGGTTCTGCTGGTCCTGCTGGTGTTGTTAGTACTACTGGTGCTACTGGTACTGCTGGTGTTGTTAGTGCTACTGGTGCTGCTGGTCCTGCTGGTGTTGTTAGTACTACTGGTGCTACTGGTACTGCTGGTGTTGTTAGTACTACTGGTGCTGCTGGTACTGCTGGTGTTGTTAGTACTACTGGTGCTGCTGGTGTTGCTATTACTACTGGTGCTACAGGTACTGCTGGTGTTGTTAGTACTACTGGTGCTACTGGTACTGCTGGTGTTGTTATTACTACTGGTGCTGCTGTTACTGCTGGTGTTGTTAGTGCTACTGGTGCTGCTGGTACTGCTGGTGTTGTTAGTGCTACTGGTGCTGCTGGTGTAGTTAGTGCTACTGGTGCTGCTGGTGTTGTTAGTGCTACTGGTGCTGTTGGTACTGCTGGTGTTGTTAGTACTACTGGTGCTACTGGTGCTGCTGGTGTTGTTAGTGCTACTGGTGCTGCTGGTGTTGTTAGTGCTACTGGTGCTGCTGGTGTTGTTAGTGCTACTGGTGCTGCTGGTGTTGTTAGTGCTACTGGTGCTGCTGGTGTTGTTAGTGCTACTGGTGCTGCTGGTGTTGTTAGTGCTACTGGTGCTGCTGGTGTTGTTAGTGCTGCTGGTACTGCTGGTGTTGTTAGTGCTACTGGTGCTGCTGGTGTTGTTAGTGCTATTTGTGCTACTGGTGCTGCTGGTGTTGTTAGTACTACTGGTGCTGCTGGTACTGCTGGTGTTGTTAGTGCTACTGGTGCTGCTGGTGTTGTTAGTGCTACTGGTGCTGCTGGTGTTGTTAGTACTACTGGTGCTGCTGGTACTGCTGGTGTTGTTAGTACTACTGGTGCTGCTGGTACTGCTGGTGTTGTTAGTACTACTGGTGCTGCTGGTACTGCTGGTGTTGTTAGTACTACTGGTGCTGCTGGTACTGCTGGTGTTGTTAGTACTACTGGTGCTGCTGGTACTGCTGGTGTTGTTAGTACTACTGGTGTTGCTGGTACTGCTGGTGTTGTTAGTGCTACTGGTACTGCTGGTGTTGTTAGTGCTACTGTTGCTGCTGGTGTTGTTAGTGCTGCTGGTACTGCTGGTGTTGTTAGTGCTACTGGTGCTGCTGGTGTTGTTAGTGATACTGGTGCTGCTGGTGTTGTTAGTGATACTGGTGCTACTGGTGCTGCTGGTGTTGTTAATACTACTGGTGCTGCTGGTACTGCTGGTGTTGTTAGTGCTACTGGTGCTGCTGGTGTTGTTAGTGCTACTGGTGCTGCTGGTGTTGTTAGTGCTACTGGTGCTGCTGGTACTGCTGGTGTTGTTAGTACTACTGGTGCTACTGGTACTGCTGGTGTTGTTAGTGCTACTGGTGCTGCTGGTACTGCTGGTGTTGTTAGTACTACTGGTGCTGCTGGTACTGCTGGTGTTGTTAGTGCTACTGGTGCTGCTGGTACTGCTGGTGTTGTCAGTACTACTTTTGCTGCTGGTACTGCTGGTGTTGTTAGTGCTACTGGTGCTGCTGGTACTGCTGGTGTTGTTAGTACTACTGGTGCTGCTGGTACTGCTGGTGTTGTTAGTGCTACTGGTGCTGCTGGTACTGCTGGTGTTGTTAGTACTACTGGTGCTGCTGGTACTGCTGGTGTTGTTAGTACTACTGGTGGTGCTGGTACTGCTGGTGTTGTTAGTACTACTGGTGCTGCTGGTACTGCTGGTGTTGTTAGTGCTACTGGTGCTGCTGGTGTTGTTAGTGCTACTGGTGCTGCTGGTACTGCTGGTGTTGTTAGTACTACTGGTGCTGCTGGTACTGCTGGTGTTGTTAGTACTACTGGTGCTGCTGGTACTGCTGGTGTTGTTAGTGCTACTGGTGCTGCTGGTGTTGTTAGTGCTACTGGTGCTGCTGGTACTGCTGGTGTTGTTAGTGCTACTGGTGATGCTGGTACTGCTGGTGTTGTTAGTACTACTGGTGCTGCTGGTTCTGCTGGTGTTGTTAGTACTACTGGTGCTACTGGTACTGCTGGTGTTGTTAGTACTACTGGTGCTGCTGGTACTGCTGGTGTTGTTAGTGCTACTGGTGCTGCTGGTGTTGTTAGTGCTACTGGTGCTGCTGGTACTGCTGGTACTGCTGGTGTTGTTAGTACTACTGGTGCTGCTGGTACTGCTGGTGTTGTTAGTACTACTGGTACTGCTGGTACTGCTGGTGTTGTTAGTACTACTGGTGCTGCTGGTACTGCTGGTGTTGTTAGTACTACTGGTGCTGCTGGTACTGCTGGTGTTGTTAGTACTACTGGTGCTGCTGGT
Organism: Cherax quadricarinatus; assembly: GCF_038502225.1. Classification (NCBI taxonomy): domain Eukaryota; kingdom Metazoa; phylum Arthropoda; class Malacostraca; order Decapoda; family Parastacidae; genus Cherax; species Cherax quadricarinatus. The sequence continues at coordinate 2,291,691 of NC_091299.1, forward strand.
ACTGCTAGTGCTACTGGGGCTACTACTACTGTTGCTGCTGCTGGTACTATTGTTTCCAGCACCATTGATTATCCCAGTTATGTCGAACACAGCCCTGAGTGAGTGAGAGAGAGAGAGAGAGAGAGAGAGAGAGAGAGAGAGAGAGAGAGAGAGAGAGAGAGAGAGAGAGAGAGAGAGAGAGAGAGAGAGAGAGAGTGCTTTTTACACTCAGTCCTGATTGTCACGATCTTCATTTCGATCGTGAAAGGCAGTTCACAATCATATTTCACTCTCCTCTTCAGAATAAGTATTAAGAACGCGTCTCGCGGGAGCGCAAGGCGAGAACAAGAACTGCTCCTCGCGTCCCAAGCCAGCGCAAGAAATCCCGTCAGTGAGTGAACATTTACCAACCCCCGGCGCTGTTAGCGCCTCTTAAACATAGGCGAGGTATTAATTTTTCATTTATCTGCGCAGTGAGTGCGCCATCATTCGACTCTCCTCATTCGTATTTGTCCACGCCTGTGATGGGTCAGCCACGCCTGTGATGGGTCACCCACGCCTGTGATGGGTCAGCCACGCCTGTGATGGGTCAGCCACGCCTGTGATGGATCAACCACTCCTCTGATCGATCAACCATGCGTCTTGTGGATCAACCGCGCCTGTGATGGATCAACCACTCCTCTGATGGATCAACCACGCCTCTGATGGATCAACCACGCTTCTGGTGGATCAACCATGCGTCTTGTGGATCAACCACGCCTGTGATGAATCAACCGCGCCTGTGATGGATCAACCACGCTTCTGGTGGAGCAACCACGCCTGTGATGGATCAACCACTCCTCTGATGGATCAACCACTCCTCTGATGGATCAACCACGCCTCTGATGGATCAACCACGCCTCTGATGGATCAACCACGCCTCTGATGGATCAACCACGCCTCTGATGGATCAACCACGCCTCCCTCCTCCTTCCTTCACTACGCCTCTGCTACCTACCTCATTCATCCAAATTCCTTCCCTTTGTTTACCTTCCTCTAGTGTTTACCGCTTTTTCGATACTAGAATTGCAATCTCTGACTAAGAGACAAAGATTTACAAGTGACAATCTTTTATACACACCTCATACATATTGCTGTATTTTTTTTTTTTTTGAGAGAGAGAGAGCTAACCTTCTTGGGTACATTCATGGTGGCATGAAGGCTCAATCCTGCGTTGGGAAGTAGTGACCCGGACCGTGTGATGAGTCAGGACGTTGGTGCTCCACACCCACATCCCAATTCATAAGCTGAATACGTCAGTTAATTCACACAACTTATTACGTCAGTTAATTCACACAACTTAATACGTTAGTTAATTCACACAATACGTCAGTTAATTCATTCATACAACTAATACGTCACTTAACTCATTCATACACCATAATACGTCAGCTGTCTATCTCATTCGTATGAATTTACCGGCAGCACTGCAACATTGTCAATAGACTGTGTGATTTACGGCGCTAAGGGATGCCTCTAGGTGGGACATTATACCCTCAGGAACGATATTCTCTTTAACC
>NC_091299.1:2293328-2500828 GCF_038502225.1 Cherax quadricarinatus
TGTGGGTGTGGGTAGCCTGGGTAGTCAGACCTAATAATCGATATATAAGAACAGATGTCAGACCAGAGGCCCGTTGTCTTCAGTAACCCAACACCCAATTAATGATAATCAGCAGAATATCGGAGTTACCTTTTTAATGGCTTCCCTGAAACAGTTTGGCAGAAATATTCCCTCATTAGTTGATTTCTGTGAGTCGAATCTTAAAAGACTTTACAGAAAACGAAACATGGGTTGGTAAACTGCTCAAGAAACCACAGATGCCACAACAGAGACCAAAAAAAAAGTAATTCTATATAAAACCAAAACTAAAGCATTGATATCAGACAGAAATGTTAAATATGAAATAAATAAAAATTGGGAAACTTCAAAATATTTTTAACAGGATTGTTGTTCTGCTTGAAAATGGGGTTGAGCCTCATTGATGACAGTGAAATAAGCAGCATTTTGAAAGAGCTGTATCAATCACTGTTCAATAATCCAGTTGACATCAATCAGGAGTTGAAGACTCACTGAATTTATTCATTAATTCTGTCTAGCCTGTAAAAGAGGCAGATGGCAGTAGTACAAATTCTTTGCAAATCGAAAATGAAAGAATCAGGCCCTTGAACGAAGCACTTTGGCCACATTCCTGAAGTTAGGAATGTATAATAATAATAATAATAATAATAATAATAATAATAATAATAATAATAATAATAATAATAATAATAATAATAATAATAATAACAATGCAGTTAAGCGCTTAATCCAAAAGGTATATATTAAGAAATGCAAAATACCACTCACAAAAGAATGATTTTTTATAGAATTTATTCGTATTTAGGTGAAATCCAAGAGGACTTTAAAGAATTCCTTTATCACAGACGAGACAGTAAAGCCATGACAAAAACTGTCACACCAGCAACACTAACATCACATATCATAAAAATCTCAAAGTGCTGAGACACCAATTTACCGATTGTGGTGACTTTTAGACCCAAAGCTAATTTGTGGACTTTGGATGAATATTAATAACTGAAAATATTACTTGTCTTCAAGGTTGACGATCTAAGACTACAGCAGGTGCACCTTGTAGTCTTTCCTGCACGAAGGCGTTCTTGCGTCCCCCGTAGATGTTATAAGGAGAAAGTTACAAGGATTAAACACATGCTTTATCATCATATGGTCCACTATCAGGTATGTGACACCTGGCGAGATCACGTGATTTACTTGGTGTGTGACAGTCACCCACTTATCAGAGTTTCCCAAAGGCAGCGTCCAGTGTTCTCTAACGATGCCATTATCGGATTGCTGCGACTCCATTATAATTTCCGGACCTGTACTAAAGACTGGACTTACTTTAGCTCGTGTAACTTTGAGCAGCGACACTACCGTTTCTTGGACGCTGATATCCGATGGTGTGATTGAAGATACGATGTCTGTCCCTCGGTAATTCACTGTTCGTTGCTTTAGACACGTTAAACACCGTCCTGGAATGCTGTGGACGGTTCATTATATACACTAGCGTCCTACGTCACTATATATGTAGATTATTCAGCACGCAGTACACTCGTTGACTCGTTTCAACGTCACTCGACCTCACCATCACTCGCTCACGAAAATTCACTCATGAAGTTTTATTTGTGTCCGCGGTTAATAATATACCGTGGTGGGTAGAATTACCGACAATGTCTCGCCCGACAGGTTCACATAACTTGAGTTTCAAGGTGGTGTACCTACCTGCCTCAGTTCTCCCATTCATTATACCAGACCGCAGAAGGGAGTTAATACCGACGGATACTTCTATTGAGGTTATTTTCACTGATTTTTGCGTCTCGATGTGACGTGATCTTGCCCCGATAACTGTGTTTACCTGGAGTTTACCTGGAGAGAGTTTCGGGGGTCAACTAACATCGCCCAGTTTTGTGCTATATGCCCTGGGCACGAGAAATTTGCTGACCTAGCGTCCAGCAATTTTATACCAGCTCTGGTCATGTTCCTAAGTCAAAGAACAAAGCCTACCTCGACTCAGAGGTGTCCCTAACTTAATTTATCCTACTAGCTATGTCATTATCTAGAATATCTTAAAACAGGAGTTTTCCTGAGCAAACACTCGGTTGAGTTGTCTAGTGAGTTCTAGTTGGCAAAACGAAAACTGTACATAGTATGGGATGCGACTCGCCCCCTCCTCGTAATGTAGAAAAGGGGGGTCACGACCCCCTTGCTGCCCCTGTTGGAGGTAATTTCTCCACACCGACGCTCTGAAAAACTTTGAGCTACACAATCAAAGTCAGCTTCGCTCTAGAGCAGAAAGATTCTGTCACAACTAATAGATTACGAAACACATACTGAGGCTTTAGAAGGGAAATGAAATGCAGATGTGGTCTATGCGGATTCTGCAAAGGTACAAGATACACGTGACCTTAAAATGAGGTCAGTAATTATTTCAGGAAAAGCAGGAAAATGAATATTCACAATACTAACACAAAGTGTTAGTAAACAAAACAGTATCGTGTATTAGCAATTTAATCTGCTCAGTATTTCTGGGAATTAATGTGATGCGTAGATTTAAATTAATTTATTTGTTGGCATCAGTTACGTGTTCTGGTTTAGTGATGCTCAGGATAGTTTTATCAGAGTTGCTGAAACAGTTTTATTACACCAGGCCCGGTGGCCTGGTGGCTAGAGCTCCCGCTTCACACACGGAGGGCCCGGGTTCGATTCCCGGCGGGTGGAAACATTTCGACACGTTTCCTTACACCTGTGTCCTGTTCACCTAGCAGCAAATAGGTACCTGGGTGTTAGTCGACTGGTGTGGGTCGCATCCTGGGGGACAAGATTAAGGACCCCAATGGAAATAAGTTAGACAGTCCTCGATGACGCACTGACTTTCTTGGGTTATCCTGGGTGGCTAACCCTCCGGGGTTAAAAATCCGAACGAAATCTTATCTTATATGTGTATTCTGTGATGAGGATAACACCTTCAGAGAATACGTTTTTGACGTCAAACTCTTCTCTAGTTCGAGCTGATTATAATTATGCCTGAGTGAATAATGATGGAAGTGTTTCATTTTCGGGCCACCCTGCCATGGTGGGAAACGGCCAATGTGTTAATAATAATAAAAACATATTAAAACGATTACTAAACCCGTATGAGTTGTATGGCTGTTTATCATAATGGGCTGGATATCAGCATACTGCTAATAACATGTAGTCGCTAGAATGTGCCTCACTTCCTCATGTCTTTAGAACAGAGGCAGCACAGTCTCCTAAAAGATAGAACCGGTTAAAATTTTGTTTGTGTGAGGGGAGAAGAGGGTTGAGGGGAGAAGAGGGTTGAGGGAAGAAGAGGGTGGCGGTGTGAGGCAGCGGGAGAATGTTGTGCTAAGGGTATCCATGTTGACACAACTGCTGTCGTCTTGCCCAGTGAATTGTGCCATCCGCTTACAAGGGCCCTTCCATTCATTCCCCTTAGAAGTGCTGTTCACTTACCTCTAAAGTGTTCACTTCTGCCCATAAGGGATTTCCACTTCGACTTTTTTTTGGGGGGAGGGGGTTATTCTAGAGGATTTACACATGTGTTACTATGATAATTTATGTAACTGTGTTTGTGTGTACCTGTTCCTAAATAAACTGACTTACGTTTCTCTGCTGGATAATGAAAGATAAACATCTGTCAAGAGCGTCGCTGAAATTCAAATAGAAAGATATACTAAAATTTATTTAACTTATTAGAGAATAAAAAGGCAGTGGAATATACAAATGATTCACACTAAGGAGACAAAGTTACGACAACGTTTCGGTCCGACTTGGGCTTCTGTGTGACTATTGTAGATGAATGGTTCAGAGAACCGGCATGTTGATAAATTAGACACATGTGCAACTCTTGGGTATCTTTATTGAGGAAACGTTTCGCCACACAGTGGCTTCATCAGTCCATACAAAGGAGAATCTTGAAGAATAGGAGGAGAATGAGGTAATCAGTCCCTCAACCTTGAGTCGATGTGGTCAGTCCATCAATCTTGAATAGAATACGGCATACGTGCTGAGAAGGAGCTTATAAACCGTTGGCAGGAGAGGTGACTAGTTGATGATCCTAGTCAGACTGAAACATCGCCGTAAGTCATACAGCAATGATAATTAAATTTTCAGAAAATGTGGTAAGCACTCATCCTGCATCCACATAAACTGCCCAGAAATGTTGTGCGTATATAATATTAGCAATAAAATGACATAAACTCTGGTTTTATATCACCATCTTACACTACAGGTTTATAGAAAAGAACTTTTGCTTGTGGCACAGCACAAACATTAGACATTCGTGACGTCAGCTCCATCTTGGGTTGTTTCGGCCTGCAGGACTCACTATTTTGACAATCACAGTTGCTTATCACTTCGTGTTTCAATTAATTTTTTTTTAGCGTAGTGCAGCAGAACTGCTGCAAAGCTGAGTTACAGCGTTGACGCAACGAAAGGACACGCACGCACTCCTTGGAGAATTCTCCGTCGTTCTGCATATGCGTATCGTGGGTGTAAAGAGACTAAAGATGAGTGGATCTGCAGCTGTCTATCCCTTACTTGAATCAGACTTGAGTGCCTACCATTCCACAGGCGCTGTGAGTACACCTGTACTCCAGACGATGTGTTGAGGCGATCCTCCAGGCTGAGGGAGTATACTTGTTCTCCAATGTCAGCCTTAAGACAGTCCTACACGGTCATGTGAGTGCTTTTCCATATTGTACTCGACATGGATCATTCACTTATAAAGAAGTACTCACCTAATTGTACTCACCTGATTGTGGTTGCATAGCTCCTGGCCCCGCCTCTTCACTGGTCGCCACTAGGTCCACTCTCTTCCAGCTCTATGAGCTTTATATACCTCTTCATAAGGCTTTGTATGGTACCTGCCTCCACTACCTCACTTTTCAGACTATTCCACTTCCTGACAACTCTTCGGGTGGATATATACTTCCTAATATCCCCGTGACTCATCTGAGTCTTCAACTTCCAATTGTGACCCCTTGTTGCTGTGTCCCATCTCTGGAACTTATTGTCTCTGTCCACCTTGTCGATTCCTCTCAGTATTTTATATGTCGTTATCATTTTCTCCCCTGTCTATCCTATCCTCCAGTGTTGTCAGGTCGAGTTTTCTTAACTTCTCCTCCTAGGATATTCCCCTTAGCTCCGGGACCAGTCTCGTTGAAAACCTTTGCACTTTCTCTAGCTTCCTGGTGTGCATGGCCAGGTGAGGGTTCTAGACTGGAGCTGCATACTCCAGTATAGGCCTGACCATACACGGTGTACAGGGTCCGGAACGACGCTTTACTGAGATGTCGGAATGCTATTCTTAGGTTCGCTAGTCGCCCATATGCTGCAGCAGTTATTTGGTTGATGTGCTCGGTATTATACACACTCCAAGATCCTTTTTCTTAAGTGAGGTTTGTAGTCTTTGGTCCCCCTAGACTATACTCTGTCTGCGGTCTTCTTTACCACTCCCTGATCTTCATGACTTTGCAACTGACGGGGTTAAATTCAAGGAACCAGTTGCTGGACCAGGCTTACAGCCTGTCCAGATCCCTCTGTAGTTCTGCCTTATCCTCCTCCGACTAAATTCTCCTCATTAACTTCACATCGTCTGCAAACAGGGACACTTCTGAGTCTATTCCTTCCTTTATGCCACTCACATATACCAAGAACAGCACTGGTCCTAGGACTGACCCCTGCTACTGACTCGCTGCTGCCTTCCCGTCAGGTATTCTCTGATCCATTGCAGCGCCTTCCCTGTTGTACCTGCCTGGTCCTCCAGTTTTTGCACTAGTCTCTTGTGTGGAACTGTGTCAGAAGTCTTCTTACAGTCCAAGAAAACGAAATCTACACCCCCCCCTCTCTCTCTCTCTCTCTTGTCTTACTACTGTGAACTTGTCATAGAAATATCTAGTAGGTTTGTGACACAGGATTTCCCTTCTCTGAATCTGTGCTGGTTGTCGTTTATAAGCTCATTCCTTTCTACGTGCTCCAACACTCTTCTCCTGATAATCTTCTCCATGACTTTGCATACTATACATGTCTGTAGTTTAGTGCTGCGTGTCCGTTCCCTTTTTTTAAAAACTGGGACTACATTTGCTGTTTTCCATACCCCAGGTAGTCGCCTTGTTTCGATAGATGTGTTGAAGATTGTTGCTAGTGGTACACATGGCGCCTCTGCTCTCTCTCTCTGAGGACCCATGGAGAGATGTTATCCGGCCCCATCGCCTTTGAGATATCTAGTTTGCTTAGCAGCCTCTTCACCTCCTCCTCGGTTGTTTGTACTGTGTCCAGTACCTGTTGGTGAACCCCACCTCTCTGTCTTCCTGGAGTTCTTTCTGCCTCCACTGTGAATACTTCTTTGAATCTCATGTTGAGCTCCTCACATACTTCAAGGTCATTTCTTGTAAACCCACCCCCATCCCCACTTCTGCACTAATCTCTTGTGAGGAACTGTGTCAAAAGCCTTCTTGCAGTCCAAGAAGATGCAATCAACCCACCCCTCTCTCTCGTGTCTTACTTCTGTTATTTTATCATAAAACTCCAGAAGGTTTGTGACACAGGATTTGCCTTCCATGAATCCGTGCTGGTTGGCATTTATACTCTTGTTCCGTTCCAGGTGCTCCACCACTCTCCTCCTGATAATCTTCTCCATAACTTTGCATACTATACACGTCAATGACACAGGTCTATAGTTTAGTGCCTCTTTTCTGTCTCCTTTTTTAAAAATGGGAACTACATTTGCCGTCTTCCATACCTCAGGTAGTTGCCCAGTTTCCAGGGACGTGTTGAAGATTGTGTTAAGGGGCACGCACAACATATCTGCTCCCTCTCTAAGGACCCACGGGGAGATGTTGTCCGGTCCCATTGACTTTGAGGTATCGATGTCCCTTAGCAGTTTCTTCACCTCCTCCTCATCTGTATGTATGTCGTCCAACACTTGTTGGTGTATTCCTTGCTGGTGTCCCCATCTGATCTGTCCCCCCAGAGTCCTTCCTGTCTCTACTGTAAATACTTCCTTAAATCTCGTGTTGAGCTCCTCACATACCTCTTGATCGTTTCTTGTGAGTTCTCCACCTTCTTTCCTCAGCCTTATCATCTGGTCCTTGACTGTTGTCTTCCTCCTAATGTGGCTATACAGCAGTTTCGGGTCAGATTTGACTTTCGATGCTATGTCGTGTTCATACTGTCGCTGGGCCTCCCTCCTTATCTGTTCATACTCGTTTCTGGCTCTTCTACTAATCTCCTTGTTTTCCTGGGTCCTATGCCTCCTGTACCTTTTCCATTCTCTGTTGCACTTAGTTTTTGCCTCCCTACACCTTCGGGTAAACCAAGGACTCGTTTTGGTCTTCCTATTATTTCTGTTTCCCTTGGGAACAAACCTTTCCTCTGCCTCCTTGCACTTTGTTGCCACATATTCCATCATCTCGTTTACTGATTTTCCTACCATTTCTCTGTCCCACTGAACCTCCTGCAGGAAGTTTCTCATACCTGTGTAGTCCCCCCTTTTATAGTTTGGCCTGTCCCCTTCAGTTCCTGTTACCTTCTCCACTTGTAACTCTACTATATAGAGTGTGTGTGTGTGTGTGTGTGTGTGTGTGTGTGTGCGTGTGTGCGTGTGCGTGTGCGTGTGCGTGTGTGTGTGTGTGTGTGTGTGTGTGTGTGTGTGTGTGTGTGTGTGTGTGTGTGTGTGTGTGTGTATACACCCTGGCTGGGAGCCTCAAAGGATGGCGTCATGTTTGGTCTTCACCTCAGAGTGCAGGCTGCACCAGATTAAGAACATTTGTTTAGGGGCTCTCAGTGCAAATATTTGCACAGTTACGGCAGGAGTTAAGAGATGAGACGCCAGTGAAATGACGTAGATGCTAAAAATTAACGTTCGTATGCTATTGTATATTTTGATGAATTAGGCTAATATGCAATATTTATCTACATGTATGTATTTTTACATTGTAGACGTTTCGCCATCCATTAGCTTCATCAGTACAACACACGGAGCAGGTGAAGAACACCGTATAGACTTTAAGAATGTGAAGCACAGGCAGGAAGAGTGACGCTTATATTCTGAAGTCAGATGAGGTGTTGCAGACGAAGGCGTTGTTAATGGTATGCAAGATTCCCCAGTGGAAGCACATTGTACACAGTAATGTACTCACCCTTCATCCTCATCATCACATTCTTCCACCCTCGTCCTCTAGCCTTTTCAAGGCGCATCCTGGACAATAGTATTACCTGGAGTTTAACTGGACAGAGTTCCGGGGGGTCAACGCCCCCACTGCCCGGTCTGTGACCAGGCTTCATATTGCATACTAAAAAAATATACCTTGAAAGATATTAAAGAGAAAAAATAAGTTCACACTTTCTTAATAATAGGAAAGTTTTTCGAATGTATAAACGTGCCAGACGTCGATGTGTAATTAAAGTGTTATTGAAAAGTAACGATGCAATAAAAACTTTTCGTATGCAAACACAAGCACATGCCTTTAATGCAGAGTTTTGAAAGTGCTAACATTAGGCAAGCAGGCGACCATCCGGCAGGCAAACTTTAAGTAGGCAGGTAGGAAAGTAGGCAAACTTTAAGTAGGCAGGTAGGAAAGTAGGCAAACTTTAAGTAGGCAGGTAGGAAAGTAGGCAAACTTTAAGTAGGCAGGTAGGGAAGTAGGCAAACTTTAAGTAGGCAGGTAGGGAAGTAGGCAAACTTTAAGTAGGCAGGAAGGGAAGTAGGCAGACTTTAAGTAGGCAGGTAGAGAAGTAGGCAGACTTTAAGTAGGCAGGTAGAGAAGTAGGCAGACTTTAAGTAGGGAAGTAGGCAGGTAGAGAAGTAGGCAGACTTTAAGTAGGCAGGTAGGGAAGTAGGCAGACTTTAAGTAGGCAGGTAGGGAAGTAGGCAGACTTTAAGTAGGCAGGTAGGGAAGTAGGCAGACTTTAAGTAGGCAGGTAGGGAAGTAGGCAGACTTTAAGTAGGCAGGTAGGGAAGTAGGCAGACTTTAAGTAGGAAAGTAGGCAGACTTTAAGTAGGCAGGTAGGGAAGTAGGCAGACTTTAAGTAGGCAGGTAGGGAAGTAGGCAGACTTTAAGTAGGCAGGTAGGGAAGTAGGCAGACTTTAGGTAGGCAGGTAGGGAAGTAGGCAGACTTTAGGTAGGCAGGTAGGGAAGTAGGCAGACTTTAAGTAGGCAGGTAGGGAAGTAGGCAGACTTTAAGTAGGCAGGTAGGAAAGTAGGCAGACTTTAAGTAGGCAGGTAGGGAAGTAGGAAAACTTCACACAGACAGGCATATATAACGTACAAAAACAGGCAAATTTCAAATGGATAGGCAGACTTCAGACAGACAGTCAGATTTCAGATAGACCAGCAGATTTAAGGCAGACAGGCAGGTAGGTTTCAGTGAAGTAAACAGACATAACCTTGGAACAAGATTTTGAGTATAACATTATTTTAAATCGCGTCAGTATTTTTTAAAAAACATTAATGTATGCATTATGCAACGTTTCTCTCTTCTGACGAGATGACTTAGATGGTCCGGGCATTAAGAAAGAATGGAGAAAACTATGAGTAGGAGGGTATATAAATTTGAGGTGTATGTAAGAAAGGGTAAGCGGTCGTCCCTGCAAGGGTTGGAAGGAGGCTTTGGATGCTAGGGGCTTGAGCATTCAATAGGCTGGTATGAGTGCCGTAACTAGATCGGAGCGAATGTATATATATATATATATATATATATATATATATATATATATATATATATATATATATATATATATATATATATATATATATATATATATATACACACACACAGACACAGGCACACACACACGTTCTTATGACCTGAATAATTCATTATTCAGAGCTTGCAAACATTATTTAACTAATACAGTACAGACGAAAATACAATATTTTACATTAAAAAATTAGTCCTGCTTAAGAAAAGGCCGCTCTTAAGTACAAATTTACTGACCTTTTTCACTAGCACACTGAAGGAAGTGGACCAGGATAACTTTGTTTACTGGAACTTTAGTAAGGTTGTGATTGTGATTCGTGAGGGTTTTCATAGTGATTCATAATGTTATTGGTAGTGTTTCAAAAAGTTCATTGATAGTGATTCATATGGTTTCTGATAGTGATTCATAAGGTTTTTGACAGTGATTCATAAGGTTTCTGACAGTGATTCATAAGGTTTCTGATAGTGATTCATAAGGTTTTTGACAGTGATTCATAAGGTTTTTGACAGTGATTCATAAGGTTTCTTATAGTGATTCATAAGGTTTCTGATAGTGATTCATAAGGTTTCTGATAGTGATTCATAAGGTTTCTGATAGTGATTCATAAGGTTTCTGATAGTGATTCATAAGGTTTCTGATAGTGATTCATAAGGTTTCTGATAGTGATTCATAAGGTTTCTGATAGTGATTCATAAGGTTTTTGACAATAATTCATAAGGTTTTTTTATAGTGTTTCAAAAAGCTTTGACAGTGATTCATACGGTTCTTGATGAAGTACTGGAGACATTCTCTCGTGGATTGATCAAGACATAGCCAAGAGATAAGCAACAGTGTGTTTGCTTATCTCCTGTCTAATGTCTGTACCCTACAACGGTACAGACATTAGACAAGCAAGCATGCCAGTAAGCAGGGCTCGGACAGCAGGCAAGCATCAGGCAGGCATATATGCAGTGGACCGGCAAGCAGGAAGCTTCAGGCACGCACAGGTGCATGAATGTGAATAAGAATAAACATAATGACAAGTGGCAGACAAAGGTAAGTGACGTGGATGAAGGAAGTGTAGAACACCACCGCCTTACCCTCCCCTTCTCTTGTTGATATTAGTTTTCATGGTCATTGTGGCGTTCATGACGCAATCTCCGCAGCTGCTGCTGTTCTCGTCTCCGCAGCTGCTGCTGCAGCTGTTTCTATTCAAATTACTATTTCCTTTAACAACAGTAATAACAGCTACTGTAGTAGCTGTTGTTTAAGGATGGATGTTGTTGCTGTAACTGAGCCAGCAGATACATTTATAAATAACAGCGTCTCGCCCACGTAACCAAGTTACCAGAGAACGTTTACTCTCATCACACCCTCTTTGCAACAGTGAACTGAGCCTGCAGTGAATAACCCGCACGAGTTTACCATTCCATACGAAAATCTGGCATCATTTCACTGAAATTAATCGGTGAATATTTAAGTCTCGAGAGAAAGTTTCCATTCGACAAGTTTCGTCGTAATTTTTTGATCTGATAAACAAAATACATATCATTTTTTTAATTAGAAACAGTAATATATCTGGATAACTTTCATCCACCAAACTGTGGGATTCACAGTTTTTTTTGGAATTAAAACAACTCTCTTAAAGTAGCGAATAATATTTTATTTAGTCTTTAAAAAATTTCTTTTGGTGAACTGCTCTGTCGAGTAAATTATATTTATCATGTACATCTTTGTCAAAGTTGTTTGGTTTGAAGTTTATTTGATAACTCTGATAATTTAGGTGACCTTTGGTGTTTCAGAAAATGAAAGTTTTGTTTGGAAAGGGGAAAAAAATGGACTGGATTTTGTTGGTTTTAATTACACAGTGGTCACTTTGTTAGGTACACCTGCTCATTAACGCATGTATCTCGGCAGCATTAATCTCATTAATGCAGCATCTAGGTGCCTAAAAGCATGAAGACATGGTCAAGAAGTTCAGTTTTTGTTTAGACTGAACATCAGAATGGGGAAGAAATGTTATCTGAGTTACTTTGACCGTGGAATGATTGTTGGTGCCAGACAGGGTGGTTTGTGCAACTCAGAAACTGCTGATCTCCTGGGACTGCCACGCATAACATTCTCTAGAGTTTGCAGTGTGTGGCAGCTCTGTGGACAACAACACATTGTTAATGAGGTCAGAGAATACCCAGACTGGCTCAAGCTAGTATGAAAGCGGCAGTAACTCAAATGATCACGCGTTATGCAGAAAAGCATCTCTGAATGCACACAGTTTCACTCCTGTCAGCTACGAACAAGGAACTGAGGCTACAGTGGGCACAAGCTCACCAAAACTGGATAGTTGATGATAGGAAAAATGTCGCCTGGTCTAAATAATCACGATTTCTGCTGTGATATGCAGATGGTTGGGTCAGAATTTGTTGTAAATAAAATGAATCCATGGGTCCATCCTGCCTTGTGTCAATAGTTCAGGCTGGTGGTGGTAGTGGTGCAATGGTGTGGAGAATGTTTTCCTAGCATGCAATAGGCCCCATAATACCAACAGGGCATCGTTTAACTGCCACAGCATACCTGAGTATTGTTGCTGACCAAGTGCATCCTTTTATGGCTGCAGTTTTGCTATTCCTGTACACACTTCCTGCAGGATAACGCGCCATGTCACAAAGAACATGTCATCTCAAACTGGTTCCACTAACATGACAATGAGTTCAGTGTACTCCAGTGGCATCCACAGTCACCAGATCTCAATTCAATAAGGTCAGAATTTGGAGTAAACCATTGGGATGTTGTGGAGCGGGAGATTCACAAAATGAATGTGCAGCCGACAAATCTGCAACAACTCCGTCAAGTCAACATGGACCAGAATCTCTGAAGAATGTTTCCAACATCTTGTTGAATTCATGCCACGATTAATTCAAGCCGTTCTGGGAGCAAAGGTGGGCCCTACCCAGCACTAGAAGGGTGTACCTAATAAAGTGGCATGTGAGTGCATTTCAACGTAAAATTAAACATTGAAATATTCATTAATGGTTAGCAATATGTCCTCAGATTGCTGTCAGGCAACACAGAAATGGTCTGGCACCTCGAGCTTCTGTTATTTAACCAAAATTTGCAATAAAGTAATGAGATTTATACTTCGTATAATGCCTACATCTACAAGGACACAGACAAACATCTACGATGTATAAACATACACCAAGTACCAACATTTTTCCTACGTAAGTGAGCGCATGCGCAGGGTAGCAGCACATCATTGAATTACCTAATTAGGTTAATATAAAAAAAATCTTCACTTTGATGACCTTAATCACCTAGAAAGCTGAACCCGAAATGACCATTCCTTATTCACACTAAATATTGACAAAGGACAAAAAAAAATTGACTGCATGTTTGTCTGTGTGCGTTTTCAGTATTGTTAAATGCTTAGATATTCTGACCTGGAGTCCTGCACTGAGTACAGACGAGCTGAAGGTCTCGAGTGTAGAGAGGGGGACAAGAGTTGTTAGGTTAATTACCGGCAAATGCAGATTACAAAGGACTCTCTTGTGCTTTGATTAATTGCTTAGTGAGTGTGTTGGTGTTGTTACTAATTGTCAAAAGCACTTGTAGATAGACACTTGGCCTTTGTTTGTGTGTGTGTGTGTGTGTGTGTGTGTGTGTGTGTGTGTGTGTGTGTGTGTGTGTGTGTGTGTAGCGCCTTGCTGCCTATCACAATGTAATAGGCTAGTCATTAGCACACTAATAACGTAAAACGTCGCGTCGTTCATAACGTAGGCTTATCAAAGTGACGGAAATATTGAAAGAGCTCATTCTTATTATTAATGTTATATTATTATTTATTATTATTTTTATTATTATTATTATTATTATAGTCTTGGGAAGCGCTAAATCTAGATCCTCAGCATCCTTAGCAAGAGAAGCACTGCTAGCAGCACCCCAGAAACAAGAGCATTGCTAGCATCACCCCCAGAAACAAGAGCACTGCTAGTAGCACCCAACAAGAGAAACACTGCCAGCAACACCCCAGTAACAAGAGAAGCACTGCCAGCAGCACCCCAGTAACAAGAGAAGCACTGCCAGCAGCACCCCAGTAACAAGAGAAGCACTGCAAGCAGCACCCCCAGAAACAAGAGCTCTGCTAACAGCACCCCAGCAACAAGAACATTGCTAGCAGTACCCTTCTCCCCAGTAGGCTCTACCATGGGTTTCACAGATTAGTTCGGTTTTAGCGTCGTTAATGCCCAATCTGGCTGCTGTCTGGCCAAGATGGACTGCCGGCATTACCACCAGAAAAATTACCTCGCACAACACCTCCCATTTTCAGCCTAAACCTCACTGGAGGATAATATGTCACCTCTCTCTGTCTCATTTATCACTGACATTGTGAATGTGTGAGTCTATAATACACACACACACACACCTATATATATATATATATATATATATATATATATATATATATATATATATATATATATATATATATATATATATATATATATATATATATATATATATATATATATATATATATATATATATATATATATTATATGCATGCAATAAGTTCACAGTAAACAGATGATATGACAATTTGCAAAATAACCACTGTACAAAAAAAAGTGAATTTGTAAGCAATTTTGTGATTTCACAGATTATCAAGGAGGTGTGAAAAATAAAACAGGAGAGCAGAAGCCTTGCAAGACTTGAGATACCACCTCATATGACCTGATACCTGACCTAGCACGCTGAGCGTGGGAGTGTAGTGAAAGTTTTGGCAGGTCACAGTGTCAAGCACAACTTATGTGACATGTCAAGCATAGCTTAAATTCCTCACAATTTTTTTTCTTTCTTCTTTTTTTCCTTTGTTGAGATTCCCCGGTACTGCTGGCCCAGGTCTCTGCCAGTTGGCGACCCGGCCATGGTTCCCTATCGTGGGAGTGACTGAGACGCATGTCTGCCATGGGAGGAGGTACAAGTATGTCCTCATCTTCTGGAACCAGTTGTCCATATTAAAATCAATACTATATTTTTTGGTGTGAAACTCGACTCGATTATATTTGTCTCAAACCTGGACCTGCTTGATACAACTTTCTCGGCCTTTTGGAAAATCAATAGCTGTCCACGCTTAACAGATGGTGCACAAACTGTTCTCTTTTACTTAACTTTCAACACCGTTTAGATGTGACACTTATTGTATGGTCTCTTAACGTGCTAGTGACACCCCTGCTTTTCATTGGGGGGATGGTGCATCGTCTGCCAAGTCTTTTGCTTTCGTAGTGGGTGATTTTCGTGTGCAAGTTCGGTACTAGTCCCTCTAGGATTTTCCAGGTGTATATAATCATGTATCTCTCCCTCCTGCGTTCCAGGGAATACAGGTTTAGGAACCTCAAGCGCTCCCAATAATTGAGGTGTTTTATCTCCGTTATGCGCGCCGTGAAAGTTCTCTGTACATTTTCTAGGTCGGCAATTTCACCTGCCTTGAAAGGTGCTGTTAGTGTGCAGCAATATTCCAGCCTAGATAGAACAAGTGACCTGAAGAGTGTCATCATGGGCTTGGCCTCCCTAGTTTTGAAGGTTCTCATTTTCCATCCTGTCATTTTTCTAGCAGATGCGATTGATACAGTGTTATGGTCCTTGAAGGTGAGATCCTCCGACATGATCACTCCCAGGTCTTTGACGTTGGTGTTTCGCTCTATTTTGTGGCCAGAATTTGTTTTGTACTCTGATGAAGATTTAATTTCCTCATGTTTACCATATCTGAGTAATTGAAATTTCTCATCGTTGAACTTCATATTGTTTTCTGCAGCCCACTGAAAGATTTGGTTGATGTCTGCCTGGAGCTTTGCAGTGTCTGCAATGGAAGACACTGTCATGCAGATTCGGGTGTCATCTGCAAAGGAAGACACGGTGCTGTGGCTGACATCCTTGTCTATGTCGGATATAAGGATGAGGAACAAGATGGGAGCGAGTACTGTGCCTTGTGGAACAGAGCTTTTCACCGTAGCTGCCTCGGACTTTACTCTGTTGACGACTACTCTCTGTGTTCTGTTAGTGAGGAAATTATAGATCCATCGACCGACTTTTCCTGTTATTCCTTTAGCACGCATTTTGTGCGCTATTACGCCATGGTCACACTTGTCGAAGGCTTTTGCAAAGTCTGTATATATTACATCTGCATTCTTTTTGTCTTCTAGTGCATTTAGGACCTTGTCGTAGTGGTCCAATAGTTGAGACAGACAGGAGCGACCTGTTCTAAACCCATGTTGCCCTGGGTTGTGTAACTGATGGGTTTCTAGATGCGTGGTGATCTTGCTTCTTAGGACCCTTTCAAAGATTTTTATGATATGGGATGTTAGTGCTATTGGTCTGTAGTTCTTTGCTGTTGCTTTACTGCCCCCTTTGTGGAGTGGGGCTATGTCTGTTGTTTTTAGTAACTGTGGGACGACCCCCGTGTCCATGCTCCCTCTCCATAGGATGGAAAAGGCTCGTGATAGGGGCTTCTTGCAGTTCTTGATGAACACAGAGTTCCATGAGTCTGGCCCTGGGGCAGAGTGCATGGGCATGTCATTTATCGCCTGTTCGAAGTCATTTGGCGTCAGGATAACATCGGATAGGCTTGTGTTAATCAAATTTTGTGGCTCTCTCATAAAAAATTCATTTTGATCTTCAACTCTCAGTCTGGTTAGCGGCTTGCTAAAAACTGAGTCATATTGGGACTTGAGTAGCTCACTCATTTCCTTGTTGTCATCTGTGTAGGACCCATCTTGTTTAAGTAGGGGCCCAATACTGGACGTTGTTCTCGATTTTGATTTGGCATAGGAGAAGAAATACTTTGGGTTTCTTTCGATTTCATTTATGGCTTTTAGTTCTTCCCGCGATTCCTGACTCCTAAAGGATTCTTTTAGCTTAAGTTCGATGCTTGCTATTTCTCTGACCAGTGTCTCCCTACGCATTTCAGATATATTGACCTCTTTTAGCCGCTCTGTTATTCTTTTCCGTCGCCTGTAAAGGGAGCGCCTGTCTCTTTCTGTTTTACATCTACTCCTCCTTTTTCTTAGAGGAATAAGCCTTGTGCATACATCGAGTGCTACCGAGTTAATCTGTTCTAGGCATAAGTTGGGGTCTGTGTTGCTTAGTATATCTTCCCAGCTTATATCGGTTAGGACTTGGTTTACTTGGTCCCACTTTATGTTTTTGTTATTGAAGTTGAATTTGGTGAATGCTCCCTTGTGACTAATCTCATTATGTCGGTCTGGGGCTCCGCGCATACATGACTGAACCTCAATTATGTTGTGATCTGAGTATATTGTTTTTGATATGGTGATATTTCTTATCAGATCATCATTGTTAGTGAAGATGAGGTCTAGTATCAGGGGTCGAGTCACAGCTCCTGGCTGTGTGCGTGTGTGTGTGTACTCACCTATATGTAGTTGCAGGGGTCGATTCACAGCTCCTGGCTGTGTGCGTGTGTATGTGTACTCACCTATATGTAGTTGCAGGGGTCGATTCACAGCTCCTGGCTGTGTGTGTGTGTGTACTCACCTATATGTAGTTGCAGGGGTCGATTCACAGCTCCTGGCTGTTTGCGTGTGTGTGTACTCACCTATATGTAGTTGCAGGGGTCGATTCACAGCTCCTGGCTGTGTGTGTGTATGTGTACTCACCTATATGTAGTTGCAGGGGTCGATTGACAGCTCCTGGCTGCGTGTGAGTGTGTGTACTCACCTATATGTAATTGCAAGGGTCGAGTCACAGCTCCTGTGTGTGTGTGTAATCACCTATATGTAGTTGCAGGGGTCGATTCACAGCTCCTGTGTGTGTACTCACCTATATGTATTTGCAGGGGTCAAGTTACAGCTCCTGGCTGTGTGTGTGTGTGTGTGTGTGTGTGTGTGTGTATGTGTGTGTGTGTGTATGCACGCACTTAGGTTCTTGTACTTACTGAGATCCAGCTCTTGGATCCCACCTTTTGCAACTATTTTGGATTTTTTTCAATTTTTTTTATTTTACAAATGTATTTTGGAGTTGTGCTTGTTGTGTTGTGAGAAGCGTCTCAACACAACCGGAACTTCATCTCACACTTTCTCATTCTCTTTCTTTTTCTTTATATTTCCTGTGTTGTTTGAGAATTTATTTTTCCCAATGTATTGGATTAATTCGGGTTCATTATTATTTTTAGTTATGGTTCTGTTGTGTTTTTTTTGTGGTTCTTGAGATTTTTTTCAATTTTTTTTTTAGTTTCTTTAGTTTATTTTTCAAGTTTTTGGTTTCTTTTTTTTTTTTTCAAGTTTTTGCTACTTTAGTTTTTTTTTCAAGTTTTTGGTTTCTTTAGTTTTTTTTCAAGTTTATAGTTTCTTTAGTTTTTTTCAAGTTTTTGGTTTCTTTAGTTTTTTTATAGTTTTTGGTTTCTTTAGTTTTTTTTATAGTTTTTGGTTTCTTTAGTTTTTTTATAGTTTTTGGTTTCTTTAGTTTTTTTTATAGTTTTTGGTTTCTTTAGTTTTTTTTATAGTTTTTGGTTTCTTTAGTTTTTTTTCAAGTTTTTGGTTTCTTTAGTTTTTTTTATAGTTTTTGGTTTCTTTAGTTTTTTTTATAGTTTTTGGTTTCTTTAGTTTTTTTTATAGTTTTTGGTTTCTTTAGTTTTTTTTCAAGTTTTTGGTTTCTTTAGTTTTTTTTATAGTTTTTGGTTTCTTTACTTTTTTTTATAGTTTTTGGTTTCTTTAGTTTTTTTTATAGTTTTTGGTTTCTTTAGTTTTTTTTATAGTTTTTGGTTTCTTTAGTTTTTTTTCAAGTTTTTGGTTTCTTTAGTTTTTTTTATAGTTTTTGGTTTCTTTAGTTTTTTTTATAGTTTTTGGTTTCTTTAGTTTTTTTTATAGTTTTTGGTTTCTTTAGTTTTTTTTATAGTTTTTGGTTTCTTTAGTTTTTTTTATAGTTTTTGGTTTCTTTAGTTTTTTTTATAGTTTTTGGTTTCTTTAGTTTTTTTTATAGTTTTTGGTTTCTTTAGTTTTTTTTATAGTTTTTGGTTTCTTTAGTTTTTTTTATAGTTTTTGGTTTCTTTAGTTTTTTTTCAAGTTTTTGGTTTCTTTAGTTTTTTTTATAGTTTTTGGTTTCTTTAGTTTTTTTTATAGTTTTTGGTTTCTTTAGTTTTTTTTATAGTTTTTGGTTTCTTTAGTTTTTTTTATAGTTTTTGGTTTCTTTAGTTTTTTTTATAGTTTTTGGTTTCTTTAGTTTTTTTATAGTTTTTGGTTTCTTTAGTTTTTTTTATAGTTTTTGGTTTCTTTAGTTTTTTTTATAGTTTTTGGTTTCTTTAGTTTTTTTTATAGTTTTTGGTTTCTTTAGTTTTTTTTCAAGTTTTTGGTTTCTTTAGTTTTTTTTATAGTTTTTGGTTTCTTTAGTTTTTTTTCAAGTTTTTGGTTTCTTTAGTTTTTTTTCAAGTTTTTGGTTTCTTTAGATTTTTTTATAGTTTTTGGTTTCTTTAGTTTTTTTTCAAGTTTTTGGTTTCTTTAGTTTTTTTATAGTTTTTGGTTTCTTTAGTTTTTTTTATAGTTTTTGGTTTCTTTAGATTTTTTATAGTTTTTGGTTTCTTTAGTTTTTTTTATAGTTTTTGGTTTCTTTAGTTTTTTTTATAGTTTTTGGTTTCTTTAGTTTTTTATAGTTTTTGGTTTCTTTAGTTTTTTTTATAGTTTTTGGTTTCTTTAGTTTTTTTTTATAGTTTTTGGTTTCTTTAGTTTTTTTTATAGTTTTTGGTTTCTTTAGTTTTTTTTATAGTTTTTGGTTTCTTTAGTTTTTTTTCAAGTTTTTGGTTTCTTTAGTTTTTTTTATAGTTTTTGGTTTCTTTAGTTTTTTTTATAGTTTTTGGTTTCTTTAGTTTTTTTTATAGTTTTTGGTTTCTTTAGTTTTTTTTTATAGTTTTTGGTTTCTTTAGTTTTTTTTATAGTTTTTGGTTTCTTTAGTTTTTTTTATAGTTTTTGGTTTCTTTAGATTTTTTATAGTTTTTGGTTTCTTTAGTTTTTTTATAGTTTTTGGTTTCTTTAGTTTTTTTATAGTTTTTGGTTTCTTTAGTTTTTTTTATAGTTTTTGGTTTCTTTAGTTTTTTTTATAGTTTTTGGTTTCTTTAGTTTTTTTTTATAGTTTTTGGTTTCTTTAGATTTTTTATAGTTTTTGGTTTCTTTAGATTTTTTATAGTTTTTGGTTTCTTTAGTTTTTTTATAGTTTTTGGTTTCTTTAGTTTTTTTTATAGTTTTAGGTTTCTTTAGTTTTTTTTATAGTTTTTGGTTTCTTTAGTTTTTTTTATAGTTTTTGGTTTCTTTAGTTATTTCATTTTTAGTTTATTTAAAGTTTTTTTTTCAGTTTTATTGGTTTCTTAAGTGTTTTTTTTTTTTTATAATTTTTTTTTGTTTCTTTAATTTTTTTAGCTTATTTCTTTAGTGTTTTTTAAAGTTTCTTAGTTTCCGTAGTGTTCTTTTTTTCTTTTTCTTTCATTTATTCATCTTTTAGCTTTATCTAACATTGATCAATGTTAATTTTTAAAGCCTATGTTTGTCTTTCTCTTTGATTTAACAATTAAGTAGGAACCTGGAGGATCCTACCTGCTACTGGGATGGTTGAAGTGGTCAGGAAGACCTACTTACCACCCTAGAGGATCCTACCTGCTGTTGGGATGGTTGAAGTGGTCAGGAAGACCTACTTACAACCCTAGAGGATCCTACCTGCTGTTGGGATGGTTGAAGCGGTCAGGAAGACCTACTTACCACCCTGGAGGATCCTACCTGCTGTTGGGATGGTTGAAGTGGTCAGGAAGACCTACTTACCACCCTGGAGGATCCTACCTGCTGTTGGGATGGTTGAAGTGGTCAGGAAGACCTACTTACCACCCTGGAGGATCCTACTTGCTGCTGGGGTGGTTGAAGTGGTCAGGAAGACCTACTTACCACCCTGGAGGATCCTACTTGCTGCTGGGGTGGTTGAAGTGGTCAGGAAGACCTACTTACCACCCTGGAGGATCCTACCTGCTGCTGGGATGGTTGAAGTGGTCAGGAAGACCTACTTACCACCCTGGAGGATCCTACCTGCTGTTGGGATGGTTGAAGTGGTCAGGAAGACCTACTTACCACCCTGGAGGATCCTACCTGCTGTTGGGATGGTTGAAGTGGTCAGGAAGACCTACTTACCACCCTAGAGGATCCTACCTGCTGTTGGGATGGTTGAAGTGGTCAGGAAGACCTACTTACCACCCTGGAGGATCCTACTTGCTGCTGGGATGGTTGAAGTGGTCAGGAAGACCTACTTACCACCCTAGAGGATCCTACCTGCTGTTGGGATGGTTGAAGTGGTCAGGAAGACCTACTTACCATCCTAGAGGATCCTACCTGCTGCTGGGATGGTTGAAGTGGTCAGGAAGACCTACTTACCACCCTGGAGGATCCTACTTGCTGCTGGGATGGTTGAAGTGGTCAGGAAGACCTACTTACCACCCTAGAGGATCCTACCTGCTGTTGGGATGGTTGAAGTGGTCAGGAAGACCTACTTACCACCCTGGAGGATCCTACTTGCTGCTGGGGTGGTTGAAGTGGTCAGGAAGACCTACTTACCACCCTGGAGGATCCTACCTGCTGCTGGGATGGTTGAAGTGGTCAGGAAGACCTACTTACCACCCTAGAGGATCCTACCTGCTGCTGGGATGGTTGAAGTGGTCAGGAAGACCTACTTACCACCCTGGAGGATCCTACCTGCTGTTGGGATGGTTGAAGTGGTCAGGAAGACCTACTTAC
The DNA here is from genome assembly GCF_038502225.1 of Cherax quadricarinatus. Lineage (NCBI taxonomy): Eukaryota > Metazoa > Arthropoda > Malacostraca > Decapoda > Parastacidae > Cherax > Cherax quadricarinatus. The sequence goes on from NC_091299.1 coordinate 2,314,800, forward strand.
CACCCTAGAGGATCCTACCTGCTGCTGGGATGGTTGAAGTGGTCAGGAAGACCTACTTACCACCCTGGAGGATCCTACCTGCTGCTGGGATGGTTGAAGTGGTCAGGAAGACCTACTTACCACCCTAGAGGATCCTACCTGCTGCTGAGATGGTTGAAGTGGTCAGGAAGACCTACTTACCACCCTGGAGGATCCTACCTGCTGTTGGGATGGTTGAAGTGGTCAGGAAGACCTACTTACCACCCTGGAGGATCCTACCTGCTGTTGGGATGGTTGAAGTGGTCAGGAAGACCTACTTACCACCCTAGAGGATCCTACCTGCTGTTGGGATGGTTGAAGTGGTCAGGAAGACCTACTTACCACCCTAGAGGATCCTACCTGCTGCTGGGATGGTTGAAGTCGTCAGGAAGACCTACTTACCACCCTAGAGGATCCTACCTGCTGCTGGGATGGTTGAAGTCGTCAGGAAGACCTACTTACCACCCTAGAGGATCCTACCTGCTGCTGGGATGGTTGAAGTCGTCAGGAAGACCTACTTACCACCCTGGAGGATCCTACCTGCTGCTGGGATGGTTGAAGTCGTCAGGAAGACCTACTTACCACCCTGGAGGATCCTACCTGCTGTTGGGATGGTTGAAGTGGTCAGGAAGACCTACTCACCACCCTGGAGGATCCTACCTGCTGTTGGGATGGTTGAAGTGGTCAGGAAGACCTACTTACCACCCTAGAGGATCCTACCTGCTACTTGGATGGTTAAAGTGGTCAGGAAGACCTACTTACCACCCTAGAGGATTCTACCTGCTGTTGGGATGGTTGAAGTCGTCAGGAAGACCTACTTACCACCCTGGAGGATCCTACCTGCTGCTGGGATGGGTGAAGTGGTCAGGAAGACCTACTTACCACCCTAGAGGATCCTACCTGCTGTTGGGATGGTTGAAGTGGTCAGGAAGACCCACTTACCACCCTAGAGGATCCTACCTGCTGTTGGGATGGTTGAAGTGGTCATGAAGACCTACTTACCAGCCTGGAGGATCCTACCTGCTGCTGGGGTGGTTGAAGCAGTCAGGAAGACCTAGTTACCACCCTGGAGGATCCTACTTGCTGCTGGGGTGATTGAAGTGGTCAGGAAGACCTACTTACCACCCTGGAGGATCCTACCTGCTGCTGGGGTGGTTGAAGTGGTCAGGAAGACCTACTTACCACCCTGGAGGATCCTACCTGCTGTTGGGATGGTTGAAGTCGTCAGGAAGACCTACTTACCACCCTGGAGGATCCTATCTGCTGCTGGGATGGTTGAAGTCGTCAGGAAGACCTACTTACCACCCTAGAGGATCCTAACTGCTGCTGGGATAGTTGAAGTCGTCAGGAAGACCTACTTACCACCCTAGAGGATCCTACCTGCTGCTGGGATGGTTGAAGTCGTCAGGAAGACCTACTTACCACCCTAGAGGATCCTACCTGCTGCTGGGATGGTTGAAGTCGTCAGGAAGACCTACTTACCACCCTGGAGGATCCTACTTGATGCTGGGATGGCTGAAGTCGTCAGGAAGACCTACTTACCACCCTAGAGGATCCTAACTGCTGCTAGGATGGTTGAAGTCGTCAGGAAGACCTACGTACCACCCTGGAGGATCCTATCTGCTGCTGGGATGGTTGAAGTCGTCAGGAAGACCTACTTACCACCCTAGAGGATCCTAACTGCTGCTAGGATGGTTGAAGTCGTCAGGAAGACCTACGTACCACCCTGGAGGATCCTATCTGCTGCTGGGATGGTTGAAGTCGTCAGGAAGACCTACTTACCACCCTAGAGGATCCTAACTGCTGCTAGGATGGTTGAAGTCATCAGGAAGACCTACTTACCACCCTGGAGGATCCTACTTGCTGCAGGGATGGCTGAAGTTGTCAGGAAGACCTACTTACCACCCTAGAGGATCCTACTTGCTGCAGGGATGGCTGAAGTCATCAGGAAGACCTACTTACCACCCTGGAGGATCCTACTTGCTGCAGGGATGGGTGAAGGCGTCAGTAGGAGCTGTTAACCATTAATGACGTGAAGCATAATTTTCCTCCATGAAGATAGATGTAAAGTTCACCGCCATCTTTGATAGTCTACCTAGATTTATAAATATTTATTGTGGTTCACGAAATATTTCTTTTTTACTGTGCATAAAAGAACTAGGGTGATGGATGCAGCGAAGGAAGGAAGGAATGAGGGGGAGAGGTAAGAAGGGAGGGTAAACAGGTGGATAATGATGGATGAAAAATATTATAAATTGTGGGTATATGACGAATTGTTCAAGCCCAGATATTGTGGGTTGTATAAGGATTTGTTTTCCTGGTATTGTGATCATATAATGAACTCTTTCACCCAGGGTATTGTGGGATGTTACAGCAGGTGTAAAGAAACAAGCCCATGCCGGGGATCGAAGCCCGGTCCTTCAGTATGTGAGTTGGCGCCGCTATCAGCTGAGCCACCGGTCACTTCCGAAACAGTAAGGACGGTCCTAGGCCAGAAACTAGCCCCAGAGCTGCGCCGACGAGCGGTTACAAACCCACCTCCCTCCATCCACGGTGTGGGACACACTGAGACACAAGGCTATAACAGTGTCAATATAGCCGGTGAGCCAGAGGGGAGGACCTAGGTACTAACACCTAGTGCGCTTCCTACGGCTGGCACCCGGATATTCTCTCTGTCTGCCTGTCTCTCTCTCTCTCTCTCTCTCTCTCTCTCTCTCTCTCTCTCTCTCTCTCTCTCTCTCTCTCTCTCTCTATGGCACAGACGGTTATCTGGAAGATGTCAAACACGTGTGCTGATTGCCTTAATGGAACTGGGCAAGAAGATAGCAGGTGTTTGTATGCAAAACCAGGTGTTTACGCTTCAGCCTTACATCTGATACTACGTATAAGAGCGTGCATGTGTGTACTGGCCCTGTTGTAGGTGTGTGGGGGTCGAAACGTGACCCCTGGCACCGCCTCTCACTCTACAAGGCACCATCATCAAAACTTCTCAGTCTCTTATTGTATTTACTACCAAAATTGTTGAAAATTTGCTTTTATATACCTGGAGGATGTTTATCTGTAGGATGTTTACCTGGAGGATGTTTACCTGGAGGACGTTTACCTGGAGGATGTTTACCTGGAGGATGTTTACCTGGAGGATGTTTACCTGGAAGATGTTTACCTGGAGGATGTTTACCTGGAGGATGTTTACCGGGAGGATGCTTACCTTGAGGATGTTTACCTGGAGGATGTTTACCTGGAGGGTGTTTACCTGGAGGATGTTTACCTGGAAGATGTTTACCTGGAGGATGTTTACCTGGAGGATGTTTATCCGGAGGATGTTTACCTGGAGGATGTTTACCTGGAGGATGTTTATCCGGAGGATGTTTACCTGGAGGATGTTTACCTGGAGGATGTTTACCTGGAGGATGTTTACCTGGAGGATGTTTACCTGGAGGACGCTTACCTGGAGGATGTTTATCCATCCGGAGGATGTTTACCTGGAGGATGCTTACCTGGAGGATGTTTATCCATCCGGAGGATGTTTACCTGGAGGATGTTTACCTGGAGGATGTTTACCTGGAGGATGTTTATCCGGAGGATGTTTACCTGGAGGATGTTTACCTGGAGGATGTTTACCTGGAGGGTGTTTATCCGGAGGATGTTTACCTGGAGGATGTTTACCTGGAAGATGTTTACCTGGAGGATGTTTATCCGGAGGATGTTTACCTGGAGGATATTTACCTGGAGGATGTTTACCTGGAGGATGTTTACCTGGAGGATGTTTACCTGGAGGATGTTTACTTGGATGATGTTTATCCGGAGGATGTTTACCTGGAGGATGTTTACCTGGAGGATGTTTACCTGGAGGATGTTTACCTGGAGGATGTTTACCTGGATGATGTTTATCCGGAGGATGTTTATCTGGAGGATGTTTACCTGGAGGATGTTTACCTGGAGGATGTTTACATGGAGGGTGTTTCTCCGGAGGATGTTTACCTGGAGGATGTTTACCTGGAAGATGTTTACCTGGAGGGTGTTTACCTGGAGGGTGTTTACCTGGAGGGTGTTTATCCAGAGGATGTTTACCTGGAGGATGTTTACCTGGAGGATGTTTACCTGGAGCATGTTTACCTGGAAGATGTTTACCTGTAGTGTGTTTACCTGGAGGGTGTTTACCTGGAGGGTGTTTACCTGGAGGGTGTTTACCTGGAGGATGTTTACCTGGATGATGTTTTTCCGGAGGATGTTTACCTGGAGGATGTTTACCTGGAGGATGTTTACCTGGAGGATGTTTACCTGGAGGATGTTTACCTGGAAGTTGTTTACCTGGAGGGTGTTTACCTGGAGGATGTTTACCTGGAGGATGTTTACCTGGAGTGTTTTTACCTGGAGGATGTTTACCTGGAGGATGTTTACCTGGAAGATGTTTACCTGGAGGGTGTTTATCCGGAGGATGTTTTCCTGGAGGATGTTTACCTGGAGGATGTTTACCTGGAGGATGTTTACCTGGAAGATGTTTACCTGGAGGGTGTTTACCTGGAGGATGTTTACCTGGAGGATGTTTACCTGGAGGATGTTTCCTTGGATGATGTTTACCTGGAGGATGTTTACCTGGAGGATGTTTACCTGGAGGGTGTTTATCCGGAGGATGTTTACCTGGAGGATGTTTACCTGGAAGATGTTTACCTGGAGGGTGTTTACCTGGAGGGTGTTTACCTGGTGGGTGTTTATCCGGAGGATGTTTACCTGGAGGATGTTTACCTGGAGGATGTTTACCTGGAGGATGTTTACCTGGAGGATGTTTACCTGGAAGATGTTTACCTGGAGGGTGTTTACCTGGAGGGTGTTTACCTGGAGGGTGTTTACCTGGAGGGTGTTTACCTGGAGGGTGTTTACCTGGAGGATGTTTACCTGGAGGATGTTTACCTGGAGGATGTTTACCTGGATGATGTTTATCCGGAGGATGTTTACCTGGAGGATGTTTACCTGGAGGATGTTTACCTGGAGGATGTTTACCTGGAAGTTGTTTACCTGGAGGGTGTTTACCTGGAGGATGTTTACCTGGAGGATGTTTACCTGGAGTGTTTTTACCTGGAGGATGTTTACCTGGAGGATGTTTACCTGGAAGATGTTTACCTGGAGGGTGTTTACCTAGAGGATGTTTACCTGGAGGATGTTTACCTGGAGGATGTTTACCTGGATGATGTTTACCTGGAGGATGTTTACCTGGATGATGTTTAGCTGGATGATGTTTACCTGGAGGATGTTTACCTGGAGGATGTTTACCTGGAAGATGTTTACCTGGAGGGTGTTTACCTGGAGGATGTTTACCTGGAGGATGTTTACCTGGAGGATGTTTACCTGGATGATGTTTACCTGGATGATGTTTACCTGGAGGATGTTTACCTGGAGGATGTTTACCTGGATGATGTTTACCTGGAGGATGTTTACCTGGAGGATGTTTACCTGGAGGATGTTTACCTGGAAGATGTTTACCTGGAGGGTGTTTACCTGGAGGATGTTTACCTGGAGGATGTTTACCTGGAGGATGTTTACCTGGATGATGTTTACCTTGAGGATGTTTACCTGGAGGATATTTACCTGGATAATGTTTACCTGGAGGATGTTTACCTGGAGGATGTTTACCTGGATGATGTTTACCTGGAGGATGTTTACCTGGATGATGTTTACCTGGAGGATGTTTACCTGGAGGATTTTTACCTGGATGATGTTTACCTGGAGGATGTTTACCTGGAGGATGTTTACCTGGATGATGTTTACCTGGAGGATGTTTACCTGGAGGATGTTTACCTGGAGGATGTTTACCTGGATGATGTTTACCTTGAGGATGTTTACCTGGATGATGTTTACCTGGAGGATGTTTACCTGGAGGATGTTTACCTGGAGGATGTTTACCTGGAAGATGTTTACCTGGAGGGTGTTTACCTGGATGATGTTTACCTGGAGGATGTTTACCTGGATGATGTTTACCTGGATGATGTTTACCTTGAGGATGTTTACCTGGAGGATGTTTACCTGGATAATGTTTACCTGGAGGATGTTTACCTGGAGGATGTTTACCTGGATGATGTTTACCTGGAGGATGTTTACCTGGAGGGTGTTTACCTGGAGGATGTTTACCTGGAGGATGTTTACCTGGAGTGTTTTTACCTGGAGGATGTTTACCTAGAGGATGTTTACCTGGAGGATGTTTACCTGGAAGGTGTTTACCTGGAGGGTGTTTACTTGGAGGATGTTTACCTGGAGGATGTTTACTTGGAGGATGTTTACCTGGAGGGTGTTTACCTGGAGGGTGTTTACCTGGAGGATGTTTACTTGGAGGATGTTTACCTGGAGGGTGTTTACCTGGAGGGTGTTTACCTGGAGGATGTTTACCTGGAGGGTGTTTACTTGGAGGATGTTTACCTGGAGGATGTTTACCTGGAGGATGTTTACCTGGAGGTTGTTTCAGGGGTCAACGCCTCCGAGGTCCGGTCCCTGACCGGGCCTCGAGTTCATTTCACTTATTTCCAGCCGTAAGACCGAAGGACACTTCCTAACATCTCTGGTGTAAGTCTTCAGCACGTTTCGGTCCTTGGTGGACCGAAACGTGGTTTCAGGTTGCCTTTCTAAGTGAGGGTAATCGGGAATTGTTGCAGCCGGGTTAAGTGAATCTTATTGATACAGTCATACAGCTCCTGGGGGGAGTGGAAGGTAGTCATGTTTGATCCAAGGTATGGGAGTGTTGCTTCTGTTCCCTGGATCAAAAGCCCTCTCCTGTCCTCCTTGAAGGGGCTTCCTTCTTAGTTTCCATTTGTGCTGGTCTCTCCCCGCCGATGCTCCTGAGTACTTTGGATTCAGGTAAACACTTAATTTACCGGGAACGTTTGGAGTCCCTTAATCTATACTCCTTGGAACGTTGGCGAGACAGGTACATTATAACCTACGCCTGGAAAGTTCTAGAGGGGCTGGACCCAAATCTGCACACAAGGGTGCAGTGAGTACACTATAGGAAAACTCAGTAAGTGTGAAGGGACCAAGACTTTTCAACGCCTTCCCTTCATAAATAAGAGGGCTTACCAACAGATCTCTTGTTATCTTTAAGAAAGAAGAAGAAAAGTTTCTCAAGTCAGTGACGTGTCAGCCGGGCTGTGGTGCTTATAATGGGCCTCGTGCGGCTAGCACCAACGGCCTGGCTGATCAGGTCATCCACTGGGGGGCCTGATGAAGCAGAGGCTGAGGGGGCGTTGACCCTGGAAACAAAATCCAGGTAGATCAGAGCTAAGCTAGGATTGTCCTCGGTGATTAACTAGGGTTAATTTTAACATCCAGTAATGGCACAATTAACAACACTTTCATAATTCATTATTATCGACACCATACTCACTGCAATTGCAAAATTTTCTCACAACTACTCTCCGATCAGCTTTTTTTTTTTTTAGCATTTCTCCATCCATATATCTGAAATTACTTTCGTTTATTTATGGACAATCTTTTGTTATTAATCTCTCTTTTTTCATATTTTGTTATATAATCTATTTCGTTCATGAGGTCAGCTTCCTCCACATCACCACTACATGGTTCTCATCTCTCACCTTATTTGCTTAATTTATCAAAGTCATCTCGTGGAGATTTACAGTCACTATCTTAACATCTGCATACACTCATGTAGTAATTTTTTTTCTTTCTGGCAGGTAATTTAGACTGAAAACATTATCAGGGAAGGTAACGATCCTTGTGGCACTACTGGTGTCATTTCCACATAAGAATATCACATGTGCATGAGGGTCTCTTATAAAAGTGCAGCCGAGGATGTGTCAAAGGGATGTTAGGAAAGATTTTCTCAGCCTTGTAGTGGTCGGGAAGTGGAACGACCTGGACGGCGAAGTGGTACAAGCAGGAATCGCTCACAGCGATAAGAATTGGTATGAAAATGCTCGCGAAACTAGGAGAGGGAGTGAACACACTAGTGGTCGAATTGAGAGAGGGAGTCACGAGCTGAGACTCAACACCTACAATCATAAATATACGAGTATAAACGAGTGGACATACACACACCAGAGGGGAGGGGCCAGGAGCTGTGACTAAATCCCTGAAACCACAAATAGGTGAGTACACACACAAACACACGCAGGAAGATGGCAGATGTAGTCCCAATTTTTAAGAAAGGAGACAGACACAAGGCATTAAACTACAGACCAGTGTCACTGACATGTATAGTATGCAGAGTCATGGAGATTACCAGGAGGAGAATGGTGGAGCATCTGGAAAGGAAGAAGCTTATAAATGGCAACCAGCACGGATTGAGGGAAGGGAAATCCTGTGTCACAAACCTACTGGAGTTTAATGACAAGGTAACGGAAGTAAGAGATGAGAGAGAGGTGGGTAGACTGATTTTCTTGGACTGCAAGAAGACCTTCGACACAGATCCTCACAAGAGATTAATGCAAAAGCTAGAGGATCAGGCACGTATAACAGGAAAGGTACTGCAATTGATCAGAGAATAGCTGACAGGGAGGCAACAACGAGTAATCGTACGTGATGAGGTGTCAGATTGGGCGTCTGTGACGAGCGGGGTTCCACAGAGGTCAGTCCTAGGACCAGTGCTGTTTTTGGTATATGTGAATGACGTGACGGAAGGGATAGACTCAGAAGTATCCCTGTTTGCATATGCTGTGAAGTTAATGAGGAGAATTAAATCGGACGAGGATCAGGCAGGACTACAAAGGGACCTGGACAGGCTGCAAGCCTGGTCCAGAAACTGGCTCCTAGAGTTTAACCCTACCAAATGCAAAGTCATAAAGATCGAGGAAGGGCAAAGAAGACCGCAGACAATGTATAGGCTAGGAGGCCAAAGACTACAAACTTCACTCAGAGAAAAGGATCTCGGTGTGAGTACAATACCGAGCACATCTTCTGAGGCGCACATCAACCAGATAACTGCTGCAGCATATGGGCGCCTGGCAAACCTGAGAATAGCGTTCCGATACCTCAGTAAGGAATCGTTCAAGACTCTGTACACCGTGTACGTCAAGCCCACATTGGATTATGCATTACCAGTTTGGCACTTATACCTGGTCAAGCACGTCAAGAAACTAGAGAAAGTGCCAAGGTTTGCAACAAGACTAATCCCAGAGCTAAGGGTAATGTCCTACGAAGAAAGGTTATGGATAATCGGCCTGACGACACTGGAGGACAAGAGGGTTAGGGAAGACATGATAACGACATAAAATACTGCGAGGAATTGACAAGGTGGACAAAGACAGAATGTTCCAGACAGGGGACACAGAAACAAGGGGTCACAACTGGAAGTTGAAGACTCAGATGAGTCAAAGGATATTAGGAAGAATTTCTTCAGTCATAGAGTTGTCAGGGAGTGGAATAGTCTGGAAAATGACGTAGTGGAGGCAGGAACCATACATAGTTTTAAGACGAGGTTTGATAAAGCTCATGGAGCAGGAAGAGAAAGAGGGCCTAGTAGCGATCAGTGAAGAGGCAGGGCCAGGAGCTACGAATCGACCCCTACAATCACAATTAGGTGAGACAGGCGAGTACATGCGTGTGAATTACTGCAGTGTTGAGAAAAGCTAAATTACACGCCTCTGAATGTCAACCATAAAACAGACTTGATATGCTTTTGCATCTGTCTGTCAATCTTATCCTGTCCGTTGTAATCCTGGCAGCACAACTGCAGCAACATGTAAATTCAGAGGCGGCCAGTGGTTGTACTAAAACAGTTGAGTCGGCATGTAAAGACACTACTTACAAGTTTACTGGAGCAAACGACCGCCTCAGTGAGACCAAACTGGGCAGCTACCCAAGACTCCGTACTGTAAACACTGCAACACCATCATTCACCTCCATCATTAGCAGCGCTAGTTAAGTGTCTGTAAAAAAAATATGACAGGGCCGGAAATTTTAGAAGTACTTTTGTTTATGTTAATGCTGGAACAGACTATACTTTATGCAAGAAGTTATGGAGTTTATTAGTACAAGTTGAGTCCTTGTATTTACAACAGAAACTTTGTAAGATTTACAACGTTAGTTTAGTTAACGACTCGACTAGAATTGGAGTTGTTTTTTCTTCGTTATAATATTACTGCCCTCAGTGTCTTACAGACAGGCGCAAGCGAAATTTGGAGAAGGGTGGCGGTGATGCAAATTGAAAACGAGAGAGATCTGGAGTGCTGGATGTGTATCTCGGGGTCTTTTCTGGCCCGTCCTTACTCAGGACACACACACACACCACTGATGAACCACATTCAGTCAGCATGACCCTGGCTGAACACCAAACTTTCTCAACATAACAAAATAGGACTTACTAAGTTAATGTTTGTGTTGCTGTCTTCCCGTTTTTTCAGTCAATTTGTTTTTCTTACTCTTTTTTAAATTCAGGTAATAGGTAAATTGCGCATTATTTATTGTGAGTATTTTACTGTTAATTCCAATAAACGAGGAGAGTAAATTACGTAACTTCTTCCTCTAATAGTTACTGATAACTAAACCACTTAAAACTATAACCAAACTTTTAATTAAAAATAATCATCTCATAAAATACACAAACATTAAATATATATATATATATATATATATATATATATATATATATATATATATATATATATATATATATATATATATATATATATATATATATATATATATATATAAATATAGGGAGGTACCACCTCTAGAACTGTTATAGGGACCCTCATCCTCAGAGAAAAGAATAAACTTGCTTAAGGGAAAACTCAATATTCTCCCTGAAGCTGTTTGAGAATTTTCTCCTACCACCCCCTATATTATATATATATATATATATATATATATATATATATATATATATATATATATATATATATATATATATATATATATATATATATATATATATATATATATATATATTTTATCTATCTATCTATCTATATATATATATATATATATATATATATATATATATATATATATATATATATATATATATATATATATATATATATATATATATATTTTATTTAAAGACAAAATAGATTGACAGAACATTCACAAAACAACGATACAAAGTAAAACAACATAGGTAACTCAGAGCTACATCTCGAATACTTCGTCCAGCTCCCCGGCGGTGGGCCGCGTGCCCAGAATGCTGCAGGCATTTCCTCTCTGGATCGCAACACTGAGTCTCTGGAAGAGGAAGCTGGTCGCCATGTGGTCTTTTGTTTCTATGATGAGCTTTTCACCCAGCTCTATTAGGAACTTTAGAGCACACTTGCCCCATGCTCCAAGGGTCTCTGACCCTATTGGGATGAAGTTATAGCAAGGGGGAAGGTCTTCATATTTGCGGATCTTCTGAGTCTCCTGTGGCTGGCAGCTCCACCCCCTTCCACTACGGAGTATGGCAAGTAGGTGTCTGCCAATGTGGCGGCACATGTGTAGTCCCAGGCAATCTGCTTTCCATCCTTCCAAGGTAGCATAGTGGCTCCATCAGGACGCTTTAGACTTCCGTCAGACCTCTGCACTTGGGGTTCCCGTTGAGCTGGGCAACGGGCTGTTTCGAGGCTTCTCTTTATATCATTGACCTCCTCATGCCTGGCATACTTCCCTTCTGCTGTGTGACACACGAGACCATGAAGTCCGAATTGATCAGCTGTCGCCCTGCCGCAAATACACCTATGTTCGGTGAGGATGGGGGCGGCTAGGCGAAGAGCAACACCAATCCGAATGGCCTGTGGGTCTAGTCGAGTGCCCAAGGAGGAATTGGGAACAGCAAACAGGAAATCTCCTGAGTGTGGTGCCTTCACTGCCAGGAGACGAGCTTTGTCCTTTCCTGAGGCGTTGGAGAGCATTGTGTTGGCGATTTTTTTCCATGATCGGTTTGTCCCAGTGGAACTGTTTGTGTTCTTTGGGAGGAGCTGGTCTACTGGAGGAATCTGTAAGGGTGTCCCACCGAATCGCTGCTTCAGTAAACCTGGGGTCTTGAGCTCCTACCATGTCTCTCAAGCGTTCGGGAACAATCTTCTTGACTAATGCACTGGAAGCCAAACATGAAGACAGAAAAGCAGGTAAAGCAACATGCGTTGCTTTGCGCACCCCTATACCTCCCAGTCGTACTGGGAGGGTTGCCTGATCCCATTGCTGATCCTCTAGTGACAGGTTCAGTGCCTTCTTAAGGGTTGACCTCAGGTGTGCGTCATATTCGTCGAGTGTTGGGTTGTCAAAAGAGGGTGCACACCTGAGGAAGTAAGTGAGTCTTGGAATAGTAAGGCACCTTGTAAGGAGATACAGAGCATCATGGGCATCAAGATTGCTTATTCTCTCCTCCATTCTCATCAGGTCATTCAATTTGTCCTTGAGGACTGTGTCGATGGCCTGGTGACCCAGCGGTGCTCCCAAGAGGGTACTGTTGGACGGAGTGGTAGTAGAGACTTCTGGGAGGATTCTTCGCACAGCATTGATTATTTCCTGGTTTGCTGTGATGATTTCACACTTGGAGGGATTGAGGATGAGTCCCAAGTCTTCTCCCTGTGTTTTCACCAGTTGTAGGTCCCCTAAAAGGGACTCTTCAGTACCTGCCAGAGTACCATCATCCAGGTACCAGATATTGAGCTCGCTACTTAGGCTGGAAGTTAGTTCTCTTACTGCCAAGCAGAAGAGAAGTGGAGCTAGTGGGTCACCCTGCTGAACACCTTCTGATGAGAGAATTTCATGTTCTCCAAACAAAAGAATTGAGGGTTTGCTGTAGCCGGCTGAAATGAAGGGAAAAAGACTGGGGAAGCGATCCCGAACAGCTGGCAAGACAGCATCTCTCTTTACCATATTAAAGGCATTTCTAAAATCAAGTTTGACTACGGCCTTGTCTTCTGGTAGGTCCCTGATGTAGACCCTTGCCGCATGAGCTGCAGCTTCACTGCCTTGAGGGACCCCAAAGCCCAGTTGGTGTGGCTGCAGTAAAGTGGCAGCTTCTAGGCGAATGTTTCTTACTGCTGCTTTGGCAACGAGACGGCGAAGAGTGTTTCCAACCGCAATGGGTCTGATTCCCCCATCCTTCTTCAAGGCACACAGTGAGGCTCCAAAAAAGAAAAGTTGAATTTCTTCTGGAATTCGCTCAGCCAGGCAGTTGTTGACGAAAGTTGTCAACTCGGTGAGAAGAAGTGATGCAGATGCACCGAGTACTGGATTTACCATCTCTTTGAGGTGCTGAGGTCGAATTCCAGTGTAACCTCCTGCAGATCCTGCAGGAAATGACACAATCGCCTTATAGACTTCCTATTCAGACAAAATTAATTGTTCAGTGATGGAGTCTTCCTCAGGGTTGTTGTTGATGGCTATGGTGTCCCTGGTCGGATGCTTGTCTCTTAGTGCTTGGGCTGTGGTCTCATCTTTGGGGGCTACAGTGTCTTCACTTGTAATTATTCGGATTGCTCCCACTGTGTTACCTTCTTCAATTTTTTTGCTAACCTGTGCGCAGATTTTCTCGTTTTCAGTGGGAATTTTCTTGGGTCTACCTTTGTGATTAATGCGATGATGGGGCAGAGGGACACAATTATCCGTTCTTGGGTAGTTGCGCACTGCCTTGATAACTGACGTGGTTAGCAGTTTGCCTCGTCTCTCAGGAACTGCAAGACAGATATTGCCGAACAGGAGCAGGTTGCGCCATGCTTGGATGGTGCCTCGGGCTTCTAAGTTGGTGTAACCTCCATTCACCTGCTTGAGAAGGTCTGTGAACTTCCCTGCTGCATATGGGCGAGCCGCTTTAGGGATGTATTTATTTTTTTTTGTTATCACACTGGCCGATTCCCACCAAGGCAAGGTGGCCCGAAAAAGAAAAAATTTCACCATCATTCACTCCATCACTGTCTTGCCAGAAGGGTGCTTTACACTACAATTTTTAAACTGCAACATTAACACCCCTCCTTCAAGAAGGTATATAAGGGGTCTGGCTAACACCTCACTATCAGATCCCACAACGGTTAAACACCAGACGCGCGCCGGCCCAACTGGACAGGTCCTTCGCACAACCCACCAACAAACTATTCTACCCAAGAAATAAGAAATTTTAAAAATTATTATTTGTCCAGTGTATTATTAAATTCTTCCCAAATTCAATTAATTATAAATGGATCTAATTTATATAAACCAAAGGAAATATTCATATTATTGTCAAAACTGCTTTTTATAATTGAATCTTGTTTCATAGCCCTAGCACTAGTAAGTTAAATGATGTAGAACTTAGCCATACAGATTGCGAAAAGGACTTGGGGGTTATGGTGAGCAGCAACCTTAAACCAAGACAACAATGCCTAAGCGTACGTAATAAGGCAAATAGATTACTGGGATTTATATCAAGAAGTGTAAGCAACAGAAGTCCAGAGGTCATACTGCAGCTTTATACATCATTAGTAAGGCCTCACCTAGGTTATGCAGCTCAGTTCTGGTCTCCATATTACAGAATGGACATAAATTCGTTAGAAAACATTCAGCGTAGGATGGCTAAAATTAATACATAGCATTAGAAATCTTACTTATGAAGAAAGATTGAAGACTCTTAAGTTACATTCACTTGTTAGACGAAGAATGAGGGGAGACCTGATCGAAGTGTATAAGTGGAAGATAGGTATTAATAAAGGGGATATTAATAAGGTCTTGAGGATGTCTCTCCAAGAGAGAACCCGCAGTAATGGATTTAAATTAGATAAGTTTAGATTTAGAAAGGACATAGGAAAGTATTGGTTTGGAAATAGGGTAGTTGATGAGTGGAACAGTCTACCTAGTTGGGTTATTGAGGCTAGGACTTTGGGTAGTTTCAAATTTAGGTTGGATAAGAACATGGAGAGGCTGGTGAGGGAGTGTGTGAGGGAGAGGCTGGTAAGGGAGTGTGAGAGGGACAGGCTAGTGAGGGAGTGTGAGAGGGAGACGCGGGTAAGGGAGTGGGGGAGGGAGAGGCTGATGAGGGAGTGTGAGAGGGAGAGGCTGGTGACGGAGTGTGAGAAGGAGAGGCTGGTGAGGGAGTGTGAGAGGGAGAGACTGGTGAGATAGTGTGAGAGTGAGAGGCCGGTGAGGGAGTGTGTGAGGGAGAGGCTGGTGAGGGAGTGTGAGAGGGAGAGGCTAGTGAGAGAGTGTGAGAGGGAGACTCTGGTAAAGGAGTGGGGGAGGGAGAGGCTGATGAGGGAGTGTGAGAGGGAGAGGCTGGTGAGGGAGTGTGAGAGGGAGAGGCTGGTGAGGGAGAGTGAGAGGGAGAGAAAGGCTGGTGAGGAAGTGAGGGATGGAGAGGCTGGTGAGAGAGTGTGAGAGGGAGAGGCTGGTGAGGGAGTGCGAGAGGGAGAGGCTAGTGAGGGAGTGTGAGAGGGAGACGCTGGAGAGAGAGTGGGGGAGGGAGAGGCTGGTGAGGAAGTGGGGGAGGGAGAGGCTGATGAGGTAGTGTGAGAGGGAGAGGCTGGTAAGGGAGTGGGGGAGGGAGAGGCTGGTGAGGGAGTGGGGGAGGGAGAGAGAGGCTGGTGAGGGAGTGTGAGAGGAAGAGGCTGGTGAGGGAGTGAGGGAGGGAGAGGCTGGTGAAGGAGTGTGGAAGGGAGAGGCTAGTGAGGCAGTGTGAGAGGGAGAGGCTGGTGAGGGAGTGTGAGGAAGAGGCTGGTGAGGGAGTGTGAGGAAGAGGCTGGTGAGGGAGTGTGAGAGGGAGAGGCTGGTGAGGGAGTGTGAGAGGGAGAGGCTGGTGAGGGAGTGTGATAGGGAGAGGCTGGTGAGGGAGTGTGAGAGGGAGAGGCTGGTGAGGGAGTGTGAGAGGAAGACGCTGGTGAGGGAGTGTTGGAGGAGAGGCTGGTGAGGGAGAGGCTGGTGAGAGAGAGGATGGTGAGGGAGAGGCTAGTCAGGGAGAGGCTGGTGAGGGAGTGTGAGAGGGAGAGGCTGGTGAGGGAGTGAGGGAGCGAGACGCTGGTGAGGGAGTGTTGGAGGGAGAGGCTGGTGAGGGAGTGTGAGAGGGAGACGCTGGTGAGGGAGTGGGAGAGGGAGAGGCTTGTGAGCGAGTGGGGGAGGGAGAGGCTGGTGAGGGAGTGAGGGAGGGAGACGCTGGTGAGGGAGTGTTGGAGGGAGAGGCTGGTGAGGGAGTGATGGAGGGAGAGGGGGTTGGAGAGGCTGGTGAGGGAGTGTCGGAGGGAGAGGGGGTTGGAGAGGCTGGTGAGGGAGTGTTGGAGGGAGAAGGGGTTGGAGAGGCTGGTGAATTAGTGTTGGAGGGAGAGGGGGTTGGAGAGGCTGGTGAGGGAGTGTTGGAGGGAGAGGGCGTTGGAGAGGCTGGTGAGGGAGTATTGGAGGGAGAGGTAGTTGGAGAGGCTGGTGAGGGAGTGTCGGATTGAGATGGGGATGGAGAGGCTGGTGATGGAGTGTTGGAGGGAGAAAGGGTTGGAGAGGCTGGTGAGGGAGTGTGAGAGGGAGAGACTGGTGAGGGAGTGTGAGAGGGAGAGGCTGGTGAGGGAGTGTGTGAGGGAGAGGCTGGTGAGGGAGTGTGAGAGGGAGAGGCTAGTGTGGGAGTGTGAGAGGGAGAGGCTGATGAGGGAGTGTGAGAGGGAGAGGCTGGTGAGGGAGTGTGAGAGGGAGAGGCTGGTTAGGGAGTGTGAGAGGGAGAGACTGGTGAGGGAGTGTGAGAGGGAGAGACTGGTGAGGGAGTGTGAGAGGGAGAGGCTGGTGAGGGAGTGTGTGAGGGAGAGGCTGGTGAGGGAGTGTGAGAGGGAGAGGCTAGTGAGAGAGTGTGAGAGGGAGACGCTGGTGAGGGAGTGGGGGAGGGAGAGGCTGATGATGGAGTGTGAGAGAGAAGGCTGGTGAGGGAGTGTGAGAGGAAGAGGCTGGTGAGGGAGAGTGAGAGGGAGAGGCTGGTGAGGGAGTGTGAGAGGGAGAGAAAGGCTGGTGAGGAAGTGGGGGATGGAGAGGCTGGTGAGGGAGTTTGAGAGGGAGAGGCTAGTGAGGGAGTGTGAGAGGGGGACGCTGGTGAGGGAGTGGGGGAGGGAGAGGCTGATGAGGGAGTGTGAGAGAGAGAGGCTGGTGAGGGAGTGTGAGAGGGAGAGGCTAGTGAGGGAGTGTGAGAGGGGGACGCTGGTGAGGGAGTGGGGGAGGGAGAGGCTGGTGAGGGAGTGTGAGAGGGAGAGGCTGGTGAGGGAGTGAGGGAGGGAGAGGCTGGAAAAGGAGTGTGAGAGGAAGAGGCTGGTGAGGGAGTGAGGGAGGGAGAGACTGATGAAGGAGTGTGGGAGGGAGAGGCTAGTGAGGCAGTGTGAGAGGGAGAGGCTGGTGAGGAAGTGGAGGAGGGAGAGGCTGGTGAGGGAGTGTGAGAGGAAGAGGCTGGTGAGGGAGTGGGGGAGGGAGAGGCTGATGAAGGAGTGTGGGAGGGAGAGGCTAGTGAGGCAGTGTGAGAGGGAGAGGCTGGTGAGGGAGTGTGAGAGGGAGAAGCTAGTGAGGGAGTGTGAGAGGGAGAGGGTGGTGAGGGAGTGGGGGAGGGAGAGGCTGGTGAGGAAGTGGAGGAGGGAGAGGCTGGTGAGAGAGTGTGAGAGGGAGAGGCTGGTGAGGGAGTGTGAGAGGGAGAGGCTGGTGAGGGAGTGTGAGAGGGAGAAGCTAGTGAGGGAGTGTGAGAGGGAGAGGCTGGTGAGGGAGTGTGAGAGGGAGAGGCTGGTGAGGGAGTGTGAGAGGGAGAGGCTGGTGAGGGAGTGTGAGAGGGAGAGGCTGGTGAGAGAGTGTGAGAGGGAGAGGCTGGTGAGGGAGTGTGAGAGGGAGAGGCTAGTGAGGGAGTATGAGAGGGAGAGGCTGGTGAGGGAGTGGGGGGGGAGAGGCTGGTGAGGGAGTGTGAGAGGGAGAGGCTGGTGAGGGAGTGGGGGGGGGAGGCTGGTGAGGGAGTGTGAGAGGGAGAGGCTGGTGAGGAAGTGGGGGAGGGAGAGGCTGGTGAGGGAGTGTGAGAGGAAGAGGCTGGTGAGGGAGTGAGGGAGGTAGAGGCTGGTGAAGGAGTGTGAGAGGGAGAGGCTGGTGAGGAAGTGGAGGAGGGAGAGGCTGGTGAGGGAGTGGGAGAGGAAGAGAGAGGCTGGTGAGGGAGTGTGAGAGGGAGAGGCTGGTGAGGGAGAGGCTGGTGAGGGAGAGGATTGTGAGGGAGAGGCTGGTGAGGGAGAGGCTGGTGAGAGAGTGTGAGAGGGAGAGGCTGGTGAAGGAGTGTGAGAGGGAGAGGCTAGTGAGGGAGTGTGGGAGGAAGACGCTGGTGAGGGAGTGTTGGAGGAGAGGCTGGTGAGGGAGTGTGGGAGGAAGACGCTGGTGAGGGAGTGTTGGAGGAGAGGCTGGTGAGGGAGTGATGGAGGGAGAGGGGGTTGGAGAGGCTGGTGAGGGAGTTTTGGAGGGAGAGGGTGTTGGAGAGGCTGGTGAGGGAGTGTTGGAGGTAGAGTCCGTTGGAGAGGCGGGTGAGGGAGTGTTGGAGGGAGAGGGGGTTGGAGAGGCTGGTGAGGGAGTGTTGGAGGGAGAAGGGGTTGGAGAGGCTAGTGAATTAGTGTTGGAGGGAGAGTGGGTTGGAGAGGCTGGTGAGGGAGTGTTGGAGGGAGAGGGGGTTGGAGAGGCTGGTGAGGGAGTGATGGAGGGAGAGGGCGTTGGAGAGGCTGGTGAGGGAGTGATGGAGGGAGAGGGCGTTGGAGAGGCTGGTGAGGGAGTGTTGGATTGAGATGGGGTTGGAGAGGCTGGTGAGGGAGTGTGAGAGGGAGAGAGGGGGTGAGGGAGTGTTGAGAGAGGGGGTTGGAGAGGCTGGTGAGGGAGTGTTGGAGGGAGAAGGGGGAGGCTAGTGATTTAGTGTTGGAGGGAGAGTGGGTTGGAGAGGCTTGTGAGGGAGTGTTGGAGGGAGAGGGGGTTGGAGAGGCTGGTGAGGGAGTGTTGGAGGGAGAGGGGGTTGGAGAGGCTGGTGAGGGAGTGGGGGAAGGAAAAGAGGGTTGTGGGATAGAGAGGCAGGATTTATCAAGCTGGAAGCTACATTGCAGAGAGAATTCTAGTATCCGTACATCCTGTATATTTCACGTCGTTCATCATATCATCCTTAACTACGCCACCAGTGTCTTCAACTTAACTACGCCACCAGTGTCTTCAACTTAACTACGCCACCAGTGTCTTCAACTTAACTACGCCACCAGTGTCTTCAACTTAACTACGCCACCAGTGTCTTCAACTTAACTACGCCACCAGTGTCTTCAGCTTAACTACGCCACCAGTGTCTTCAGCTTAACTACGTCACCAGTGTCTTCAGCTTAACTACGCCACCAGTGTCTTCAGCTTAACTACGCCACCAGTGTCTTCAACTTAACTACGCCACCAGTGTCTTCAACTTAATTACGCCACCAGTGTCTTCAGCTTAACTACGCCACCAGTGTCTTCAGCTTAACTACGCCACCAGTGTCTTCAGCTTAACTACGCCACCAGTGTCTTCAACTTAACTACGCCACCAGTGTCTTCAACTTAACTACGCCACCAGTGTCTTCAACTTAACTACGCCACCAGTGTCTTCAACTTAACTACGCCTCCAGTGTCTTCAACTTAACTACGCCACCAGTGTCTTCAACTTAACTACGCCACCAGTGTCTTCAACTTAACTACGCCACCAGTGTCTTCAACTTAACTACGCCACCAGTGTCTTCAGCTTAACTACGCCACCAGTGTCTTCAGCTTAACTACGCCACCAGTGTCTTCAGCTTAACTACGTCACCAGTGTCTTCAGCTTAACTACGCCACCAGTGTCTTCAGCTTAACTACGCCACCAGTGTCTTCAGCTTAACTACGCCACCAGTGTCTTCAGCTTAACTACGCCACCAGTGTCTTCAACTTAACTACGCCACCAGTGTCTTCAACTTAACTACGCCACCAGTGTCTTCAGCTTAACTACGCCACCAGTGTCTTCAACTTAACTACGCCACCAGTGTCTTCAGCTTAACTACGCCACCAGTGTCTTCAACTTAACTACGCCACCAGTGTCTTCAACTTAACTACGCCACCAGTGTCTTCAACTTAACTACGCCACCAGTGTCGTCAACTTTAGACTCGATAAAAATTGTATACGGTTTCGACTACCGCTTTTAGCCCCATTTAGGAATAGCTCTTCCCACACACACACATATACCAGCGAAGAGGATGAGCCAGGAGCTGTGGCACGACCCCCTGCAACCACAGTTAGTTAAGTACAACTAGGTAAGCACACACACACATATATATAGCTTTCAGAAGAAATATGATAAAGCTCATGGAGCAGGGAGTGTGTGGACCTAGTATCGACCAGCGAAGAGGCGGGGCCAGGAGCTGTGACATGACCCCTACAACCACAAATAGGCGAGCACACACACATTAAAAACTGACTATACCTTTACATATCCATAAAACAAAGTTTCCTAATGAAATTGGGTCTCGCAGTATCTCGGGGTTCCGTTAGGATCCAATGCAACAAAACTGTTTATTGGTGGCGGCCTCAATGCTTCAAATGTCAAGTTTACAGCTTTCACAGAAACTCATGTAAAAGACTACTTGGACAGCGGAATGTGGATAGTTGGATCACTACACACACTGTAAGGCGGTGGGTTGGTCAATGCGTACATTGTATGGTGGTGGATGGGTTACACAGTGCGAGTGCATCACTACACAGTGTGGGTGGGTCACTACACAGTGTGGGTGGGTCACTACAGTGGGTGGGTCACTACACAGTGCGAGTGGGTCACTACACAGTGTGGGTGGGTCACTACACAGTGTGGGTGGGTCACTACACAGTGTGGGTGGGTCACTACACAGTGTGGGTGGGTCACTACACAGTGCGAGTGGGTCACTACACAGTGTGGGTGGGTCACTACACAGTGTGGGTGGGTCACTACACAGTGCGAGTGGGTCACTACACAGTGTGGGTGGGTCACTACACAGTCCGCCTGGGTCACTACACAGTGTGGGTGGGTCACTACACAGTGTGGGTGGGTCACTACACAGTGTGGGTGGGTCACTACACAGTGCGAGTGGGTCATTACACAGTGTGGGTGGGTCAGTACACAGTGTGAGTGGGTCTCTACAGTGTGGGTGGGTCACTACACAGTGTGGGTGGGTCACTACACAGTGCGAGTGGGTCATTACACAGTGTGGGTGGGTCAGTACACAGTGTGAGTGGGTCGCTACAGTGTGGGTGGGTCACTACACAGTGTGGGTGGGTCACTACACAGTGTGGGTGGGTCGCTACACAGTGGTGAGTCATACACAGTACATTACAGTGCAGGTGTGGGTGGGTCACTACACAGTGGTCACTACACAGTGCGAGTGGGTCATTACACAGTGTGGGTGGGTCAGTACACAGTGTGAGTGGGTCGCTACAGTGTGGGTGGGTCACTACACAGTGTGGGTGGGTCACTACACAGTGCGGGTGAGTCATTACACAGTGCGGATGGGTCACTACACAGTGCGGGTGGGTCACTGCACAGCGCGGATGGGTCACTACACAGTGTGGGTGGGTCAGGGTGGAAGGGACGCTTGCATCACTCCACACATTCGTCTTACCACAAATATCCCGCAAACAGCTGCGCCCGACAGAGATAACGCCGCGTCTGAGGCTGCAACTGCTGTTCTTGCTGTTGCTGCTGCTGCTATTATTATCGATATTATTGCAACCCTTAACTACTATCACTGTTGTTCCTCCTGCCTCTGCTGCTACTGTTGCTGCTGTTGCTACTGTCGATATCACTACCTACTACCGCTGTTGTTCCTCCTACCTCTGTTGCTACTGTTGCTGTTGTTGCTACTGTTGCTACTGTTGCTGCTGATGCTCTAAGAACAATACTTAACGTACTGTTGTTGCCTTTCTAGACTTAATTCCTGGTAAACAAGATGTTTTAATCTGAGGAATTTATATACACCAAATGTCTTTAGATTTATACTATTCAACAGTCCTAGAGATTCCTAAAAATATTTTTTTATATCATTGCATTTCGTCGTGTGCGATAAAGATGGTCATAATGGTCGCGAAATTCGTTATTTTCGTCGTGTTGTCTGTCCTCGCAGTGTACTCGGAGTTCACATTACACAAGTCGTTCAGTGTCTTGAGTGTGTATGAAATCAGGCTTTTCATGCCTCGTCTGAAGAGCTGTCAGCTATATGAACGTCAGCGCCTGCAGTAATGATTTTCACTGACCCTGTCTTGAACTTTTCTAGTGATATATATCTCTGTCATTACCCTGGAATATGTTCAGTAATAACCCACATGAAGACAGAAACTCCAGGGATTGATTTATCTGTATATTTCGACCTCCTTCAGGGATCCTCTTCAACAGAAGAGGGTCGAAATATACAGACCAGTTAATCTTCCGAATTTCTGTCTCCATTTAGTTGTTATTGAGCAATGAGAAGCGCTCATTACACTTTAATTATTCGTCTTAGAATACATTAATCGAGGCGGGGGGACGTGGGGGAGGTTCTTAGTAAAGCTCGTCAACACTGTCATTTGATACAACAAATAAAGAAAATAATCTCGAAGCTTTTCTTGACTCGTTTCGTAGCATCTCTGTCTTGCTGCGTTGCTTCCAGTGATTCGTGTAGCATTTCGCTCGCTAAGGTCTTCGTATGTGCTGGAAGGTAGTGTTCTCGGCAGTGTGACTGATGTACATTGTTGTAGCCTTCATGCACCGTCCAATTTTTCTCTTTAGTGAATAGTATTTGTTGCTGTAATCTCAGCCATTGTATACAGTTTCAAATATGTTTGAGAAAAATTGGGATTAATTGGTTAAAGATGATCGCTCTTTTGAAAAAATGGCTGTTAGTTTTTTCTTTCTTGAGGGGAGTTTCAATTACATTTGTGATTACTTAAATCTATCTCTATCTCTCTCTCTTTCTCTCTCTCTCTCTCTCTCTCTCTCTCTCTCTCTCTCTCTCTCTCTCTCTCTCTCTCTCTCTCTCTCTCTCTCTCTCTACTATACTATAATCAGCCTAGTATACTGAATCCACTTGCTTTGTTGTTGTTTGTTCCTTCGTATGGAAGTGTCAAAGGTCCTGCTAAGACCTAGTTAGGTGAATGTCATGATCTTTTCCATTTTCCGCTGGCTCCAGATATACTTTAAATGAAGCGATGGTAACAGTTACGACCTCAGGCAAGGCCTTGCTTTGTTTATTGTATAAAACTGTGTTCATTAAAATCACAGCGAAATGAATTTTCTCTTATTGTTTGGTGAATATTCACCACAGGTGATGTTAAGCTTCGGTGCTACTTTACTAATTCCGTGGCACCCTGTGGCACCACTGTGGAATCACCGTGACATCACTATATCACCGTGCACAAACACGGTATGCGCCTAAGATATATTAGGACTATTAAGTTGGCAACCTCAAAAAGAAGAATGTCAGACGATGACACACAAGACGAAATGAAGCGTCCGCTGCTAAGGACAATTCTATTTACATCTCTGAGTGGCCAGAAAGTGTCTCATGGTTCTATATAGAGCTCATGTAATGGAGGTTACGGGGTGAGGCAGGACACAATATTGTATGAGACATATTAACATAGATGTAATGATAACATTGTTATACATGTGAAGGCGGTGCACGCCTCACATGGAGTGGTTATACATGCAGGAGGCCAGTACAAACCTTGTGGCAGTGACTAGTGCGTACTGCCTCACCCTGACACATGGCTCAACATTTCTCCTGTCACGACGCACTGATTTGCCGCACAAGATTGCATTGCCTTACCTCAGCGACACGCATTGTTGATGTTAAATATAGTTCCCGGCCATATATTATTTCCCTAATGGTGCATACACACCCAAGTCGACCCCGCCTGCCATACTGTTACCACCCTTAGGTGCTTCAACGTAGGGGTGAAAGGTGTGTGCTGTAGTAAGGGAAGAGTTGTTTTTAGCATGGCTAGGCTTCAACAGGACTTCCATCACTGCACTCAGGCCTCAGCTGTTTCTCTCCTGCTTGTCCTACAAATTGGACTGAGTTTTCACACGCATTTCATTTCGTTAATTTTTTATCAAGCATGCTGTTTATAAATTAGTATTTATTCTAAGTTGTGATAAGTTAATTTAACATGTGTTAATGTAAATATTGTGAATTATTATGTGAGCAAATTACCTGCATGAGGTTTACAGGGCATTACCTGAATTATTTGGGTGAGATAAGTGGGACTTAAGTCACAGTAGGTCGCTGAACTGTAACTCCCTCGATGCCCACTTCTTCACCACACTCACAAAAAGCTAAACTTAACATTAAATTAATAATTATAAGAGTAAAACCAGCTACTCTAGTAAATTAAAGTTGTGGACTGTATATGATTGGGCTTGCTGGGTACACAAAAGAAATTCGTATTACCACCTGCCATTTAATTACTGTAGATGGATCACACTACAACACCTGCCTAACACCTAGACCCTACACTGACCAGCTAGAGATCTAAATGCAAGGACTAATGGCACACTTCCCTGTGAGTGATTTTTTTTCTGTGAGTGATGTTCATATCCCTTATCTTCCACCATTCACACGTAATTCTTGAGGTCCCACAAATTTCTTGTCTCAATACTTCAGCATGGGACATTAACATGGGCTCCTATTTACAAATTCAAACCGAAACTTCCCCCATTTTGGCTTGGAAGACGCCGAATTATTAGCAGAATTTCCGCGACAACCAGTGCCCATAAATTACAAATGGCATCCTCTCTGCAGCATCAATCCCCCGGCTGTTCTACCTCCCCCCTGACACGAAATTTCTCGAAGGGTCCAAGTAGCATCACATTTTAATACGCATTTATTATATTATTCATTTATATGTTCTACATTTAGGAAATGATGTAAAAAATTTCCACAATAACCGATATTAATGTAAATTAAATTATAGCAACATATTTTAGTAGGAAAAAATATACATGATACTCGCATATCCGGCTTGCCATTATCCGAACCTCACCAATATCCGAACAGGCCCTGGGAAAGGGCAAAATTTTAACATTATTGCCGAAACATCCGAACAGCCGTTCGGATACGGCAGAAGGCCGAATCAAACTTGGCGCTCACTTTAGTGTACCTGTCGGCTACTAGGAGCCGCGCTCTTCACCTTCCTTTTAAGCATTATTACAGCTGTTTTTGTCCTAGCTATCTTGTGTATGGCACCAAAGAGGGCCAGGAATGTGCTTACTCTATAAATAAAAGGGAAATATTGTCGCACGTGGATGTAGGATGGTCCAAGGCTTGGGAAAAACTAGAGAAGACGACGTGCAGGGCTGGCTAGAATGTGACGAAGGCGACCCTGATGTTTAATCTCTGACGGATGCAGAGATTGCAAAATCAGTGTTGCACCCGTAACATTCCTAAGGTGACGATGACGACCCAGTGCCTCCAAAACCAAAAACTTCAGCAACAAGGGCAGATGTTGAAACACTTTTGGAGTATTTGGAGCATCCATTGTCCACAGCCCATTTGAAAAGTTATGGTCCTGTGATCCGTGAAATCCAGGAGGCTGTTATTCGAACCCAGAGTGTCCGGTCCCACCGCCAGACGACGTTGGACTCCGTCGCCGATGGCGATATGACGGTACAGATACGCATTTTTTTGACTTGACTTAAGAAATCGTAATGACACGATTGCAAATAAACCATACCCCCGGCCGGGATTGAACCCGCGGTCATAGAGTCTCAAAACTCCAGCCCGTCGCGCTAACCACTAGACCAGCTAGCCACAAGAAGATTCATCCAACTAGGTATATTTCTACACCATAGGAAAGTTAGCACAGGCACCTCTGTGACCACAAATGCAAGTTTTTACAGACGAATCTCCAGCTAGCGTGGCGGTGACGAACTCTAGCTCAAGTCCCTTCACTGCCGTCAACATGACTTAAGAAATCGTAATGACACGATTGCAAACAATCCCGGCCGGGGGTATGGTTTATTTGGACGCATTTTTTTTTTTTTTTGGCCCTTACGTATCCGGAAACTCCGTGTTTCCGAACCGGTCTCGACCCATATAATTCGGATATGAGAGGTATCACTATAATAGCGTAATTAACCTATATATAAATAAAAACTTGCGGCCTACGTCTGATAGCAGTCCCTTACAGCGTTTGTATCGTCATGCACTGTGGGATGTCAATGTTATGTATTGTGCGGTACGACCAGTAACAGACTGACCTCTCCAACACAGCCCAGACGAAGAGTCTCACTTGTTGGAACTGAAAGGAGAGAACTTTGTAATATATGAACACATGTGTTTGCATTCTCCACGCAGGGGTTGGGGAGGGTGTAGCAGGGTTTGCTAGGCTTAGAACAGCGCTCATGTATTCCTAGATTCTCTCGTTACTTATCAAACCTAGTTCTCTTGTGCTGCGTGAGATGGAATTATATAAAATTCCTTGAGTTTGAAGCAGAAATTATAATGGTGACAATCAGTTAACTATATCTTAAAAGTTATGGAGTGGCGGAGGTAGCTTCAAAGAATCCCTTCCTTCATCTCTTTATAAGTAAACACTTGGCAAACCGTGAAGTGCGCCAGTCTTCATTATTCTTTCAGGTACCAATGTAGTTGTGTGCACTTGTCAGGTGAGACTGAAACACCTGATGAGAGTGACGTTGCTAGAACCCCCACCCGCTCTCTTGAGGTTCAACGTAAAAGGGCGAAACAAAAGCACCTTGTTCCTTCATTATGGACGGGAGTGGATCTGGTCAGACAAAGGACAGGTAGAAGGGGGGTTTGGTCTCCATGAACAGAGGATAGAAAAACGAGGCTGCAATCCTCTTTGACCATTACAGGAGTCTCCAGAGTGTTCTACCAAGAGAAGTCTATAATAATTGCAAGTTTTATTCTGTCAGTTAAATTGTAACCAATTTATCATAGATATGTAAATATAATCGCTGTAATCACTCCCATACGGAATTATATATTTCCCTCTCCCAGCAATTTCATTATACAAACAGCACTATAGAAACAGTTATAAGCAAGTAACGAATACTCTATTATCAGAGAAGAATATTGAGGTAATTAATTACTGAGCTTAAGTCTTATGACCACTGACTATAAATACATCACTCGGCAATGGTATGAAATCGCTTTAAATAGCCTTTTTCATTGATTCACGAGAAGAATGAATGTGTCATCAATTTTTAGGCTCTGAGGATGTGTTGTAGTAGTAGTAGTTATTAGTTGTCAAAGGCGCTTGTCGACAGATACCTGACCTGATGTGTACAGTGTGTGTGTGTGTGTGTGTGTGTGTGTGTGTGTGTGTGTGTGTGTGTGTGTGTGTGTGTGTGTGTGTGTACATGCATCCCACTTATCCCCCGAGGTGACCTTACATACGCCCCCTTATCCCCCGGGGTGACCTTGCATACGCCCCCTTATCCCCCGGGGTGACCTTACATACCCCCCTTATCAGCCTGGGTCACCTTACATACGCCCCCTTATCCCCCGGGGTGACCTTGCATACGCCCCCTTATCCTCGGGGAGACCTTACATACGCCCCCTTATCCCCCAGGGTGACCTTACATACGCCCCCTTATCCCCCGGGGTGACCTTGCATACGCCTCCTTATCCCCGGGGAGATCTTACATACGCCCCCTTATCCCCCAGGGTGACCTTACATACGCCCCCTTATCCCCCGGGGTGACCTTACATACGCCCCCTTATCCCCTGGGGCGACCTTGAGACATGTTGGTTGATTTATGACGATACTGACGGCTCTCTGGGACGGCGGAAGTGACAGCTTATTTCTTGCTTGTGGTGATGGGTGATGGTGACAGGGTGTGGGTGCGCCCACAGGGTTGTGTGGGCGTGGAGCTGCACCCACACCCTTCCTCCTGAGTCATCACCATTGTTTTCATTGTCTTTCATCGTTATTGCCCCTCATTGTAACGTTTGTTATTGTCTTCTATGTCATCAAATTCGTTACTAGCAGCATGAGGGAGGAAGGAGGAAGGGAGGGAACAGGAACAGCAAGAACACGAGAACTATATCTGTTAATACTGTTACTGCTACCACCACCACCACCACTACTACTACTACTACTACTACTACTACTACTACTACTACTACTACTACTACTACTACTACTACTAATACTAATACTACTACTACTACTACTACTACTACTACTACTACTACTACTACTACTACTACTACTACTATTACGACAGCACCTGTCATCCTGTGCCACTGTGATAGTATGCTGCATCCCGACATTTATTCACATCCTGGAGATGAGATGTGTGGTGGAGGGGAGACTGTAACAAACAAAGAAAATATCTGCAGACGTGAGGACAGAAGAGAAACCAGGAACAGCATGCCCCAGTCAGGACGCTCCTGGTGATAACAGTCAGTCAATCAAGACGCTCCGGGAGACAACAATGGTCAGTCAGGACGCTCCGGTAGACAACACCAGTTCAGTCAGTCAGTCAGTCAGTCAGGATGTTCCAGGAGACAACCCCAGTCAGTCAGGACGCTCCGAGAGACAACACCGGTCAGTCAGGACGCTCCGGTAGACAACACCAGTTCAGTCAGTCAGTCAGGATGTTCCAGGAGACAACCCCAGTCAGTCAGGATGCTCCGGGAGACAACACCAGTCAGTCAGGACGCTCCAGGAGACAACACTAGCCAGTGTACAGTAACTGCTGAAATAAATGCATTTCTTTTCAGGAAGTTGTAGTGTGTATATGGTAATGGCAAGTTACTGTGTACGAGCTGCTTCTCCCACACTCCCTCACAATCCTCCAACACTCTCTCAGCCTCCTCCAACGCCTTACCGTTCCCATGTGAGAACATTAAAGCAGCTCCTCCTCAGCGACAGCCACAAGTCTGAGGTCCCGTGGGAAACAGATTTCACAACCAAAGGGATATATGGAAGGGAGACTTCGTCATATAAGTCTAAGCAGAACGAAATGGTGCTTCTTGGCGTTGCCTGGGTGTAAGGTTGGAAGCTGTAGCATTCTTCTGTGAGTATCGTCCGAAACTTATACCCTTATACCATTTACTAATTCCCCAGTTATGCATCTTCTCGTTTTCCTTTCTCCAGTGTCGTTAGTTTGTGCTGAACTACTGTGTAATTCCCAGGTTTGCATGACGAAGTCACTGAAAATTTCTTAGTCTCTTGTTATTAATTTTTGACTTAAGAAATCGTAATGACACGATTGCAAATAAACCATACCCCCGGCCGGGATTGAACCCGCGGTCATAGAGTCTCAAAACTCCAGCCCGTCGCGCTAGCCGACGGGCTAGCGCGACGGGCTGGAGTTTTGAGACTCTATGACCGCGGGTTCAATCCCGGCCGGGGGTATGGTTTATTAATTTTTCATTGGCTATCCCAGGCTGTCACCCGTTTCAATGTTTATATGCATATTGTGTGTTATAGATTATGTATTTAAAAGTGTTAAGTGGTAAGGAATAGGGATTATCAAGTGTTTCTGAAGCAGTGATCAAGCGTAGTTACCAAGTGGTATTCAAGTGTGATAAAGTGTTATTTAATGCGTGGAAGCGAGTGAACTTACCAGGAGGTAAAAAGTCTCTTCCCTTTTAAGAAGAACATAAGAAAGAAGGAACACTGCAGCAGGCCTACTGGCCCATGCGAGGCAGGTCCAAGTCCCTCACCAGCCCAAGCCAATGCCCCAACCTAGTCAGGTCAAGCCACATTCACTTAAGGAAGGAACATGGGATCTGACCTAGTAGCACAAGCTAGTTAGGTCCAACTCACACCCACCCACACCCACTCACGTATTTATCCAACCTATTTTTAAAACTACACAACGTTTTAGCTTCTATGACGGTACTCGGGAGTTTGTTGCACTCATCCACAACTCTATTACCAAACTAGTGCTTTCCTATATCCTTCCTGAATCGGACGTTTTCCAACTTAAAACCATTGCTACGAGTCCTGTCATGCCTAGATATTTTTAGCACGCTATTTACATCCTCTTTATTTATTCCTGTTTTCCATTTATACACTTCAGTCATATCCCCCCTAATTCTAAGCCTTTCTAGAGAGTGCAGATTCAGGGCCCTCAGTCTATCCTGATAGGAAAGATTTCTGATACATGGGTGTACAGCGCGGGACGACAGCGGATGATTAACTATGAATTAAGTGGGTTGTCATATGACCAAGATTTGTACCAGGGAGCATGTTCTCGTAACTTAGAAAATATCGGTACTACCTGCTTCCGTTGTATTATAGCGAGACCAAACACTGTAACAAGAAATACATTGTGTGAACTGGAAGGCCCGGCTCATTTCCTACAAAGGTGGAGACATTATCAATGCAGACAAAATCACTACTATCTTACAAAGGTGCGGGCGCTATCAATATTGACACCTGGTTCGCTCCCTACAAAGGTGTGGACATATCAATACTGACACTAGCGCTACCCTCGTGACAGATTCGCCCACACGTTCATTAGTGGACGCTTGACCAAACATTCACGCTGACACACGCTACGTAATGTTGTTATCCCTGTTAAAGGCGCCGTCGGGTGCACTTAAAACAGCCAACACCTTGAATATCCGTCGATTTTTATGAGTATTTTTTGTTCGTTAATGTGTGCCGGTGTGATGAGTGTTTGAATAGTGACTAGCACGAGATGTTGCATCAAGAGTGTGTTTACAACGATGATAGAAGTCGGTCAGTTATGTAGAACGAGACTTGTGTGTGTCTGTTTGCAATTGGTTTTAATTACCAGCTGAGATAAGCCTAGCCTAGAAGTATTGAAAATTTTTATTTTAATTTATAAAAATAATACAGGTAATTATAAATTATAATTTCTAATTTTATTTATTAAAAGTTATTAAGCTCCTAAAAGAATAGTTGCAAGCGTTGGAGGCAAAAAAAAATAAGAGTAAAAATATGCAAATGGGAGAAAATGTAGGTGATACACAAACGCAGAAATCATAAAATAGTAAAGATTCAAGGAAACACAGAAACTAGAGAAACAACAAGGTATTTACAACAGTAATAAAGAGGTGTAGAAGTAAGAATCAGTGAAGATAGTTTCCTCATCTCTGAAATATTGATATAAATCTAAAGTCACCTGACAAGAAGTTATTATCACCACCACCAAAACTACTACCACCACCACCACCACCATCACCACCACCACTACTACTACTACTACTACCACTACTACTACTACCACCGCTACTAGCACCACTACCATTACTACTACAGGTCACTATGGCTAGTGTGGTGCCAAAGATGAATAAGACACATATACAACACTTGGGTATCTTCACTGCTAAAACGGTGTACCTGCACGACAGAACAGGTTTCTCCAGACGACTTGTTGTGCAGCCATAAAGTTTAGGCAAAAACGATACTCAAGTGGTGAACTTGTGTCTCATTCATCAACATGTAGGTATTGAAACCCATTGAAAATATGCAGTGCTTATGTTCTTACTACCTGCCTTTCATTATATTTCCTTTATATAGCCTCTGTGTCCATGTATCGTTTGTATTGGTTTCCTGGCGAATTTTAACCTAACTTAAACTTGTATTGGTTTGATAAATGCTAATGGAGGGCGAAACGTTGCCGTAATAAAAGCCTCATTAGTTACTCTTGTGTCCTTTCACCCAACTTCTATGTAAATAGATTGTATAACCCATCGATTTGCTAAAATACCGAATCCAAATTATGTTCTCTCCTTTCCGACTGTTTTTCTACTCGCTGATAGTGACTACCGACCTAGATAGTAATGATCTCGTCCGGGGATCACTATCCCAGTCGTCCTGTCTATACCCACGTTGCAACAATTCCAGCAAATGAAAAAAATAAATCTCCTTAGTAAGTCTAGTAATGGACAATAATAGCCTAAAGCTATTTAGGGTTGATTAAATAGGTTACGGACTGTTGCTGCATTTGGTCCGCTCAACAAAGGCCAGAGAAGCAGCCTACTCGAATGTCGTCAGTGGGAGAATTGACTTATTCTAGTATTATTGTTGGACGGTGTCGGGAAATGTGTTGTGTTGTGGGAGTGTTGGACCGGGCCTTGTTAGGACGTACCCATCGCTAACCTGATGGACCGCCCTGACTCTGCTGTTTGTTGCTGCCTCTATCTTCTTGCTTTCTGCTCGGGTTCGATTTTGTGTGTTAGCAGAGTTCAGAATTCAAGATATTCTGTAAATATGTTATGTAAGTCTGACGATTCTCGAGCACTGTAGAACTTATCTGATGAAAGCAAATTACATGTGCAAGCAGGTGTTTCGGTACTCTGTATTTAGTTCTGCAGCAAGCCAAGTCTTCGTTGAGTATCTTTCAAGAATGTTTAAAGGATAAATAAACCGCGGTACGGGTGGGGTTTGAACTCGCGACAGGTAAGACGTAAAACTCCATGCCAGCGCGTAAGCCACGGGGCCAGCTGGCTACAATAAGATTCACCCAACTAGGTATATTTATACACCATTTTGTAGCCAGCTGGTCCAGTGGCTTACGCGCTGGCGTGCATTTTTATGACTCGCTTGCCGCGAGTTCAAGCCCCACCAGCACCATAGTTTGTTTGCAGTCGTGTCATTACGATTTCATGAGTCTTAAGGACAAATTTCTCAGTGAACGCTTGCTAGCTTACGAAATTACAGCCAAAGTCTTTGCCATCCCTATTGCATATACTTTTTTTTCTATTGAAATGTATTTATTTTATACAATATTTCTGGATAGAGTGCTGAGTGCCACATAAATGAGCACAACTGCAACTAATGTGACATTTTATTGTGGCAACGTTTCGCTCTCCAGAAGCTATGTCAATCTGAGTGACTTATTCAACAACGTTGCCCAACATGATTTTCGAGGAGTCCTTTCTTATAGTAAATAACCCTGGCTAAGATATTCCAGCGGATTTTTATTCAATAACCCCGGCTCTTTGTTTCAGAATGATCACATTTTGTTCTTGTGGTCTCCCCGGATCACATTTTTATTCTCTGCAAAACTTCTGTATCAGATCTTTCTTCTCTCACCTTCATTATTTAATTAACAAGTCATATATACTTTTATATGTCCTTTTCACTTAAAATCTACATTGTTGAAGTATTACAATTTAGCATTGTACCCACAAGCTTCTACAACAATTGATTGACTGAAGCCTCGTCCTCACCTCCGGTTTTTCTCACCTTCATTATTTAATTAACAAGTCATATATACTTTTATATGTCCTTTTCACTTAAAATCTACATTGTTGAAGTATTACAATTTAGCATTGTACCCACAAGCTTCTACAACAATTGATTGACTGAAGCCTCGTCCTCACCTCCGGTTTTTCTCACACACTTGCACTCGTTCGTCGTCAGTGACACATACGACAACTGACAAAGGAAGTTCGTGCATTCTTGCTCTGGTCCGAGCACATAGCAAGCAAC
The DNA here is from genome assembly GCF_038502225.1 of Cherax quadricarinatus. Taxonomy (NCBI): domain Eukaryota; kingdom Metazoa; phylum Arthropoda; class Malacostraca; order Decapoda; family Parastacidae; genus Cherax; species Cherax quadricarinatus. The sequence continues at coordinate 2,348,119 of NC_091299.1, forward strand.
CTTAAACAATTCCTCACCTCCTACTAGGCCGTCGCACGAGTCTTGACTCCTACTTCGATTCGATTGCTGTTTTGTCCCTATTATGCCAGTATTTCTACCTCTCTGCATTCCAAAAGAGGACTGATTACACCTTCAGTGATTTCCAGGTGCACATTCTCCTAATGCAAAGCGTACTGAAGCTGTTTTTAAAATTAGTATTTTGAGCAAATGATTGAAATTTTCACTTTTAATTAAGTTTCTTACGAAGCACAATGGTGTTTACACTCCACGCGTTGTGATGTAGTGGTGTGTCCCCAAATGGAGAGTCCATACCCACGTATATATACAGTTGATTACTACACACCTGGGGGTGAATATGTGAACCAGCCACCACCCAGTGTGTGTTGAGCACTACACGATGACGATATATGTATGGTCTAGCCACCACCCAGTGTGTGTGTTGAACAATACAGGACGTGGTGTATTCATGATCCAGCTACGTGATACATGTATGGTTCAGCTGCCACCCACTACATACAAAGGGGATACATGTATGGGGCGGCCATCACCTACATAGCAATGATGATTTTCTCTTTAGGTGTTCATGAAATGTTTATGGGAACTGTTCATTTTGAATTTTCAAGAAAAGTTTCAGAATAAATTGTGGAGCTCCATAGGAACATACATCAAATATGCCAAAGATATATGTGAATAGGTTGGTTGGTTAATTGGATTTAAAGCCTATCGACTGCACGATTTTCTCACGAATCGACAGTACTCTTAATCCGTAAAACAGAGATTAAAGCAAGTTGTCAGGGTATATATACACTGAGAAATACATACATCTCACTATACATTCTTTTTGTGTGTATATACATGGATGGTTAAATGGGTTTAAAGCCTATCGACTACACGAGGATCATTAAGGCAGCATGTGAATTTAATCTCTTTATGTATATATATATATATACATATACACGTTATTGTACAGTATTCTTGATCCGTATTTAACCTGATCTGGCAGTGCTTCACCTCTCCCATATGTCATTCCTTTACTTTATAAAACGTCTGTGGGTGAAACATCACATTGAAAGGTTTATTTGCTCTAAGTATCTCTTTAACCACCATCAGTTGGTTCATAGCTCTATGTTTACAATATTACAAAAGGTTTTAGAGGTGACTACTGTAATGTTAAGTCACTCTTGTGGAGGAGTTGAAAATTTGTCTGGGAAAGTTACCAGTTGCAATGATGAGTCGTCGTGTTATCAATTTTGTGACGACAGTCAAAGATAAAGGTATGTAGGGATTTTAGGTTTTCAGGACTTAAAATTGGATTTTTACCGACGAAGCGGCACGTTTATTGTGTACCTCATGTCCAGCCAGTGGAAGACAGCGTAAGATCATTTTTATTATTAACACATCGGCCGATTCCCACCAAGGCAGGGTGGCCCGAAAAAGAAAAACTTTCACCATCATTCACTCCATCACTGTCTTGCCAGAGGGGTGCTTTACACTACAGTTTATAAAACTGCAACATTAACACCCCTCCTTCAGAGTGCAGACACTGTACTTCCCATCTCCAGGACTCAAGTCCGGCCTGCCGGTTTCCCTGAATCCCTTCATAAATATTACTTGGCTCACACTCCAACAGCACGTCAAGTATTAAAAACCATTTGACCTCATTCACTCCTATCAAATACGCTCACGCATGCTTGCTGGAAGTCCATGCCCCTCGCACACAAAAGATCAGATTAACACAAAAAAGGCCTCGGAATTAGGCTCCAGACGGGTTAAAACAGGAGAACGTCTTGATATAAATTTGTAATTTATGTTTTATCTATTGTAAGAAAATATATGGTATTTGCTTAAAATGTTTGATGCGAGATTTTCACTGATAAACCTTGAGATATTACAGTTTCCAAGTCAAGGAATTCGGACTTGAAAATTCTATAGGAACGCAGGAAAAAAGCCAGTAACAACCCCACATTTAATGTGCTTGGCATGTATTACAACCCAGGAGTCCCAAAGGCCTGTTATCCTGGGTGTAAAGGGAGCAAAATAAACACAGCAGAAAAACTTTTGACTTGTATTATCCTTCACCAATTTAGAACAGAAGTATGTACACTATATACAACAATAGGTATTAGTGCACTCCACGGTAAACAAGGCAAAATAGAAGCCACTAGAGAGCAGACCGTGCTTCAACCAGCTCTAGAATGGGAATGACGAGGGCAGACAGCTGAGTGGTACCCACATAACCTCTGCGATTGCCAAAACCATCTTCTCATTAGCTGGAACCTGGGTACTGGTTGAACGACGGGGCCCCATTGTCAACCCTCAGTCCCCTGGTTCGCTGGTTGGGGGAGATAACCTGTAAATGAGGGTGTGTACATGCGCTGAATGTAGGTTACGTACTCTTTGCATTCCACAGCATGGTGGGAGAAATTTGTTTTCTGTAGACTTGCAACTTCAATGTGTGCTTCATTTTACGGATTTTGATACTTAAGGGAGAGAATTATTTTATTCATACTCCTGGCTAAATTGGATTAAAAGTTCCACAGAATTTAGTGGAGTTTTGAGAAGTTCCAGATCAAGCTATTAGAGATCAATACACATAACCCACACATAGGAGAATGAAACTTATAACAACGTTTCGGTGCGAGTTTGCGTATTCCAGCCACGGTAGTGCGTCTCTTAGGATGTCATCGACGTAACGCAGCCACATCATGGAAGCTGGAACGATGTAGGCCAAGTGCTGAATTTCGAGGTATCATAGATATAAACTAGGATAGACATTGATCAGTTTACACAATGTCATTCAATATTTCCGAGGAAAGAAGACATCACTGAAGAAAAAAAATAGCTGCACTTGGCACAAAATTCGGCGAGATCAACAACACCTTGACTTGGAAGAGGAAGATACAAACTAGAGTCGATTTTACGAGGAAGCAAGGAGATAACAGTCTGGGAACACGAGAAAAAAGTTGAAGTGACGTCCAGACTGGCTAGCTTTTTGTCTTTCGCCTTGGTATCGGTAATTCTACTCTCCAGATCACCAGAATGTTCCACGTGGGCTTGGCTAATGGAACCTGGACGTATCGACAGGTGTTGGGGTAGAATACCAATTATTGTGTGTGGTGCGCTGTTTACCCCTGAGTTTTGTAGATTTTCGGGTATCCAGACAATCCTGCTGGGCTTGGGACTGGTGGGGGTTACGTAACAGAACTTTTTGTCTGCTTCAGATGGCTTTAGAATCCCTTCCCCCAATTCAGAAAGGAACTATTTTGTTGCTCTCTTTCGTTTGTTTTCAATCTGAACCTTATAAGTGTTGTAATCTAGTAGCAAGTCGTGTACTGAGAAAAGAGGGAAGCCAAAAATGAGTTCTTGTCTGAAGGCCGAAGGATTTTTAGGTGATCACTTATTTATATTTTACTTACAAAACATTAAAAAAAAAGCAGTGAACACTGGTACATCACAGGTCAGTAGGATCTAAATATCTCTGGCGAACAGCTGCCAGCCATTACATCTGAACAGGTCAGACGGACGCTACCTCGCCTTGGTCCAGGACCTTCATTACAAACTCAAGTGCTTGTACAGTAAACATTGCCCTGGCTGCCTCGTGCGTCCCACTACACACAGTCTACACTCTACCTCAAGAGTGATACCTCACACGTATCTGGTTTATTGTACACCTGTGACGGACTCTAAAATTGACCTTATAACCGTTTAATGACAAATGCGCTTTTACAAGCTCTTCGTTTATCGCTAAAGGATTAATCCTGATTTAACTGTAAATATAAAAAAGAATAATTTAACACATATAAAAGTTGTGATTAACTTCATAATGTTTAAAGTGATTGTTAGAGAAGAGGAAGACAATACGGGGAACAAATCTGCCACGAGCGATGAGAACCCCAATTTCTAGAGGACAATAAGTGTTAGCTCACTCTAAGGTGATTTAAGCACGGAACAACCGCTTTATATTTCATGAAGCGCTAAACCTGCATGGGCCATTCAGTGCATTGAGTGGGGAAAGGCTCGATCCTCCGGTCTCTGATCAATCAGGCTGTTGACCTTGCCATTCCTTTCCTGATGGTCCGTAATGTAGGACAAGAAGTGACTTCTAAAGAGTGACAACTTCCTCTGAATAATAATAATAATAATAATAATAATTATTATTATTATTATAATAATTATTATTATTATTATTATTATTATTATTATTATTATTATTATTATTATTATTATTATTATTATTATTATTATTTTTAACAGGACTGACCAACAATGGTTTTAAAACGTAATTCTAATATATCTGGGGACGCTAAATTCAAATCTGAACTTATTTTTTCCAACACTCACAGTTACCGTGAAACAGAACTCACGATGAACGACTTGACCAAGACACAGCCATCGTGGAGAAGAGATAACAGGGGAACACTGACGACCAGCTTGATGGTGGCTACTGCTGGACACTACTGCTGAACACTACTGCTGGACACTACTGCTGAACACTACTGCTGGGCACTACTGCTGGACACTACTGCTGAACACTACTGCTGGGCACTACTGCTGGGCACTACTGCTGGACACTACTGCTGGACACTACTGCTGAACACTACTGCTGGGCACTACTGCTGGGCACTACTGCTGGACACTACTGCTGGGCACTACTGCTGGACACTACTGCTGGGCACTACTGCTGAACACTACTGCTGGGCACTACTGCTGGACACTACTGCTGGACACTACTGCTGGGCACTACTGCTGAACACTACTGCTGGGCACTACTGCTGGACACTACTGCTGGGCACTACTGCTGGACACTACTGCTGGGCACTACTGCTGGACACTACTGCTGGGCACTACTGCTGGACACTACTGCTGGGCACTACTGCTGAACACTACTGCTGGACACTACTGCTGGACACTACTGCTGGGCACTACTGCTGGACACTACTGCTGGACACTACTGCTGGACACTACTGCTGGACACTACTGCTGAACACTACTGCTGGACACTACTGCTGGACACTACTGCTGGACACTACTGCTGGACACTACTGCTGGACACTACTGCTGAACACTACTGCTGCTGTTGGACACTACTGCTGGACACTACACTACTGCTGGACACTACTGCTGGACACTACTGCTGGACACTACTGCTGGACACTACTGCTGGACACTACTGCTGGACACTACTGCTGGACACTACTGCTGGACACTACTGCTGGACACTACTGCTGGACACTACTGCTGGACACTACTGCTGGGCACTACTGGTGCTGGGCACTACTGCTGGACACTACTGCTGGCTGGACACTACTGCTGGGCACTACTGCTGGACACTACTGCTGGGACACTACTGCTGGACACTACTGCTGGGACTACTGCTGGACACTACTGCTGGACACTACTGCTGGACACTACTGCTGTACACTGGTGCTGGGCACACTACTGCTGGACACTGGTGCTGGGCACTACTGCTGGGGACACTACTACTGGACACTACTGCTGGACACTACTGCTGGACACTACTGCTGGACACTGGTGCTGGGGCACTACTGCTGGACACTGGTGCTGGACACTACTGCTGGGACACTACTGCTGGACACTACTGCTGGACACTACTGGGACACTGGTGCACTACTGCTGGACACTACTCCTGGACACTACTCCTGGACACTACTGCTGGACACTACTGCTGAACACTACTGCAGGATACTACTGACACTACTGCTGGGACACTACTGCTGGACACTACTGCTGGGACACTACTGCTGGCCACTACTCCTGGACTCTACTGCTGGACTCTACTGCTGGACACTACTGCTGGACACTACTGCTGGACACTACTGCTGGACACTACTGCTGGACACTACTGCTGGACACTACTGCTGGACACTACTGCTGGACACTACTGCTGGGCAATACTGCTGGACACTACTGCTGGGCAATACTGCTGAACACTACTGCTGGGCACTACTGCTGGGCACTACTGCTGGACACTACTGCTGGACAATACTGCTGGACACTACTGCTGGACACTACTGCTGGACACTACTGCTGGACACTACTGCTGAACACTACTGCTGGACACTACTGCTGGACACTACTGCGGGACACTGGTGTTGGACACTACTGCGGTACACTGGTGTTGGACGCTACTGCTGGACACTGCTGCTGGACACTGCTGCTGGACACTACTGCTGGGCGGGACACTACTGCTGGACACTACTGCTGGGACACTACTGCTGGACACTACTGCTGGACACTACTGCTGGGACACTACTGCTGGGACACTGGTGCTGGACACTACTGCTGGGCACACTACTGCTGGACACTACTGCTGGGCTGGACACTACTGCTGGGACACTACTGCTGGGACACTACTGCTGGACACTACTGCTGTTGGACACTACTGCTGGGCACACTGGTGCTGGACACTACTGCTGGACACTACTGCTGGACACTACTGCTGGACACTACTGCTGGACACTACTGCTGGACACTACTGCTTGGACACTACTGCTGGGACACTGGTGCTGGACACTACTGCTGGACACTGGTGCTGGACACTACTGCTGGACACTGGTGCTGGACACTACTGCTGGACACTGGTGTTGGACACTACTGCTGGACACTGCTGTGCTTGGACAATACTGCGGGACACTGGTGTTGAACACTTCTGCGGGACACTAATGCTGAACACTACTGCTGGACACTACTGCTGGACACTACTGCTGGACACTGCTGCTGGACACTACTGCTGGACACTACTGCTGGACACTACTGCTGGACACTACTGCTGGACACTACTGCTGGACACTACTGCTGGACACTACTGCTGGACACTACTGCTGGACACTACTGCTGGACAGTACTGTGGACACTACTGCTGACACTACTGCTGGGACACTACTGCTGGACACTACTGCTGGACACTGGTGCGGGACACTCCTGCGGGACACTGCTGCTGGACACTACTGCGGGACACTGGCGTTGGACACTACTGCGGGACACTGGTGTTGGACACTACTACTGGGAGCTACTGCTGCGGGACACTGGTGTTGGGCACTATTGCTGGACACTACTGCGGTACACTGGTGTTGGACACTACTGCTGGACACTGCTGCTGGACACTGCTGCTGGACACTACTGCAGGACACTGCTGCTGGACACTACTGCGGGACACGGGTCTTGTACACTACTGCGGGACACTGGTCTTGGACACTACTGCGGGACACTAGTCTTGGACACTACTGCGAGACACTGGTGTTGGACAATACTGCGGGACACTGGTGTTGAACACTTCTGCGGGACACTGCTGCTGGACACTACCGCGGGACACTGCTGCTGGACACAACTGTGGGACACTGCTGCTGGACACTACTGCGGGACACTGGTGTTGGGCACTACTGCTGGACTCTACTGGGGGACACTGGTGTTGGGCACTAATGCTGGACACTGCTGCTGGACACTACTGCGGGACACTGGTGTTGGGCACTATTGCTGGATACTACTGCCGGATACTGGTGTTGGACACTACTGCGGGACACTGGTGTTGGGCACTACTGCTGGACACTGCTGCCGGACACTGGTCTTGGACACTGCTGCCGGACACTGGTCTTGGACACTACTGCGGGACGCTGGTGTTGGGCACTACTGCTGGACACTGCTGCTGGACACTACTGCGGGACACTGGTGTTGGGCACTATTGCTGGACACTACTGCGGTACACTGGTGTTGGACACTACTGCTGGACACTGCTGCTGGGACTACTGCTGGACACTACTGCTGGTCACTACTGCTGGACACTACTGCTGGGCACTACTGCTGGACACTACTGCTGGGACACTGGTGCTGGACACTACTGCTGGGACACTACTGCTGGACACTACTGCTGGGACTACTGGTCTTGGACACTACTGCTGGACACTACTGCTTGGACACTACTGCTGGACACTACTGCTGGACACTACTGCTGGACACTACTGCTGGACACTACTGCACTACTGGACACTACTGCTGGACACTACTGCTGGACACTACTGCTGGACACTACTGCTGGGACACTGCTGCTGGACACTACTGCTGGCGGGACACTACTGCTGGACACTACTGCTGGACACTACTGCTGGACACTACTGTTGGACACTACTGCTGGACACTACTGCTGGCTGGACACTACTGCTGGACACTACTGCTGGACACTACTGCTGGACACTACTGCTACTGCTGGACACTACTGCTGGACACTACTGCTGAACACTACTGCTGGACACTACTACTGGACACTACTGCTGGACAATACTGCTGGACACTACTGCTGGACACTACTACTGGACACTACTGCTGGACATTACTGCTGGAGATTCTGCTGTACACTAGTGCTGGACACTACTGCTGGACAGTACTCCTGAACACTACTGCTGGACACTACTACTTAACACTACTGCTGGACACTACTGCTGGACACTACTGCTGGACACTACTGCTGGACACTACTGCTGGACACTACTGCTGGACACTACTGCTGGACACTGGTGTTGGGCACTATTGCTGGACACTACTGCGGTACACTGGTGTTGGACACTACTGCTGGACACTGCTGCTGGACACTGCTGCTGGACACTACTGCAGGACACTGCTGCTGGACACTACTGCTGGACACTACTGCTGGACACTACTGCTGGACACTACTGCTGGACACTATTGCGGGACACTGGTGTTGGACACTACTGCGGTACACTGGTGTTGGACGCTACTGCTGGACGCTACTGCTGGACACTGCTGCTGGACACTACTGCTGGACACTACTGCTGGACACTACTGCTGGACACTTCTGCTGGACACTACTGCTGGACACTACTGCTGGACACTACTGCTGGACACTACTGCTGGTACTACTGGTGTTGGACACTACTGCTGGACACTACTGCTGGACACTACTGCTGGACACTACTGCTGGACACTACTGCTGACTGGACACTACTGCTGGACACTACTGCTGGACACTACTGCTGGACACTACTGCTGGACACTACTGCTGGACACTACTGCTGGACACTACTGCTGGACACTACTGCTGGACACTACTGCTGGACACTACTGCTGGACACTACTGCTGGACACTACTGCTGGGCACTACTGCTGGACACTACTGCTGGACACTACTGCTGGACACTACTGCTGGACACTACTGCTGAACACTACTGCTGGACACTAGTGCTGGACACTACTGCTGGACACTACTGCTGGACACTACTGCTGCTGGACACTACTGCTGCTGGACACTACTGCTGGACACTACTGCTGGACACTACTGCTGGACACTACTGCTGGACACTACTGCTGGGCACTACTGCTGGACACTACTGCTGGACACTACTGCTGGACACTACTGCTGGACACTACTGCTGGACACTACTGCTGGGCACTACTGCTGGACACTACTGCTGGACACTACTGCTGGACACTACTGCTGAACACTACTGCTGGGCACTACTGCTGGGCACTACTGCTGGACACTACTGCTGGACACTACTGCTGAACACTACTGCTGGACACTACTGCTGAACACTACTGCTGGGCACTACTGCTGGACACTACTGCTGGACACTACTGCTGGACACTACTGCTGAACACTACTGCTGAACACTACTGCTGAACACTACTGCTGGACACTACTGCTGATCACTACTGCTGGACACTACTGTTGGACACTACTGCTGAACACTACTGCTGGGCACTACTGCTGGACACTACTGCTGGACACTACTGCTGGACACTACTGCTGGACACTACTGCTGGACTACTGCACTACTGCTGACACTACTGCTGAACACTACTGCTGGACAACACTACTGCTGGACATTACTGCTGGACACTACTGCTGGACACTACTGCTGGACACTACTGCTGGACACTACTGCTGAACACTACTGCTGAACACTACTGCTGAACACTACTGCTGAACACTACTGCTGAACACTACTGCTGGACACTACTGCTGGACACTACTGCTGGACACTACTGCTGGACACTACTGCTGGACACTACTGCTGGACACTACTGCTGGACACTACTGCTGGACACTACTGCTGAACACTACTGCTGGACACTACTGCTGAACACTACTGCTGAACACTACTGCTGAACACTACTGCTGAACACTACTGCTGAACACTACTGCTGAACACTACTGCTGGACACTACTGCTGAACACTACTGCTGGACACTACTGCTGAACACTACTGCTGAACACTACTGCTGAACACTACTGCTGGACACTACTGCTGGACACTACTGCTGAACACTACTGCTGAACACTACTGCTGAACACTACTGCTGAACACTACTGCTGGACACTACTGCTGAACACTACTGCTGGACACTACTGCTGGACACTACTGCTGGACACTACTGCTGGACACTACTGCTGGACACTACTGCTGAACACTACTGCTGAACACTACTGCTGAACACTACTGCTGAACACTACTGCTCGACACTACTGCTGGACACTACTGCTGAACACTACTGCTGAACACTACTGCTGGACACTACTGCTGAACACTACTGCTGAACACTACTGCTGAACACTACTGCTGGACACTACTGCTGGACACTACTGCTGAACACTACTGCTGGACACTACTGCTGAACACTACTGCTGAACACTACTGCTGAACACTACTGCTGAACACTACTGCTGAACACTACTGCTGAACACTACTGCTGGACACTACTGCTGGACACTACTGCTGGACACTACTGCTGGACACTACTGCTGGACACTACTGCTGGACACTACTGCTGGACACTACTGCTGGACACTACTGCTGGACACTACTGCTGGACACTACTGCTGGACACTACTCCTGGACACTACTGCTGGACACTACTCCTGGAATCCCATACTCAACACAAGCGAAAAAGTCTGAAAAAATACTATATAAATATGTTTGTATGACTTTATGAATTTTTGTTTTAATTTATGCATATATATAATTAATTTTTGTTAAGAAAGATTAGTTTTATCTTGGCACTGGGAACACCTTAAAGTCTTGAACATGTACTCACTGGAAAGGAGGAGAGAGAGACACACGCACATGATAATGCATACCTGGAAAGTACTCGAGGGGCTGGTCCCCAATCTGCACACTTCCATAACAACAACCTGGAGTGAGAGATGTGAGTGGAAGTGCAAAATAAACCCAGTTAGGAGCAAGGGTGCGTTGGGCACAATAAGGGAACACTATATCAACATTCGTAGCTCTAGACTATTCAAAATCTTACCAGAACATACTGGAAATACGGCTGGAACAAGTGTAGAAGCCTTCAAGAGGAAACTGGACAAGTATCTTCACCAGGTGATGAAAAGCAAGGGCGCCACGGGTGCATTGAGAGACAACACAATAAGTGTCTGGGGCCCAAGACTGTTCAATTGCCTCCCAGCATACACAAGGGGGATTAACAATAGACCCCTGACTGTCTTTAAGAAGGCACTGGACAGGCACCTAAAGTCAGTACCTGACCAACCGGGGTGTGGTTCGAACGTCAGTTTGCGTGTGGCCAGCAGTAACAGCCTGGTTGATCAGGCCCTGATCCACCATGAGGCCTGGTCTCAGACCTGGCTGCAGGGGTGTAGACTCCCCAAACCCACTCCAGGTAAACTCCAGGTGCCAGATTAACCAGGCTGTGATATATGGATATATGAGGCTGTGGGCCTCCAGGCAAGCACCAGACGAGCCTGGCCCATGGCCGGGCTCCGAGAGTTGCGAGAGTCGAAACTCATCAAAGGTATATCACAGGTAAAGGTATATAACAGTATATAACCATAATACATGTAATGGTTAGGTAACATACATCATGTGACTTAAGGCTTAAACATATTACTCATAAGAATAAAGAAAAAAAAAAGAAACAAGCTGAAATAAGTAATCAGAAAATCAAAGTTAGCTTAAAACAACCAAGCTGATTTCTGATCTGGATAAAACTTGGCCAGTGTAATCAAAGGCCATAGAGGAGTGTGGAATTGGCAAGACCAACTGGACGCTAAAATGCACTTTCACGCACGAATTTTTTCGTGTGAATAAACGGATTAACAAGAACAGCTCTAACAATCATCAGCTTCAGTATTATTAACTACAGTAAGTAAAAGAACAGCAACTCAAACTATAGCAGCAGCAGAAACAACACAAGTAACACCAGCAGCAACAGTGAGCGCTGCAGGAACAGTAGCAGTGGTAACTATAACATTAGAAACATCGTCAGGATGAAACACCAACAGTAGCAGAGCAACAGCATTAGCAGCAGTAGTAACAATAACAGCAGCAGCATTAGCCATTGCTGCCCTGGTCCGGTGGTCAGCCATCTTCCTCGTGGTCATTAAAACAGCATCCAGCACATCTTGAAGAGACGTTTCTCCACGCTTCCTTTATGCCGCTGCGCTCATGAAAATTCTATAAGAATCTCATAAAGACGCCTTTGTGTGTGACCTAACTGGCGCAGGTGGACGCTGGGGAGAGCTAAGAAGGCAGGAGGCTGAGGAAGAGTCCAAGATGCTGGAAAGCGTTGAGTCCAAGATGCTAGGGAGAGGGGAGAATCAAGTTGCTGGGGGAAGTCAGGAATTTATGATGCTGGGGAGAGGAAAGAGTTTAGGATGCTGGGAAGAAGAAAGAGTTCAGGATGCTGGGGAGAAGAAAGAGTTTAGGTTGCTATGGGAGAAAAAGTTTACGATGCTGGGGAGAGGGAGGAATTTAGGATGTTAGGGAGAAAAAAAGCTTAGAATACTGGGGAGGAAAAACATTTGGATGCTGGTGAGAGGGAAGAATTTAGGATCTTCGGGGGGAAAAGTTAATGATGCTGGGGAAAAAAATAGGATGCTGGAAAGAGGGAATAATTTAGAATGCTGGGGAGAGAGAATAATTTATGATGCTGGGGAGAAAACAGGAGTTTATGATGTTGCAGAGAAGAAAAGAGTCGAGGGTGCTGGAGAAAGAAGGTAGAACTCTCTTCACTAATCAACAGAAGAAACTGCCAGATCTTTCAGACAACATCACAGTCTCCTGACTGTTACATATCAGCAGCTGCTGGTATCAACAGTTCCTCATTAATATTGAATTTTCATGAATAGTAAGTATAATCGAAGGTCTTTAGAGTCTACAATATTTTTTTTTTTGTAGAATTTAAGGGAAAAGAAAGTCATATTATGAGTTATGTAGACTATTCACTACACACACCTCGCTACATATTTGAGATAGTTGTGAAGCCCAAACTCTGGTCGTAACAGACTTGACACGTGTTTACCTGGAGAGAGTTTACCTGGAGAGAGTTCCGGGGGTCAACGCCCGCGGCCCGGTCTGTGTGTGTGAATCACGCACACATGTTCTTGGTGTGTGTATATATATATATATATATATATATATATATATATATATATATATATATATATATATATATATATATATATATATATATATATATATATATATACATACATATATATATATATATATATATATATATATATATATATATATATATATATATATATATATATATATGTGTATATATGTCGTGCCGAATAGGCAGAACTTGCCATCTTGGCTTAAATAGCAACGCTCATCTTCCCATATAGGACAAGTGAAAATTTGTGTATGCAATAATTTCGCCAAAATCATTTTGAACCTAACGAAAAAAATATATTTCACTGTGTTTGTTTAGTATTAAATTATTGTAAACAAATCTAAAATATATTTAGTTGGGTTAGGCTAAAATAAATTGTTCTTGTTATAATAAGGTTAGGTAAGTTTTCTAAGTTACTTTTGGTGCAAAATTATAAATTTTTAAATCAACATTAATGAAAAAAATATTTCTTTAATTAAACGTATAAGAGAAAATTTTAGAAAGGACTTAATTTTAAATGAGCTCTTGCTAATTGACCAGTTTTAAATATTCGGCACGAGATATATATATATATATATATATATATATATATATATATATATATATATATATATATATATATATATATATATATATCGTTTTGGCCCGCCTAATGGTGAACGAAAATCACATAATCACATGACGCTCTAATCCACAGGACCACCAAATCTTACTACACCTTGATCCGTGGACTTACGTTGATGTGAGTGCCTCTGAGCTAACTTCATCCTACTTCCCGTTTGGTGTACTAGCCTCCACAAGCGGTATTTTATATTGCAACCACGAACGAGTGGTATTTAATCAACAACAACACTGTGACTAGCCAAGGACTCGAACCCATGTCTTTTTGGCCTGCCTCATGGTGAGCAAAAATCATATATACATATTAAGTATAGGACTATTCCAAAATTTCGGCTGATATCGATATCGATACTTTTCGTACGTTATTTTATTTTTAAAAATATAATGATAAAGTTCAATATATAAGGAAATGCTCATTACACAAGATGGGTTTAGGGGGCACGAGACCCCAACACCAACCTCCTGACAAGGCAGGCGCGAGGAAGACAAATGTTTATTAACTTTCACCTGTTTTACACTCATATCTTATTTAGCGAGGAGGGAAGTGTAACCAGGTAGCGCAGGTATCCTGCTGGTGTGCGGCACAGACCAGTTTATGTGGTCTTGTTTTTTCATCTCTCTGACTCATAACAAATGACTGGAACTATTTATTTCATTCAACATTGTTTTTATAAGTGTCGACTTTTAATTTTTGTTAACCTCATCTTTCTAAGTCGTAAAGAGTTTCAACCTCATCTTTCTAAGTCGAAAAGAGTTTCAACCTCATCTTTCTAAGTCGTAAAGAGTTTCAACCTCATCTTTCTAAGTCGTAAAGAGTTTCAACCTCATCTTTCTAAGTCGAAAAGAGTTTCAACCTCATCTTTCTAAGTCGAAAAGAGTTTCAACCTCATCTTTCTAAGTCGAAAAGAGTTTCAACCTCATCTTTCTAAGTCGTAAAGAGTTTCAACCTCATCTTTCCCAGTCGTAAATGTTTCTAGTCATCTGTTTATGATATAAATGTTTATTCATCGCCAGTTGAGATCTGCTGTAATAAAAGCGAATTTGCTGGAAGAAAAATCCAAAATGCCCATTGGTTCTACTGGAAAAAAATTACAAAAATACCCATTGGTTCTGCTGGAAAAAAATATAAAATACCCATTGGTTCTATTGAAAAAATACAAAATGCCCATTGGTTCTACTGGAAAAAATTACAAAATACCCATTGGTTCTACTGGGGAAAATACAAAATACCCATTGGTTCTACTGGAAAAAATTACAAAATACCCATTGGTTCTTCTGGAAAAAAATACAAAGTACCCATTGGTTTTACTGAGAAAAAATACAAAATACCCAGTGGTTCTACTTGAAAAAATTACAAAATTCCCATTGGTTCTATTGGAGAAAATTACATAATACCCATTGGTTCTACTGGTGTGATCGACGCTCTGTCATGAGGAAGGATCAATATCTGTTTCTGAGAAGTAAGGGTCAGGTTCCTCTTGAGCCCTGGCGGACGTATTAGTCTGGTTCCCAGCAAATTGCTTGATTGCACCCAGAGATTAGTGCCTCCAATCACAGCTCGTTTTACTGTCACGGTGCCACTCAGACGGTGGGAGTTACACGGTGTCAGTCACACAGTGTCGGTGGCTCGTTGCCAGTCGTATGATGTCATTCACATGACACATGGTGCAAGTCACAGGGTGCCAATCACAGGGTGCCAATCACAGGGTGCCAATCACAGGGTGCCAATCACAGGGTGCCAATCACAGGGTGCCAATCACAGGGTGCCAATCACAGGGTGCCAATCACAGGGTGCCAACAACAGGGTGCCAATCACATGCAGATGGCTCCTTAACTCACCTCTTTCTTCAGTGGTTTACAACGTCACTTTCCTAACGTTTCACGTGAATTCATAACTCATATTTGCTTAAGTTACCTAAAAAAAACACAATAACACAAGTTTAGCAGCAACAATCAAGTGTAATAAACATCTAGCAACGAGGTGACTAAACGTACCCAGAAAACACTGAAATCTGCACGAAAATCATTAGTGGTGTCAGTCTGTCTTAAACACCTACACTAAGTCAAACAATTTCGTATATCGCATCTTTTTAGTTAAGATGCTATCGCCTAAAGTTACAAGTGATACCATGAAATATAACACTAGAATCTGCGATTCCACTTGTCAAAAATATTTGTCGATACACACTCGACCTGTTGTATGCGCTCGTTCACGTGCGTTGCTTTTTGTGCGGGCGTAGCACTCGTAGTGTGAGGATGGGACGCAACTTGCCAAATCGGTAACGCAATTGACTTCAAAAGCAAAACGAGATGCCCAGGTTTGGTACCGGTCCCTGTCTTGTGTATATGCTGAGTTATCAATGCTTGGCCAAATATTTCGTTGTTTCATAGGAAAAAAACTGGCGTTATCTGGCGGAAGACAGTACGCGGATAGCACGAAATATTGGCAACGTCCATCAGGTGTGCCGAGGAAACAGGGGTCGTGAAGTTGGAGTTACCAAGAGTGGGGTCAGGAGTGCAGATTGACCCCCGGGGTCGCGAAGCTGAGGTCATTAAGTTCTGCATCAAGGATATAGGGAAGACCTGACAAGTATTTCATTGTACCTACCAGTTAGAGAAGGCTCTTCTAACTGACCTAAAATCCTGAAGAGACAATGAATGGAACCTGAGAACCTCACCATCGATTCTGAGAAAGGAAACTGATATATTATCCCAACCACTAGCTATAATATCCATATCTTTTGACAGTTACCAACGAACTGGAAAACACTAAATGTAGTCTCAATATTTAACAAAAGAGACAGACAGGAAGCATAAAGTTAATGACCCATGAGTAAAGTAACTGGGAATATAACTCTGCTCAGCAAAGTCAAACTTTATTTTCTCATTAAAGATTTATTTTTTCTGAACGCGTTTTAAGCGCTAATTCCAAATTTGTTCTGATTTTCCCACCACATCTAGGTATCGAAATTTTTTTATATACATTTTTTTAATTTTAGCAAAATTTAAAAAGTAATAAATGGCATATATATATATATATAAAAACATTGTGTATATTTCGCCTGCTCTTGCGAATTCCTTGCATATGTATATATATATATATATATATATATATATATATATATATATATATATATATATATATATATATATATATATATATATACACTGATCTCTGGCTGAAGGAGACTCGAACCTACGAACCTTGGAACAAGGTACTCAGTGCTTTACCAATCTACCCACACTGGACCCAGTGTTTGTGTATATTTCGCCTGCTCTTGCGAATTCCTTGCATTGTTAATATCTCTAGTAAGGCTGATGCATGCAGGGGATGAGATGAAAAGCTGTAATCCTTCTCCCTGAAAGCTGGCTGCCTTGGATCAAAGTCAAGCTTAAGCTTGACTCCAAGGTATTGGTCCAGTGTGGGTAGATTGGTAAAGCACTGCGTACCTTATTCCAAGGTTCGTAGGTTCGAGTCTCCTTCAGCCAGAGATCAGTGTTTGTGTATATTTCGCCTGCTCTTGCGAATTCCTTGCATATGTATATATATATATATATATATATATATATATATATATTTATATATATTTATATATATTTATATTTGTTTGTTTGTGTGTGTTTGTGTGTGTGTGTTTGTGTGTGTGTGTGTGTGTGTTTAGCCTACATAACCCAGTAATGTGCATTTTGTGTGCTTTCAAGAAGATTGTAAAAAAATCTTTTATGCATTTAAACGTCCATTGAAGATATATTTAAAAAGATATAGTAGGGGTAGAGAAGGAAGATAAGTGGAGGAGGAGGAAGGATGAGAAGAGTAGACGTGAGGATAGTGAGCGATCTTATTACCAATATGAGTGGATCAGCGTGTGTCTGGCTCTTACAAATTGGAGGTATGTGGTAGAGGTTGGAGGAGGCGGGGGCTAGTAGAGACAGGCGTGGTAATATATGACTTATCTCACCCAACTTTATGCCCACCTACATTTTAAAATAAGATATATGTACTCCACGTACATTTAGATTTGATAGTAGAAGTTAATTTTTTTATGAGACGACTGACGAAGCTCAAATATCGTCCACCTGGATACGGTAGCTTAGGTATTGTGTTCCGTTCTGCATAGATCTTTATCAAGTCATGAGATCTGTCAGGGTATGGCATGAGAAACCCCTACACAGAGCGAAACGTTGTCCTAAGAACAGCTTGTTCAACAACACGCGTCTTTTTCCTGGCTAAATACCTGCCAGCTAGCCTGCTTGCTTGTCTTTCAGGCTGCTTGCCCGCTCGCCTTTCCTGCCTGCCTGTTTGCCTACCTTTCTGCCTGTCTACCTACTTCCCTGCGTGTCTATATAACACCTTGTGTACCTGCCTACCCACCTGTCAGTCTGCCTGACGGAGGTTGAGGAAGACTTAAACTCCACGTGCAACTATGACCATAATTGTCTCCTGATGTCTGACAGCCCTTCACTCCCAGTTTATGACTGTTTAGAGATAATCTCTTATGACCTACTCGTAATAGGTCAGAGTTTATGGGGTATCGGAGGGTGGGGGAGGCTAATGGCAGATAAGGTTAGTGTTTGACTCCCCACATCCTCCCCAGCATATGGCAGGATATTTAACGGGAGCAGCTGTGGCGTCAACAACAGTTGTGGCAGGAGGGAAGAAACGCGTGGAAAACGGGAAAATGAGAAAACACGATAAAAGGATAAAAAAAAAAAACTGGAAAATAATAGATAAAACGGAAAAACAAGAGAATTTTTTTTTAGATTTTGCCGCCGAAGTGGCTAGTTTATCATGCACTCCATATCCATCCTATGGACGGTTGCGCAAGAGCATATGGGTACACAAAAGGCCCAGGAACTAGGTCCCAAAAGGGTTAACAGGTGTACATCTGGATTTATATCTACAATTCACTTATCTGGTATCTTATTTTCATTAATAAGTTATCTTGACATGTCACATAGTTATTGTACTGCCTATCTCTATATTCCCCAATAAGTGGACAAATAAGGACATAGTGTACGAAATAGTGGCCATAAAGTTGGCCACATTGCATTTCGTTTGATCATCATTTGTGTGTCTACCAAACTGCCAGAAGTACTTGTAACCAAGCCTAAGCCTGGCCACTACAACATCAATCAGTCTGTTCACATTACAAGTTGCTCCATAAACGTGCTTATCTACGTTCATGTTATCACAGAGGCTTCTAATAGCATTCCTATAATATTAAGTTTCATTTACTTCTCTCCTAATATTATTCCTAATGCTAGAAACAGATACACCAAAGTTATATTCTGTATTCTCCTTGAGGGTACATAAGGTAAGATAAGAGAAAAACGGGAAAATAAGAATAAAACAAAGAGAAAATGAGAGAGGAAAGAGAGAGCTACAACAGCATTAACAACTACATCGTGGAAACAGCAGCAACACTAACGATGAGGAGCAGAAATAACCCAGCGATGGTGGCTGTCAGCTGCAGCACAGCTGGGACCAAGAACAGCAGCAGCAGCAGCAGCACTAACACCAGCACCACCTACACCAAGAAGAGCACTAACAGCATCCGCTTCAAGAACAACAGTAGCAGCAACACTTGTCTCAAGAACAGTAGCAATACCAACGCCTACCTCAATAACAGTAGCAGCACCAGCACTTGCCTTAAAAACTGCAGCAGAAGCACCAACACCTACCTCAAGAAAAGAATCAGCAGCACCAACACCTCCCTTAAGAACAGCTGCAGCACCAGCACTTGCCTCAAGAACAACAGCAGCATCAGCACCTCCCTTAAGAACAGCAGCAGCAGCATCAGCATTTGCCTCAAGAACAGCAGCAGCACCAACACCTGCCTCGAGAACAGCAGCAGCACCAACACCTGCATCAAGAACATCAGCAGCAGCACCAACACCTGCATGAAGAGCAGTAGCACCAACACCTGCCTCAGGAACAGCAGCAGCATCAACACCTGCCTCAGGAACAGCAGCAGCACCAACACCTGCCTCAGGAGCAGCAGCAGCACCAACACCTGCATCAAGAACAGCAGCAGCAACTGCATCTTATTGCACCAACACCTGCATCAAGAACAGCAGCAACAGCACTAACACCTGCCTCTGGAACAACAGCAGCACTAGCACCTGCCTCATTAACAGCAGCAGCATCAACACCTGCATCAAGAACAGCAGTAGCAGCACCAACTCCAGCCTCAAAAGCAGCAGCAGCACCAACATCTGCCTCAGGATCAGCAGCAGACATTGCAATCACTTCTACAATTGTCCTGGAGGCCACGTTCCAGCAATCGCCAAGAAGGCTTCCAAAAGTTTGAATTCTCTACTGGTTCAGGAGACGTTTCTTCTCTCACTAACTCCCATCTCTTCAGAGAGAGAGAGAGAGAGAGAGAGAGAGATTATCCTGTTTTGATAGTTCTCTTGACACATTAATAAGTTTCCCAAAACTGAATCCCGAGCTGCGAAAATATGTCAGTTTTCTTGTGTCTTGCTCGTTAAATTTTGGCTTCTGATGAAGATAGATGTGGGTTGTCGGGACTGACCCGTGAGAGACAGGAAGAGTGCCTGGGGCCTGATTAAAAGGTGCCAGAGGAGTGCCAGGGGAATGGCACCAGGCAGCCTGGGTATCCTCGGGGTTATTAGAGAACAACCAACCTGTAGTTCCTTTGGTTGGCATCACTCACAGCAGCCGCCAGGGCATCTCAGGTTTCCTGTATCTACTGAACCCGGCTTCTCAGCACCACCCATCATTCATATTGCTGCGTTGGTGGTGCGCACGGTGCTGCTGCACCACCACTATCATGGCTACTCTCGTCTGTGTCAGCATCTTCCATAATATTTGAAAGACACCTTGTAGAAGATCCACCGACAGGCTAGGAACAGGCAGTCCACCGACAGGCTAGGAACAGGCAGTCCACCGACAGGCTAGGAACAGGCAGTCCACCCACCCTTGTCCTTCTTGTCATATCTGTGTCATCCTGTGCAATGTTTCCCCTGTAGTATACCCGTGTTGTTGGTTCGTCAGGAAGCCGAAATTCTTATCTTGGTATCCTAGTTTTATTTTTCTATTATCTTGCCCAAAACTTTGCAAGAATTTCCAAAGACAATGTTCTGTAGTCTCATTGCATGTTTCTTGCATACTGCCTCTTTGCTTGCAATTTTCTCTGATTTCTTTTGGCTCTTGTGAGAAGCGTAAACATATTTGCATATACTTTAAAGTTTTAAATGTCGAGAAATAATTCAGATGTTTCACGAGTTTGACTAAAACAAACACCGAAATTATCGCCATTATGTTTATTATATAAGATGGGACAAAGTGTTTACTGGCGGAAGTAGGAGAAGAATCATTGCTGTATGAAGGCACAGTTGATGCCACGCGTAGCGTTCAGTGAAGAGGTGGGACCAGGAGCTGAGTCTCGACCCCTGCAACCACAATTAGGTGAGCACGTGAGGTCACTGGTGAGTCTATGGGCAGCCACATAGGTGGGATAACAGGTGAAGTCTTAAGTAAGGCAGTGGTATACCAACACCACTACTGCTGGTGTGGCAACGGTGGAGACAGTGGTGGTGCTCAGCAGTGGTGCAACAACACTGCTGTGAGGCATCTGAGAAATTTAGTGGTGGGAGAGTCGGTAGTGAATGTATCAGTGAGTGTTAATGTTGTTGGTGGTGCTGGTAGTAGTGGTAGTAACACTGGTGATGCAAGTAGTTGTGGTGGTAGTGTCAGTTGTGGTGGTGGTAGTATCAGTAATAGCGGTGGTGGCAGTATCAGTAGTAGTGGTGGTGGTGGTGGTGGTGGTTGTATCAGTAGTGGTGGTGGTAGTATCAGTAGTGGTAGTGGTGGTAGTATCAGTAGTGGTGGTGGTGGTAGTATCAGTAGTGGTGGTGGTGGTAGTATCAGTAGTGGTGGTGGTGGTGGGGGTTGTATCAGTAGTGGTGGTGGTAGTATCAGTAGTGGTGGTGGTGGTACTATCAGTAGTGGTGGTGGTGGTGGTGGGGGTTGTATCAGTAGTGGTGGTGGTAGTGGTGGTAGTATCAGTAGTGGTAGTGGTGGTAGTATCAGTAGTGGTGGTGGTGGTAGTATCAGTAGTGGTGGTGGTGGTAGTATCAGTAGTGGTGGTGGTGGTGGTGGTAGTATCAGTAGTGGTGGTAGTATCAGTAGTGGTGGTGGTGGCAGTGGAGGCGCTGCTAACTACCCCTGCGTCATGAATCACTTACCAGACTCAACTTCCCTAATTGGATTCTCTATGTCTTAATGAACGGATGATGAGTTTTGTTGAGCCGCTCCTTCTCTCTCTCTCTCTCTTTCTCTCTCTCTCTCTCTCTCTCTCTCTCTCTCATCACCTTTTCTTATTTTCCCCCTCTGTCTCATGTGTCCACTCTTCTCTTGCACTCACCCCCTTCTTTATTGTTTTTAATTATATACTTCCAAACAGTACAGAATATGTCATGGACATCAAGAGACGTCATCGTGCCTCAGCTGACTTCAAACCCAGCGACTTGTAACGTCTTCATTTCTGTGCTGTTTAAAACGCAACGTACGTACAGTAAAGAGGGTGAATGCAGTTATGCATTTCGTATGGTTTTGTCCTCATTCTTAGCATGGGCTAATAACCAAAAAAAAAAAAAAGGGGGGAACAATACCGTGACTGGAACGATACACAAATAACCCGCACATAGAAGACAGGAGCTTACGACGACTTTGTAAATGGTCCAAGTTGGACCGAAACATCGTCGTAAGCTCCTCTTTTCTATGTGCGGATTATTTGTGACTAATGGGTCTGCTGCAGCGTTCCACTCTTCGTGAAGTTCAAGTGTAGTGCATTTTCGTTTACAGTTGGCTCTGTCATCTGTTGGTTCAAAGCAAACTTGTCACAGAATTCCAGTAGCTCTTTAGTACGTTTCTGTTGGACTAACTTGCTTCGAGATGTTTTCAAACTCTTGTAAACAAAGCGTTTTAAATTTGAGGCTCTTAACCCCGTGGAAAGGTGACAAGGTATGCATGATCAACTTCTGTTTGGACAAGATTTCTCTCTACGAAGATATTTTTCTGTTCCATAAACCTAACAGAGCTCTGCTTAGATCACAGCATTATTCAAATGAAGTTTTATGCAACAAGTGTTATTTTCCATGCAACTGGTCCAGGACCGGTCTCCGGGAGCAGGAAAAATCTGGAAATAATATACGTAGACCAGGTTCACTAGTAGTTGTGAGCGAGGACTGTAGACCAGGTCCATTATTGTCTCAACCATAGTTTTCGTCAATTGGGAATAAGTCAAGTTTGTCATGACGCTGTAACGGTAAACAGTTTTTCTGGTTCTGGTCATGTGACCCGAGTAGTGGCCCGGATGGTTGATTAAAGGGGTTTAAAGCCTATTGGCTACACGAAGGACGTAGTGATAATCTTTTCACCACTAGTCAAAAATATTTCAATTAATCCTTAAAACCGGGTAAACTCTCCATCCTCGAGGAACTGGCCGACGAAACCACGCTACCTAACTCTGAGTAAACTTTTACTCATTCCACCTGTCAATGCTCTTGCAACATTGCATAGCTCCTGATGACGCACGGAGACGTGTGAGAAACTTGATTTCCGAGGTTCGTGGTTTGTCTTTCACGTCACGGTGTACGTATCCCTGACCCGGATGATGCCGTTGTCTTTCCGATTATGAAGTATCATCCTTATCACTTTTCTTTCCCTGGATAGAATATTATTCCCTCTAACTCTCCAGACAGTGCATGACCAACCCATCCCCATCCCCTACGGATTTAGTGCTACCCCTCCCACCCCACTGGCTTAAAATGGGATGGAGTAAGAATAGATTTTGTGAGACGAATGTCACTAGGAAGAGAGAGAGAGAGAGTCAGGGTTTAACCCAGCTGCTCTCCCCTTTATGAAATTATAACGAGAAAGAGAGCGTAACTAAAACGAGGACTTCGGGTAACAATAGGTGACATCGTTGGTCTTTAAGGGCAGCTGTGTTGTAAGTCACAACAAAGCAGCTTCTAAGGACTCATTTGGGTGGACATTGTTTTAAAGGCGTGTACCAGAATTGCTCATAAATGTTAGTAATGTTTTCTATGTTCATATTTGCTTGAATTCTTGTATGAACATATGCTTAAAGTTTTAAAAACTTAATGTTTACGAATATATTAGTATTGTCGTGATTTTTCTTTCTGAAATAGAACTTTAATGTTATTTTTTAGGCTTTTGAACTGATACTAAGAACTTTGCTGGATGAAAATTAATAAAAGTCCTGGAAATTTGTTTTCATGCTATTATTTCAACATATATATATATATATATATATATATATATATATATATATATATATATATATATATATATATATATATATATATATATATATATATATATATATATATATGTCGTGCCGAATAGGCAGAACTTGCGATCTTGGCTTAAATAGCAACGCTCATCTTGCCATATAGGACAAGCAAAAATTTGTGTATGCAATAATTTCGCCAAAATCATTCTGAACCTAACGAAAAAAATATATTTCACTGTGTTTGTTTAGTATTAAATTATTGTAAACAAATCTAAAATATATATAGGGTTAGGCTAAAATAAATTGTTCTTGTTGTAATAAGGTTAGGTAAGTTTTCTAAGATCCTTTTGGTGCAAATTTAAAAAAATTTACATTAACATTAATGAAAAAAATATATCTTTAAACATATAAGAGAAAATTTCAGAAAGGACTTAATTTTAAATGAGTTCTTGCTAATTGACCAGTTTTACATATTCGGCACGACATATACATATATATATATATATATATGTATATATATATATATATATATATATATATATATATATATATATATATATATATATATATATATATTCAATTGTAGTTTCTTATTATATTTCCATTTCTCTCACTTTCTCCAGCCTCTCCCTCCATCTCCTGCACATTTCTTCTGGCTGAGGCAGCATCTCTTGCCTGTAAAAACACACTCTTAAAATCTTTAATTTGAGACATTGTGTTAAAAGGAAATTTGTGTGAGAGAGAGAAGCAGGACGACCCCTCGTTTTGATGATGCTCTCCCAGTGTTGCTGGGTGTATTTGTGGTACCTGTTGTACCTGGGTGTACCTGTCGTAACTGTGGAACCTGGGTGCACCTGTGGTACACGCAGGTTCCAGTGTGCAGAGTTTTATTTTCCATCAGATTAGCTTGGTAGCCTGACCTACCCTTGATTAATATAATGTAAGGCTTCTTAATCTTCAACACGTTGTCATGGGGTCAGCCTGCATATACTTGGTGTTGTTGAGGTTAAGTGAAGTGTTTCGTAACGTTCGTTTTCCGCGATACTTTTGAAACAACGAATTGCGAAACTGAACTTTGGAACAACGAATTGCGAAACTGAACTTTGGAACAACGAATTTGCACTGTCTTTATATTTCTGTATTTAGCTTTACTGATTTTTATTTTAGTTTCTTTTATAGCTTTTGTTGTCCTTTTCTGTGATGATGAAGTTAGCTTTAGAACTTTCTTTACTCCTATGTGTTTGTGTGGGATAATCCAGCTCAAGTCTTAGTAGCTGCAGTTTCGCTGGAAGTCCTTGAAGCTGCCTGGATTCGTACTATGATGCCGGACGATACTCTCATCGCCCAGCTCATGCTGACAGATTCCATCACCTGACGTAAGAAACTCACCTTGTGTCACACGATTTTCAGCGGTGATTAGTTCCAGCTGCTTAGATGTGGTGCAAATATGATAATGGTACACAATACCGACAAGTTGATATATCATGTGGGAGTTCGAACATGTGGATAGGGTAAAGTAATACTCACGTAGGCTGGTAGTACGTATAATTACGGATAATGTGGGGAGCGCCCAAACAGCCATACCTATCTCCTTGCTCACTCTCGTATGACTGACTGGCCGCCCACAGTACCCATATGTGAGGGGGTCTTTGAATACTGCTGTGGTCAGCACAATATGAATACAGACAGTGACTCAGGCAGAGACGGTTGGTAGTGAGTCATCTACTGGTACACTGGTTACTGGTAACTGGTTACTACTACTGAGAGATAAGGCACATGTGCAACAGTTAAATGCTTAGAGAATGAAGAACTCGAACTGGACACTATATATAAGGCTAAAGAGGATCATCAAATATTACAAAAAGAACTCGTGAAAGACCTGGGAGTAATTATGTTGGTTGACCTTTCATAGAATACAATAAAGCAGATGACACGATAGCCAAGAAGATGATAGAGTGGATAATGAGAACTTTCAAAAAACAAGTGAAGTAGTGCCATTGGTGACACTTTTCAAATCGTTTGTGGTCTCTCGTTTGGAATATTGTTCACTGTTGACGGCCCCATTCAGGACACGGGAGATATCGAAACTGGAACAGATACGAAGATCATCCACATCCCGCAAAGGTGTGTGATGAAATATCACAAGGGAAATCCTCGTGTGTGATGGAATGTGACAGGAAACCCCATCCTGTATGATGGAATATGACAGGGAAAATCCATCCTGTGTGATGGAATTTGACAGGTAAAATCCATCCTGTGTGATGGAATTTGACAGATACCCATCCACTGTGATGGAATATGACAGGGAAACCCGTCCTGTGTGATGGAATATAACAAGGGAAACCCATCCTGTGTGATGGAATTTGACAGGTAAAATCCATCCTGTGTGATGGAATATGACAGATACCCATCCACTGTGATGGAATATGACAGGGAAACCCATCCTGTGTGATGGAATATAACAAGGGAAACCCATCCTGTGTGATGGAATTTGACAGGTAAAATCCATCCTGTGTGATGGAATATGACAGATACCCATCCACTGTGATGGAATGTGACAGGGAAATCCATTCTGTGTGATGGAATATGACAGGAAAACTTAGCTAGTTTTTATTCCTATTATGTACAGTAGTGTGCAGATTAACTGGGACGAGTAAATTTTATGATTATCTCATGTCTTAGTTTCTGGCTTAATTAATGTAGTTTAGGTTCTTTTCAGAAGAGTTTGCTACCGACTTCTGGCAATCATCCATCTGTAGTGTTGCGCTGCGACTCTCGTCAATGCTACAACAGCTGTTCTGTAACACTGTTCCTGCAAGTGTGTTCCATAAGTGAATGTGGGCCAAATTCTCCCATTCAGTTTATGATTACTCCTGAAATTCATGATGGAAGTTTCACATAGGAGGTGAGCAAGTATTAACTCTTAGACAACATGCTGATCTGAATATCAGCATCAGACAGATCGCCGAAAATTTGAGTCTAGCAAGGTCAGTTGTTGGTCGGATTCTGAAGAGAGCTGACGACACTGGTGATTTTGGAGCGGTGCATCGAAGAAAATGTGGAAGAAAACGTAAGACAACACCTCACGACGAGGTTATCATAAGAAATATTGTGAAGGATCCCAAGAAATCCAGCAAAGACTTACAGAGAGATTTGGCTTCAGCTGGCATAAATGTTAACTCTTTAACTATTCGATGAAGGCTCCTTGAAGTTGGCAGAACTGCCAGACAGCCGGTAAAGAAACAATTATTGACTGCTGCTGTGAAAAAAAAACGACTGCTCAATCATAAGGAATGGGTGACAACTGCATGTAAAAAAGATATATATTCAGATGTGGTGCATTTTGAAGTACATGGGTATAAATCAGTGGTAGCGAGACGGAGCAAAGGCGAACCTTTTCGGAATGGACACATTCAACAAGCTCCAAAATATCCAGTTTTCTGCTGAAGGCTCTGGACGGCTTGTTATTGTTGAGGGAAAGATTAACAATGACAAATACAAGGGAGTCCTGGTAACTCATTTGCTTCCTACTGTGGATAGAGACTTTCCTGATGGAAAAAGCATTTTCCAGTAGGATCTTGCTCCATGCCACACTTCCAGAAAAATGCTAACACTCTTCGAATGTAAGCTAACCTGAAGTATACCTAGAGAGGGTTTCGGGGGTCAACGCCCCCGTGGTGGATCAGGGTCTGATCAACCAGGCTGTTACTGCTGGCCGCACGCAAACTGACGTACGAACCACAGCTCGACTGGTCAGGTACTGATTTTAGGTGCCTGTCCAGTGCCTTCTTGAAGACGGCCAGGGGTCTATTGGTAATCCCCCTTATGTATGCTGGAAGGCAGTTGAACAGTCTTGGGCCCCGGACACTTATTGTGTTGTCTCTCAGTGCATTAAAGGCGCCCCTGATTTTCATTGGGGGAATGTTGCATCTCCTGCCTAGTCCTTTGCTCTCATAGGAAGTGATTTTCGTGTGCAAGTTTGGTACTAATCCTTTTAGCATTTTCCAAGTGTATATTATCATGTATCTCTCTCGCCTATGTTCCAGAGAATACAAATCAAGGGACTTCAACCGTTCCCAGTAATTTAGGCATTTTATCGTACTTATGTGTGCCGTGAAAGTTATTTGTACATTCTCCAGGTCAGAAATTTCGCCTGCCTTGAAGGGGGCAGTTAGTGTACAGCAGTATTCCAGCCTAGAGAGAACAAGCGATTTGAAGAGAATCATCACGGACTTGGAGTCCCGAGTTCTGAAGGTTCTCATTATCCATCCTATCATTTTCCTAGCAGATGCGGTAGATACATTATTGTGGTCTTTGAAGGGGAGATCCTCTGACATGACATTATCACTCCCAGGTCCTTCACATTACTTTCTCGCTGTATTGTATGGTTAGAATTTGTTGTATACCGTGATACAGATTTAATTTCCTCAAGTTTTCCATATCTGAGTATTTTTGATGAATGGTTTGAAAAACCGACAAGTTGAAGATTGAGACACTTATGCAGCATATGGGAATCTTTATTCAGGAAACGTTTCGCCACACAGTGGCTTCGTCAGTCCAATACAAAGAGGAAGGCGTAAGGAGAGGAGGAGTATGAGGTAATCAGTCCCTCAGCCTGGAGTCGATGTGTTCAGTCCATCAATCTTGTAGAATGTACAGCATAGGGCCGTAAACGTGGCTTATACACTGTAGTGAGGTGAGGTGAAGCAGGCGGAGGCGGGGTCATAGTGGTACCAACCACTAGTCGAAGTAGGTCTTCGTCCAAAGGTTGAACAAGTGTTGAAGAATTCTTTGTAACAAGATCCCATGATGCTGCATAAATAAAGATTCCCATATGCTGCATAAGTGTCTCAATCTTCAACTTGTCGGTTTTTCAAACCATTCATCAAAACTGTCAGACACTGCAGCATCATGGGATCTTGTTACAAAGAATTCTTCAACACTTGTTCAACCTTTGGACGAAGACCTACTTCGACTAGTGGGTGGTACCACTATGATCCACCTCCTCCTGCTTCACCTCACCTCACTACAGTATATAAGCCACGTCTACGGCCCTATGCTGTACATTCTACAAGATTGATGGACTGAACACATCGACTCCAGGCTGAGGGACTGATTACCTCATACTCCTCCTCTCCTTACGCCTTCCTCTTTGTATTGGACTGATGAAGCCACTGTGTGGCGAAACGTTTCCTGAATAAAGATTCCCATATGCTACATAAGTGTCTCAATCTTCATATCTGAGTAGTTGAAATTTCCCTTCATTGAACTTCATATTGTTTTGAGCGGCCCATTTGAAGATTTGGTTGATGTCCGCTTGGAGTCTCAAGTGTTTTGGATGGAGGAGACTGTCAAGACAATTCAGGTGTCATGCGTAAAGGAAGACACGGAAGTATGACTTACATCTTTGTCTATGTCAGCTATGAGGATGTGGAATAAGATGGGAGCGAGTACTGTGCTTTCCACCGTAGCCGCCTCAGACTTCACTCTGTTTACAAATACTCTTTGTATTCTATTTGTTAGGAAGTTATAGATCCATCTACTAACTTTTCCTGTTATTCCTTTATCAAGCATTATGTGCGATCTAGGTGTTCTATATTGACCTGGAAACTCTCCTGATCTCAATCCAATTGAGAATCTATGAGCAATAACAGAACGCAGGACTGTCAACTGTGGGGAAGCTAAAAGTGTTCAACATCAGTCGATTCTCTGCCAAAGTGTATAGCAATGCTTATAAAAAACTCTGTTATGTCAAATCTTTACTGTCTATTTTTCATGTAAATATTAATTTTCCGAATAAGTGCCTTATTTCATCAGTGTCCAATTAATCTGCACGTTACTGTAACTATCATATTGAGTAAGGTAGTAGGACACTGCTAATATATCTAATTTTGTTGAATAAGAAAGCATCCCCACTCTCCTCCTCTCATCCCCAGCACCCTTTCCTTATCCTCAGCATCCTCTCACTCTCCTCCAGACATTCCACACCATTCATCAGTATGATAAATGGCTCACCCTGGCACCGTGGCACCGTCCAGGCACTGTGAACGTCACTCCTTTCCTTAGTACTTTCACTTAGACAAGTAGTTACTGCAGGTGTGTGGTGGTAGGTAGTGATGCTGGGTCGTGGTAGTTCTGGTGAGGGCATTACTGGTAGTGATGCTGGGTCGTGGTAGTTCTGGTGATGGTATTACTGGTAGTGATGCTGGGTCGTGGTAGTTCTGGTGATGGTATTACTGGTAGTGATGCTGGGTCGTGGTAGTACTAGTAGTAGTGGTGATGGTAGGACTGGTGGTGATGTTTATCCTAGCCATCTTGCAGCGTTTTACACTTACTTTGCCAAAAATAAATTTAATCATCATTCATCGGAGCAAATACAGAGCCTTGGAGCACCCCTCTTGTCACCTCTACCCATCAAGACATTTTTCCTCTTATAAATGTTTATATTTTCCTCTCAAACAGAAAGTTTCTCATTCACTGTAATTGGCTGTGCGTATGTATGTGTGTGTGTGTGTGTGTGTGTGTGTGTGTGTGTGTGTGTGTGTGTGTGTGTGTGTGTGTGTATGTGTGTGTGTGTGTGTGTGTGTGTGTCACAGTTCTGGTGGCACCATCACAAAAAAGTTTGGTGATTAGTGTTGGCATGGCAGTCTGTCTTCCTGGCCTCCCAGCCTGCTTGCTCTGCCGGGATAAAGCCCCTTCTTACCTACCTTTCCCTCCCTTTCACTTCCTCTCTCTTCTTCCGCATTTCCTTCTCATTTCCTTTCAACCATTATCATCCAAATCATATATATTATACATTAATCGTTATGGCTGGAAAAGTTCACGCCTACCAATTCAACGCTTGTTAAATCCAAACAAACACGTAAATGGCAATGTGCTCGTGTCAGGGCATTTTCCTCTTGGCCACCAAAATATTGTCCAGGGACGGAGCATGAATATTAATGTCCATTACCACCACACACGCTGTAGTGTTGTCCACCACGCTCTCACTTCCTCCCCGAGGGAGGAAATGGATTTTCAGATTTTTTCTCCCCCCAAAGCTTGGCTAGTTTAGCGTGCAAAACAATGTGTAGTGTGTAAAATGCGCTGTCAAATAATCACGTTTGCATTTCAGTGACAACGTCCCTTTCCTGACAGTCTTTCAGAGTACAACAGTGTCGTTGCTAAGATGGATTGGCTTGACGTTAGCGGAGGAGCGTACAGGATATGTACACTGAGACGTTTATTTCTCAGTGTGTATATACAGTGTGTATATACCTCATGGATTAAAAGTATTCGTGACTAGTGGTGAACAGGTTACGTGTAGCCTTAATGATGTTCGTGTAGTCGAAGGTTTTAAAGCATAATTAACCAGCCATGAGTTCATCGCCACTCAAAAGGCAAAGAAACAAGGACCTAAATCAGCTAACAAGAGTACATCTGTTTATATTTCCAAACTTATTTTATCAAACCATGCCACGGGTGGGGTTTGAACCCGCGGTCAGAGTCTCAAAACACCAGACCGTCGCGTGTCATTACGATTTCGTGAGTCATGTTGCTGTATCTGTTGGAAGCAAATTAGCACATATATCCAAAATGTTCGGTACAATATCCCACTAATAATGTCACGATATATCTACCGTGAATACATTTCCCAATAAGTGGACAATCAAGTATATGGTATTAAAAATAAAACGTAACTCTAGAACTGACTGCATATTAACATTTAGTCTGATCATCGTCCATGTTAATGCCGTACTGCCAGAGATACTTGTAACCAAGGCTAAACCTGGCTACTGCACCGCTCACCACAGCGTAAGTTGTACCTTCAATGTTATCTGGTGTTCAAGTTAACGTACGTAATTTAAAGATCTACTCGGACTTCCAACCGCATTCCTATTATCTTAAAACACATTATTTATTGTAACCCTGATGTTATTTCTAGTATTTAGCGCAAATATAACAAGATTTCATACGATTTATTAAATTTTCTTCGGGTGATTGATCAAGTTTATCACGTAGAAATAAATCGGCATGAGATGAAATCCTTCAGATTTATTGCCTTCTCGGTGATTTTTCTTTTGATATTATTCTGGTTAGGTTAGATAAGGTTTGTCAGGAAACAGGACAAGTGTCTCCTGACGCGGGTCTTAGATGATGGAGCTTTTGGTTATCTGATTGAGGTCTTCCGCTGGCCTACCGGTCGACCCCGTTAAAAATTAAGGTCAAAGTTATGACCATTTCTTAATTAATGTTTCTCTGACTTCTCCAATGAGCATGTTAGCGTCAAAGAAAACTGAAACACTGGTAAATGTGCTTGTACGAGGAGTAAATTACAAGTTACTGGACAAAGCTAAGTACGTATATGCTTAAGTGTCTTCATCATTTGTTCTTATGCTAGCTTAAATAACTGGATTGCTTGCTACTAGGCTATCTGAAAGCACAAGTGTAAACAAACTTGAAATAACAGCACGAGGATTATAAACAAAATTGTCCGTGTTGGAGCAACAAACTGTTTACACGCCCGCAGCTAAAAAATATTTCTCGCTTATAAAGTCCAAACTTAAGAAGTTTGTGTGATAATGAACTTGAAGTAGTAAGGTGTGTCTGGCAGGTGAGTTAACAATAGTCTCTGTTACTGACTTTATTGTGTCAGGCTCCTGATGGATGTGCATGCCCAGCTGACCGCTATTTACGTCTCATTATATTCATGTAAGATTTTATTATTTTATTATTATTTTTTATTATCACACCGGCCGATTCCCACCAAGGCAGGGTGGCCCGAAAAAGAAAAACTTTCACCATCAATCACTCCATCACTGTCTTGCCAGAAGGGTGCTTTACACTACAGTTTTTAAACTGCAACATTAACACCCCTCCTTCAGAGTGCAGGCACTGTACTTCCCATCTCCAGGACTCAAGTCCGGCCTGCCGGTTTCCCTGAATCCCTTCATAAATGTTACTTTGCTCACACTCCAACAGCACGTCAAGTATTAAAAACCATTTGTCTCCATTCACTCCTATCAAACACGCTCACGCATGCCTGCTGGAAGTCCAAGCCCCTCGCACACAAAACCTCTTGGACTTCCAGCAGGCATGCGTGAGCGTGTTTGATAGGAGTGAATGGAGACAAATGGTTTTTTAATACTTGACGTGCTGTTGGAGTGTGAGCAAAGTAACATTTATGAAGGGATTCAGGGAAACCGGCAGGCCGGACTTGAGTCCTGGAGATGGGAAGTACAGTGCCTGCACTCTGAAGGAGGGGTGTTAATGTTGCAGTTTAAAAACTGTAGTGTAAAGCACCCTTCTGGCAAGACAGTGATGGAGTGATTGATGGTGAAAGTTTTTCTTTTTCGGGCCACCCTGCCTTGGTGGGAATCGGCCGGTGTGATAATAAAAAATAATAATAAAATAATAAAATCTTAAGACATAAAATATAATTTTCATATTTTATATCATAAACCTAAACTAATGTTCCAGTATTTTTAAATGCAGAGAAGATAAACGGTGTTATTCATTGACAAAGGTATATACAGGGGTGGAGTAGGTACTAGAGGGGAAAAACGTTAGATATGTTGGTCTGAAAACCTGTTGTGAGAGTTACCCTTGTGGTAGCTGGGGTCAGGGACCGTTGGTAGGTGGGGGGGGAAGGGTGTTGAGGGCACGTCTCAGGGCAGGGCGGGGCCATCCACACACTGGAGCAGGTCACTTGCAGCTTAAGAGTTCACGGTCGGCGAGCAGGAAAGATGCGAGGCAGAGACATGTTGCATTGTGCAACAGAGTTGGGTTGAAGGGAGAGGGAGGAGGGGGGGTTTGGACGCACGGGTGAACCGGTCAACCATGAGTAATTCACCATAAAACATCCTGGCTGTGACTCCCCCACCAGTGGAGGGTAATCCGTGTCAACCAGTGGTAATATCTACGGTTCATTCAGCCACTTGCCTGTGGATATAAAACTGCAGTGTCAATTTGTACCACCGCCGCCAGTGGCTGATGCTGGGCATTGTCCAGTTTTGAGTCTTCTGTCTCTCCAGGGTCCATACAAAACAGGTCCTGAGTTATCCTGATGTAGAGTCCGCCTTGTATCCTATTACTTAGGTGCTCCGCTGGGCTCCTCCACCAGGACGGACCAAGTCTGACAGGAGAATAAAACTGGTTTCGTAATAAAACCATTAACGTCAATAAAGAGGGCGAGGGGGCAGAGGGTACCCAGAAGGGCGCGGGTGAAGGATCAGCAGGGCACGGGTTATAGTTAATACGGTGCGAATATAGCCAATAGTGAGCGGATAATAGTCAACAGGGCGGTACCAACAAACAAAGGGGATGCAGGCGTCGCTATTACCATTGCCCTGCTGGCGTTGGTAATAGCGAACAGGGCTCTGGGAATGGCCGGCAGCGAGCTGGTAACAGGTAACAGGGGGCTGCGAATAGCCAGCAGGGCATGCGTAATTGTCACCATGGCGGATAACACCCAGCAACAGGGAAAGGCAGGGCACAGCTAGCAACAGCGAACAACAGGACATAACCAGCAACGTAATATTATATCTTGTAAATTAAAAGGACACAAGTACAACTAACGTTACATTTCATTGTAGCAACGTTTCGCTCTCCAGGAGCTTTGTCAAGCCGTTACAAACAATACATAGACAAAGAGGGTATATATAGGCTTAGCGTGAGGTGTAATACTAGTAGTAGTAGTAGTAGTAGTAGTGAGATAAGTAGTTGTAGTAGTAGAAATACAATATGGTAGAACAATCAACTTGCACATGAGTAAATGGATACAAAGCTGTTACTTGGGTAGCATAAAAATAGGTTAGGCTAGGTTAGGTTAGACAAATATTTCTATTGGAGGTTGGATTAGAGAAAACCTGTATCAGTGTCGGTAATTCTACCAACATGCGTATGTACAATATTATATCTTGTATTGTTTCTTATTCTTTATAATAATAATAATAATAATAATAATAATAATAATAATAATAATAATAACAATAATCTTTATTTACTACAAGTACAAGGTATACAGACCTTAGCTGATATCAATGACATTCTACTATATAGACAGCCCCTTGTTATGCTGAGCATTTCGGGCAAATTAGGTCAATTATGTCCCCAGGATGCGACCCACACCAGTATACTAACACCCAGGTACCTATTTTACTGATAGGGGAAAAGGAACAACAGGTATCTTAAGGAAACACGTCTTGATGTTTCTACCCGTACTGGGGATTGAACCCTGGACCTCAGTGTGTGAGTTGAGTGCGCTAGCAATCGAGCTACGGTACCACCCACTTTAAACATTCTTAAAATCTGCATACCTCATGAGACGAGTGACATTAGTCCCTCGTGAGCAGAAAAATAAGTGAGTATAGAAGGTAAGGTTATAATTCGGTCTCAGTCAGAGGCCCTTTTCAGCAGACAATCTTTGATCGAAACTAATATACGGAGGAATTTTATGTCTTGCTTTCCGTTCACGTGAGATTTGCCTCCGATATAGGTCCGTAAAAATTCAGTTTTGTTGACAGGGACATTTTGAAGCATCTCAAAATAGGATAAACTATATGTATTATATATATATATATATATATATATATATATATATATATATATATATATATATATATATATATATATATATATATATATATATATATATATATATATATATATAAAATACATATATATTAAATGTTTTATTTAAAGACAAAATACATTGACAAAAATGCAATGGAGAGTAAAACAACACAGATAACAACTCAGAGTTACGTCTCGAATATGTCGTCCAGTAATCAATCAAAACTTCTCAGTTTGAAGACGGAAATAAGCTTAATCTGGCCATGGATGAGGTTGGTGTTGTTAAGATTAGGGAGACAGAGGCACGGCTATATAGTGGCCCCCCGGCATGTTTATGGAGATAAAGGAGAGAGGAGGGATACTAAAGGAAGGAATATGCCAAGTTTGACCATACATGGTTATAGTGAATAGAATTTCTGTATATAAAAGAAAATAATGACAGATCATTATCGGAAATTTACAAATGCTTTTTTTTTTGGTATAGCTTAACAAATAGGAATTTATTAGTAAAGCAAATGAGGGAGTACAACCACTTGTTAGTATATTGTACAGTCTCAGTGTTGCATAATCTCAGTGTGAGATATCGCAGGCTAGAAGGGATGACCCATCTCACACTCAGTATGTGGAAATAAGTGGCAACCCTCTCGTCTCACTGCACACTCTGGGGGACTTGACTCACTTCATCTAGTAAGTTTATTCAGATATACACAAATAGTTACATAGATTATCATACATAGCAGCATGTATGTAGAGAACCTGGGAAAACCCAAAAAAAGTCAAAGTGACTTACTTCCATTTGGGTCCCTTAGGTACTCACCCTAATAACTCGGTCTTACACAGATTAAGATGCGGAAAGTGAATAGGAAGATACAACACAATGAGATACTTGGGAATATAATTAGTTGACAATAAAATTTCAACTCTAACAAGAATTTTAACTCTAACAAGAGTTTCACCTTCTACAGAGAGTATAATCCAGAGTCCAGTTCCTTCAGGAAAGTTCCGCCTCTCCAGAGGGTAGCCAACGAAGGTTCCTTCCCTGTCTAATATAGGGTTCTGCCCCACTTCAGGGCACGTTCCCATGAGCTAGTCCCCTGGCAGACCTAGGGCGTGAAGATTTGCACTCTTGGAACAATATTCTCACAAATTAGATACCAGGGGCTTTCTGAAGAATAGAATGTCATTGATGTCAGCGAGGCCAGTGTACCTTATACTTGCAGAAATAAAGATTATTATTATTATTATTATTATTATTATTATTATTATTATTATTATTATTATTATTATTATTATTATTATAAAAGTTCTGTTCCGCAAGGCACGGTACTCGCCCCACTTCTCATTTTAATTTTTAAGACAGATAAAGAGATGTCAACATTGTATTATACTTTGCCAGGGATGCCACTTGTACGAAAGTGGCATCCAGAGGAGACGCAGTGAACCTTCAAGCAGATATAAACAAAGTCTTCCAGTGGGCTACTGGTGACAATATGATGTTCACTGGGGATAAATTTCAATTACTAGGTAACGGAAGAATGGAGGAAATAAAAGCAAGATCGGAGTACAAAACAAACCACTCAATAAAACGTAAATGAAATGTGAGAGACGTAAGAGTTATAATGTTAGAAGCACTTACGTTCAAAGAGCACAACGATATATTATCGCAACTGCAAGAAAAATGATAGGTTGGACAACTAGAACCCTCAAAACAAGAGATGTCAAGCCAATGAAGACTCTTCGGGTCATTCTTTCTATCTAGGCTGGAATGTTACTGTGTTCTAATGGCTCCCTTCAAGGCAAGCAAAATTACTGAGCTGGAGAATGTGCAGGGAACCTACACATCTCGTATAAACTTAGTCAAGCACCTAAATTACTGGGAGCGCTTGAAATCCCCAAAACTGTACTCCTTAGAACGTAGAACATAGGAGAGAAAGATGCATCATAATCTACGCATGGAAGATACTGGATGGTTGGTCCCCAACCTTCACTCCGAAATTATTACTTATTCAATTCAAATTCAATTCAATTCAAAGTTTATTCTCTATAAGGATTACAATGTTGAATTTACAGAATTTGGTTATTGTGTGGTTTACATGTAGTTAAATAATGATTACAGAGTGTACCACTAGAATGCCTAGCATGGCCAGGCATTTCGGGCAGACTTAGTTTAATTCTTTATTTTAAAATATTACAAATTATGAGGTAAGTTGATATTATGGCTAAGTGACTAAATACTAGTTTGTGAGTTTAGCAATGTGAATGCTTTTGTTTTGGCACAGTACATAGTTTCAGTATTGGAGTATCATAGGATTCATTATTTTAAGATTGAGATTAATATTTCTGTTTATGGTCAAATGGGCGAGTGAGTGTGAGTGTGAACCACCAGGTGGTATTCGTGTAGTTAGTTGACGGGGTGTATCAGGGAGATAAGATGTTTTCTAATGGTAGTTTTGAAGATGATGAATGTGTCTGCAGTTCTAGAGTTCTCAGGTAGGGTGTTCCAGATTTTAGGGCCTTTGACATACATTGAATTTTTGTAAAGGTTTAGTCGGACACGGGGGATATCATAGAGATGTTTGTGTCTGGTGTTATGCCTGTGGGTTCTGTCACAACTATCAAGAAAGCGTTTTAGGTCAAGGTTGATATTGGAGTTTAAGGTCCTGTAGATGCAGATTGCACAGTAGTAAGTGTGGATGTACTGAACAGGGAGTAAGTTTAGATCTATGAAGAGTGGGGGGGGGGTGTTGCCAGGGATGGGATTTAGTGATTTTTCTTACTGCAGCTTTTTGTTGGGTTATTATTGGCTTTAGGTGTGTTGCTGCAGTTGATCCCCAAGCACAAATAGCATAGGTGAGGTATGGATAAATAAGTGAGTGGTATAGTGTGAGAAGGGCATTTTGCGGCACGTAGTATCGTATCTTGGAGAGGATCCCAACCGTTTTGGATACTTTTTTGGTTATGTGTTGGATATGGGTGCTGAAATTCAGGTTGTTGTCAAGGTATAGGCCTAGGAATTTGCCCTCATTATGTCTGGTAATTAGAGTGTTGTCGATGTTAATGTTAATTTGTGCATCTCCTGCTCTGCTACCAAACATAATATAGTAGGTTTTGTCAGTGTTAAGCGTAAGTTTATTGGCTGTCATTCAAGTCGATATTTTGATCAGCTCCTCGTTAACAATGGTGTTGAGGGTGGCAAGATTAGGGTGAGAGATGACATAAGTCGTGTCGTCAGCAAAGAGAATGGGTTTCAGGTGTTGGGATACGTATGGAAGATCATTGATGTATATGAGGAAGAGCAGGGGTCCAAGGACACTTCCCTGCGGAACTCCAGTATCAAGTGGCCGTGTTGTTGATGCTGTGTCTTTAATGGTGACATACTGATACCTATTAGTAAGGTAAGATTTGAAATAAGCAAGCGCATGGCCTCTTATACCGTAATGGTCAAGTTTGTGGAGTAGGATGTCGAGGTCTACTGTGTCAAAAGCTTTTCTTAGGTCAATAAAAATTCCTAGTGGATATTCCTTATTTTCCAATGCTGTGTAAAGCAGATCTAGCATTTTTATGATTGCATCATTAGTGCTTTTATTTTTCCTGAATCCAAATTGGCAGGGGTTGAGTATGTTTTGTGCTGTTATAAATGAATATAGTCTCCTGTGCACGAGTTTCTCAAAGATTTTGGATAGCAATGGTAAGTTTGATATTGGCCTATAGTTGTTTAAGTCTGTAGGGTCACCACCTTTATGTATTGGTGTAACCCTTGCCATCTTGAGTAGTTTCGGGAAGGTGCTAGTTTCTAGTGAATTGTTAAAAAGTAGTGAAATAGCATGCGAAAGGACATGGGCCGCTCGCTTGTACAGTAATGGTGGGACATGAGACAGATTCCCTGAGTTATTTTTAAGTGACTTTATAATCTCGGTGACTTCCGAGGGCTCAGTTGGTGCAAGATAGAAGGAATTTGGGAAATTCCCATCTAGGTAGTCCCTGGCATGGGCATTGGTATGTGGGATTTTATTGGCGAGATTAGATCCTATGGTTGAGAAGAAGTCGTTAATCTTGTTAGCTGTGTCAGTGGGATGTAGTGGTGTTTCATTAGGTTTAGTTAGGACAATATTCTTGTTTTTTTTTCAGTTTGTGGGTCCCTAGAATCTGAGAGAGTGTTTTCCAGGTCTTTTTTATATCTCCTCTAGTGTCTGTGAATCTACTGGAGTAGTATAGTTGTTTGGCTTTCTTTATTACTTTGGTGAGAACTGATGAATAGTGTTTAAGAATATCTTTGTGTATTAAGCCCTGTCTATATTGCTTTTCATATTGGTGTTTCTTGTCAATGGATTTCAGAATGGTGCTGGTTAGCCATGGGCAACCAAGCCGTTTGTTTGTGATCTGTTTCGTTTTTATAGGACAATGTTTGTTGTATAGTCTAAGTAATTTGTTATGAAAAATGTCTGTCCAGTCATCAATACCATTGGCCTTGGAGAATTCTGTAGGCCAGTCAACAGTCTCTAGGTCAGCTGTGAACTTCCTTATTGAGGCCTCGTCATGGAATCTAAATGAGACTTTGTTGTATTCAAGTGGTGGTTTACTAATGTTTGTCAGGAGGAAGGTAGGGTAGTGGTCTGTAGTGCTATCTGTGATTATCCCTGAGCATAAGAGGCTTGACAGACGGTGAAAGATACCTGGAATGAAAAGCAGGGAAGCAGCAAGTATACTGAGAGAGAACTCAATAAGTGTTAAGGAATCGCGACTCAACAACCACCCTTCATGCGTAAGGAATTACCAACAAACTCCTAGCTGTCTTCAAGATGGAACTCGACAGATTCCTCAAAACTTGGACTGCAGGCGGCGAGCATTAACAGTTTGATCGATCAGGCCAGCAACCAGGAGGCCTGGTCTGGGACCGAGTCGCGGGGACAATGACCTCCGGAAGGGACTCCAGGTAAACTCCAGGTAAGTTTCACTGATTTGACTCCAGGTAAACTCCAGGTAAGTTACACTGATTTGACTCCAGGTAAATTCCAGGTAAGTTACACTGATTTGACTCCAGGTAAACTCCGAGTAAGTTACACTGATTGTCGACGAGAGACCGTGACATCAGTCCCACTGGTGAATATTATCAGAACACTTAAAACATTAACGTTATTGATGCAAGCTTGCAACATTACAACACCAGCCTCGTTGCGTACCTGGAGGTTACCTGGAGGTTATTCCGGGGATCAACGCCCCCGCGGCCCGGTCCACGACCAGGCCTCCCGATGGATCAGGGCCTGATCAACTAGGCTGTTACTGCTGGCCGCACGCAGTCCAACGTACGAGCCACAGCCCGGCTGATCCGGCACCGACTTTAGGTATCTGTCCAGCTCTCTCTTGAAGGCAGCCAGGGGTTTATTGGCAATTCCCCTAATGCTTGATGGGAGGCTGTTGAACAGTTTTGGGCCCCGGACACTTATGGTGTTTTCTCTTAGTGTACCAATGGCGCCCCTACTTTTTATTGGCGGCATTTTGCATCGCCTGCCCAGTCTTTTACTTTCGTAGGGAGTGATTTCTGTGTGCAGATTTGGGACCATTCCTTCCAAGATTTTCCAAGTGTAGATTATGATATATCTCTCCCTCCTGCGTTCCAACGAGTACAAGTCAAGTGCTTCCAAGCGTTCCCAGTAGTTAAGGTGCTTGACAGAACTTATACGTGCAGTAAAGGATCTCTGTACACTCTCTAGATCTGCGATTTCACCTGCTTTGTATGGAGATGTTAATGTACAGCAGTATTCCAGCCTAGAGAGAACAAGTGATTTGAAAAGGATCATCATGGGCTTGGCATCTCTCGTTTTGAAAGTTCTCATTATCCATCCTATCATTTTCTTTGCACGTGCGATCGTGGCACTGTTGTGATCCTTGAAAGTGAGATCCTCAGACATTACTACTCCCAGGTCCCTTACATTATTTTTCTGCTCTATTGTATGGCCGGAGTCAGTAGTATACTCTGTTCTAGTTATTATCTCCTCCAGTTTTCCATAACGGAGTAGTTGGAATTTGTCCTCATTGAACATCATATTGTTTACCGTTGCCCACTGGAAAACTTTGTTTATATCTTCTTGGAGGTTAACCGCGTCCTCAGCAGATGACAGCCTCATGCAGATCCTAGTATCATCCGCAAAGGATGATACGGTGCTGTGGTGTATATCTCTGTTTATGTCTGATATGAGGATAAGGAATAAGATGGGGGCGAGTACTGTGCCTTGTGGAACAGAGCTCTTCACTATGGCAGCCTCCGATTTAACTCTGTTGACCACTACTCTTTGTGTTCGATTTGTTAGAAAGTTGAAGATCCATCTCCCCACTTTCCCAGTTATTCCTTTAGCACGTATTTTATGGGCTATTACGCCATGATCGCATTTGTCAAATGCTTTTGCAAGTCTGTGTATATTACATCTGCATTCTGATTTTCTTCCAGTGCATCCAAGGCCATGTCATAGTGATCCAGTAGTTGTGAGAGGCAGGAGCGACCTGCCCTGAACCCATGTTGCCCTGGATTGTGCAGATTTTGGGAATCCAGGTGATTTGCAATCCTGCTTCTTAGCACTCTTTCAAAGATTTTTATGATGTGGGACGTCAGAGCTATTGGTATATAGTTCTTAGCTAATGCTTTGCTGCCACCTTTATGGAGTGGGGATATATCCGTTGTTTTAAGTGACTGTGGAATTTCACCCATGTCCAAGCTCCTCCTCCATAGTGTACTTAGGGCACGCGAGAGGGGTTTCTTGCAGTTCTTAATGAAAACAGAGTTCCACGAGTCTGGGCCCGGGGCTGAGTGCATAGGCATGTTGTCAATGGATTTTTCGAAATCTATCGGAGTTAGGGTAATGTCGGAAATCTGGCATACATTTATGGAGTTTTGAGGCTCATTCATGAAGAAATCATTTGGGTCGTCGATCCTCAGACCGATTAGTGGTTCACTAAACACAGAGTCGTACTGGGATTTCAATATTTCACTCATTTCCTTGTTGTCGTCTGTGTAAGTCCCATCCTGTCTGAGTAAGGGCCCGATACTAGATGTGGTATTTGCCTTGTTTTTGGCATATGAAAAGAAATATTTTGAATTTCTTTCAATTTCACTAATAGCTTTAAGCTCCCCCTGCCTCTCCTGGTTCCTGTAAGAGTCATTTAGCTTAAGTTCGATAGTTTCCACTTCCCTGGTCAGCGCCTCCCTTCGTGTATCAGATATTCTAGCACTCCTGAGGAGCTCAGTGACTCTTCGTCGTCTTCTGCAGAGGGAGCGTCTTTTTCTCTCCAGTTTACTCCTGCTCTTCTTCTTTCTTAGGGGAATATGCCTAGAACATGCTTCGGCTACCAGGCAGTTGATCCTTTCAAGGCACTGGTTTGGGTCCATGTCATTTAAGACATCTTCCCAACATGTTTCGTTTAGGACATGGTTTACCTGGTCCCAGTTGATGTTCTTGTTGTTGAAATTGTATTTTGTGAAGACACCTTCACAGGTACATGCATTCTGTTGTTCAGGACCCCTATGCATGTACGTCTGGACTTCGATTAGATTGTGATCGGAATTAGTTGTTTTTGATATTCTTATGTCTCTTATCAGGTCCTCATTATTTGTGAAAATAAGGTCAAGTGTGTTTTCTAGTCTTGTTGGCTCCACTATCTGCTGGCTTAAGGTGTGTTTTTCGCAAAGACTTAGTAGCTCATGTGTGTGTGACCTTTCATCTGCGCTACCTCCGGGGATTGTTTCAGCTATAACATTATTTGCTACATTCTTCCATTTTGTATGCCTTAGGTTGAAATCACCAAGCAGTAAGATGTTTGGGGATGGAGCTGGAAGGTTTTCCAAACAGTAATCGATTTTCAGTAGCTGTTCCTTGAACTGTTGGGAGGTTGCATCTGGTGGCTTGTATACAACCACAATGACTAGGTTTTGGTTCTCGATCTTTATTGATAGAACTTCAACTACCTCATTTGTGGTGTTCAGCAACTCCGTGCAGATAAGGGACTCTTTCACATACAGGCCAACCCGCCCTTGTTGCCTGTTTTTTCTGTCGCATCTAAAAAGGTTGTAACCACTTATCCATATTTCACTGTCAAAGTGATCTTTTGTGTGAGTCTCTGTGAAGGCTGCAAACATTGCATTAGACTCCACTAGAAGTCCACTGATAAAAGGTATTTTGTTGTTGGTGGATGGCTTAAGGCCCTGTATATTAGCAAATATGAACGAGGTTGTATTCTGTGTTTGTTGGGGGGATTTTGTTATTGGCATCAGTAGTTGTAATAATTCTGGAGGGCCATGGGTGGCCACTGGCGTACCTACGATGGACTACATG
Source organism: Cherax quadricarinatus (assembly GCF_038502225.1). Classification (NCBI taxonomy): domain Eukaryota; kingdom Metazoa; phylum Arthropoda; class Malacostraca; order Decapoda; family Parastacidae; genus Cherax; species Cherax quadricarinatus. Next base: position 2,392,295 of record NC_091299.1, read on the forward strand.
CGGCTAGCACCAACAGTCTTAGGTGGGGTGGGAGGCCTGAGGTAGGGAAGACCGCAGTGCCACCTCGCATGCAACATGTAAATCACTGAGCACGTATTTCACTTCCCGCCCCCAAATTTATACAGCGTTAAAAGACGTGCTTAGTGACGTCAATCACAGCGCCGCTGCTCGCCCAGCCTGGGCCACTGGTGCTCGCCAGGCCTGGGCCACTGGTGCTCGCCCAGCCTGGTCGACTGGTGCTCGCCCAGCCTGGGCCACTGGTGCTCGCCAGGCCTGGGCCACTGGTGCTCGTCCGGACTGGGCCACTGGTGCTCGTCCGGACTGGGCCACTGGTGCTCGCCCGGCCTGGGCCACTGGTGCTCGCCCGGCCTGGGCCACTGGTGCTCGCCCGGCCTGGGCCACTGGTGCTCGCCAGGCCTGGGCCACTGGTGCTCGCCAGGCCTGGGCCACTGGTGCTCAGCCTGGTGGTGCTCGCCCAGCCTGGGCCACTGGTGCTCGCCCAGCCTGGGCCACTGGTGCTCGCCAGGCCTGGGCCACTGGTGCTCGCCCAGCCTGGGCCACTGGTGCTCGCCCAGCCTGGGCCACTGGTGCTCGCCCGGCCCGGGCCACCAAAGTTCCATAATTATCCTCAGTTGATGGGTGTGTTTTTGGCGTCGAGGCGAGAATCAAGGCGGCATAAATTGTGGCATAAATAAGGAATGAGAAGCGTGCCCAAATTAGTAGTATTAATAATCAAGGGAGTCGGGCATTAATGACAGAGGAAGCAGAGGTTAATAGGGAGGTATTACGCCGGTTTTAGCCATTTTTGTAATGTTTAATGGGGGGGTGAGGGGCTCTTGATTCTAGGGAACTGGATCTGTGCTTCAGTTCCCTGAATTAACCCTGAATACCTTCCATCTCCTCCCCACAGGCTCTGTATAATCCCTACGGGTTAGTGCTCCCCCATGATAATAATAATAGTAACGTAATGCGTAATGGGGGAAGAGCCCTGGCTATGGGTTCTCTATAAATGCTAAAGGGAGGTAGTTGCGCCCTGGAAGGGATGAGGGGAATGCTATTCCTGAGAAAGAGGGGTTTGTGGTGGTGGAGGTACATGAGGAAAGGGGGTGGAGGTACCTGAGAAAGGGGGGGTTTGTAGGGGGTGGAAGTGCGACTGAGTTCTACCGACCACCACAACCATGTCAGTCACTGTACCCACCAGTGGTGGATCAGGCCCTGATCCACCACGAGTCCTGGTCACGGACCGAACCGCGGGGTCGTTCACCCCCCAACCCCCTCCAGGAATACCACCATTTACTAGGTGCTGTTTAACCGTGTGGTATCCGAGGAAGTGAACGGGTTTTAAGGTAACGAAACGTTGTAATAAAGAAATATGTACAGGCAGTTTTTTTCTATTTTGTTTCTGTCTTGGTGTTGCTGAGAGAGTTGGAGGTGACAGAGAGCTTCAGAAACGGGGAAATTATGACAGTCTTGCTCAGCTCTCCTGATGTTGTAACCGGGCTGCCGGATTCCCTTTATGTAGCATAGCCTGTAGGAGTCTTTGATCACCTGGGGTGTGTGTGTGGGAGAGGAGAGGGGTTGGTGTATGTGTGTGGGGGGAGGGGTAGGTATGTGTGAGGGAGGGGCAGGTGTGTGTGAGGGAGGGGCAGGTGTGTGTGAGAGAGGGGCAGGTGTGTGTGAGGGAGGGGCAGGTGTGTGTGAGTGAGGGGCAGGTGTGTGTGAGAGAGGGGCAGGTGTGTGTGAGGAAGGGGCAGGTGTGTGTGAGTGAGGGGCAGGTGTGTGTGAGAGAGGGGCAGGTGTGTGTGAAGGAGGGGCAGGTGTGTGTGAGGGAGGGGCAGGTGTGTGTGAGGAAGGGACAGGTGTGTTTGAGAGAGGGGCAGGTGTGTGAGGGAGAGACAGGTGTGCGTGAGGGAGGGGCAGGTGTGTGTGAGAGAGGGGCAGGTGTGTGTGAGGGAGGGACAGGTGTGTGTGAGGGAGGGGCAGGTGTGTGTGAGGGATGGGCAGGTGTGTGTTAGAGAGGGTCAGGTGTGTGTGAGTGAGGGGCAGGTGTGTGTGAGGGAGGGGCAGGTGTGTGTGAGTGAGTGAGTGAGGGGCAGGTGTGTGAGAGAGGGGCAGGTGTGTGTGAGGGGGGGCAGGTGTGTGTGAGTGAGGGGCAGGTTTGTGTGAGAGAGGGGCAGGTGCGTGTGAGTGAGGGGCAGGTGTGTGTGAGGGAGGGGCAGGTGTGTGTGAGTGAGGGGCAGGTGTGTGAGAGAGGGGCAGGTGTGTGTGAGGGAGGGGCAGGTGTGTGTGAGTGAGGGGCAGGTGTGTGTGAGAGAGGGGCAGGTGTGTGTGTGGGAGGGGCAGGTGTGTGTGAGGGAGGGGAAGGTGTGTGTGAGGGAGGGACAGGTGTGTTTGAAGGAGGGACAGGTGTGTGAGGGAGGGACAGGTGTGTTTGAGGGAGGGACAGGTGTGTGTGAGGGAGGGGCAGGCGTGTGTGAGAGAGAGGCAGGTGTGTGTGAGGGAGGGGCAGGTGTGTGTGAGGGAGGGGCAGGTATGTGTGAGAGAGGGGCAGGTGTGTGTGAGGGAGGGGCAGGTGTGTGTGAGGGAGGGGCAGGTGTGTGTGAGGGAGGAGCAGGTGTGTGTGAGTGAGGGGCAGGTGTGTGTGAGGGAGGGGCAGGTGTGTGTGAGTGAGGGGCACGTGTGGGTGAGGAAGGGGCAGGTATGTGTGAGTGAGGGGCAGGTGTGGGTGAGGGAGGGGCAGGTATGTGTGAGTGAGGGGCAGGTGTGGGTGAGGGAGGGGCAGGTATGTGTGAGTGAGGGGCAGGTGTGGGTGAGGGAGGGGCAGGTGTGTGTGTGAGTGAGGGGCAGGTGTGGGTGAGGGAGGGGCAGGTATGTGTGAGTGAGGGGCAGGTATGTGTGAGTGAGGGGCAGGTGTGGGTGAGGGAGGGGCAGGTATGTGTGAGTGAGGGGCAGGTGTGGGTGAGGGAGGGGCAGGTATGTGTGAGTGAGGGGCAGGAGTGGGTGAGGGCGGGGCAGGTGTGTGTGAGTGAGGGGCAGGTGTGGGTGAGGGAGGGGCAGGTATGTGTGAGTGAGGGGCAGGTATGTGTGAGTGAGGGGCAGGTGTGGGTGAGGGAGGGGCAGGTATGTGTGAGTGAGGGGCAGGTGTGGGTGAGGGAGGGGCAGGTATGTGTGAGTGAGGGGCAGGTGTGGGTGAGGGAGGGGCAGGTGGGTGTGAGTGAGGGGCAGGTGTGGGTGAGGGAGGGGCAGGTATGTGTGAGTGAGGGGCAGGTATGTGTGAGTGAGGGGCAGGTGTGGGTGAGGGAGGGGCAGGTATGTGTGAGTGAGGGGCAGGTGTGGGTGAGGGAGGGGCAGGTATGTGTGAGTGAGGGGCAGGTGTGGGTGAGGGAGGGGCAGGTGTGTGTGAGTGAGGGGCAGGTGTGGGTGAGGGAGGGGCAGGTATGTGTGAGTGAGGGGCAGGTATGTGTGAGTGAGGGGCAGGTGTGGGTGAGGGAGGGGCAGGTATGTGTGAGTGAGGGGCAGGTGTGGGTGAGGGAGGGGCAGGTATGTGTGAGTGAGGGGCAGGTGTGGGTGAGGGAGGGGCAGGTGTGTGTGAGTGAGGGGCAGGTGTGGGTGAGGGAGGGGCAGGTATGTGTGAGTGAGGGGCAGGTATGTGTGAGTGTGGGGCTGGTGGGTGTGAGGGAGGGGCAGGTGTGTGTGAGTGAGGGGCAGGTGTGGGTGAGGGAGGGGCAGGTATGTGTGAGTGAGGGGCAGGTATGTGTGAGTGAGGGGCAGGTATGTGTGAGTGAGGGGCAGGTATGTGTGAGTGAGGGGCAGGTATGTGTGAGTGAGGGGCAGGGATAGTCTCAGGCTTGTGTTGATGCAGATCTCATCAGCCAGTAGGCCTATTGTAAAGTACGGCTATGCCTAAGAACACCTGAGAGACGTTGAATTTGTCAACATCTCGACGAATATTCTTCTCTGACAGCCTAGCGTAGTAAATTAAATAGATTAAATGCAGTACAAATTGCGTGAAGATGTAGTATAATACAGTAACTCACAATTTATTATTATTATTATTATTATTATTACTATTATTATTATTATTATTATTATTATTATTATTATTATAAATAATAGCAGTGGTATTTTTTTAATAAGGAAGCGCTAAACCTGGAGGTGTCACGGAGGGCCTGTGAAATGAGAAACCATTATGTTCCATGTAAAGAAGTGGAGACTAGCTCCAGTTCCTTGGAAGAAGAACCCTTTCCTCCTCCCCCTCCCCCCCGCCCACCTAACCACTGAGTGCTTCTCAGTTACGCACCTTATACTGCCACTGTGTCCACCCATCTGAACAAGAAGAAGATGGCTCCTGGGGAGGACGACGACGTTGTGGAGCGGGGGGTTCCCAACCTGCGGGGGGCTACGCACCCCTCCAGGTGGTGCGAGAAAGCATTTAAAAGCTCCTTTTATTTATTTTTTTTAGTTCAATTTGTTCAGCCGCAGTGCTGTTGTATTTGGTTCAATTGTGACTCAAAAAATTGAAATTTGACTTCCGCATCTTCAACTGTGATATTACTTTAGTAGGGATGAGATGTTGAAGTCAAACATTTCTTACGTCTGCTGGTGTAGAGAGAGATTCTCTACACTCTCTACTGTTGTAGAGAGAGAGATTCTCTACACTCTCTACTGTTGCAGAGAGATTCTCTACACTCTCTACTGTTGTAGAGAGAGAGATTCTCTACACTCTTTACTGTTGCAGAGAGATTCTCTACACTCTCTACTGTTGTAGAGAGAGAGATTCTTTACACTTTCTACTGTTGTAGAGAGATTCTCTACACTCTCTACTGTTGTAGAGAGATTCTGTAACACCAGTTTCGCCGTGTTGGTCTAGCACTAAGTGGGTATCCCAGGTGTTAGCTCTCAGATGTGGGTGGCATCCTGGTACGAGAGGAGGGAGGAATGGGAGAGAGAGGGGAGAGGGAGGGAAGGTACTCTACCTCAGACAGAGCTCCAGCTTGTAAAATGAGCACTGAGTCCGTAAATTTAACGGGTGAAAAGAGAAGAAATAGAGCACCTCAGTTTGAGTCTTCCACCTCTGGTTATTACGCTCATGTTGAAGTGAACTTTGCTTTTAGATTTGGACTGCTAAGGAGAGAGAGAGAGAGAGAGAGAGAGAGAGAGAGAGAGTGCTCAGTCACTTATACGTGGGTGTAAGGGTCGAGTCTCAGCTTGTGTGTGTGTGTGTGTGTGTTGAGAGGGTATCAGCTGGGGGTGAGGAGCAGACAGGTTACACAGTGCAGGTACGTTGCTTCACTTGTTGTGTTGTTGATCAGGTGTGTTGTCCCGACACACCTGCTTCATTAAAAGGGGGATTCGTTTATCCTAGATAACTGGACAAGGGTGAGAATGGTCGGTGATACTGTAGAGAAACCCTCCCCCTTTTTTTTTTCTCTCTCTCTCTCTCATTCTCCAGCACATCGCCCACGCTTACCATGTTAATGGAGTAACGCCAATGGGTGTAGGAGAACCGGTTGTTCACGATTGATGGGTTGACCACGGTACCATAGTGAGAGCCACATCTCGCCCACCTAAACCCGCCCTCACCTGGTGTATCTACCCACCTCGTCCACCTCTCACACCCTCTAGTGGTATACATATCCCACACCTCCCACCTGTTACACCCTCTTGGTGGTATATATACCCACCCCGCCCACCTGTTACACCCTCTGGTGGTTGATAAACTAGACACATGTACAACACTTGGGTATCTTTATTGAGGAAACGTTTCGCCCCTCAGTGACGTCATCAGTCCAGTACAAAGAAGAATTGTGAAGATCAGAAGGATCTTGATACAGGGGATTCTCCACTTGCCTAAATCTATAGTCATGACCTACTTCCACCTGTTACACCCTCTGGTGGTATACATACCCCCACCTGTTACACCCTTTGGTGGTATACATACCCCCACCTGTTACACCCTCTGGTGGTATACATACCCCCACCTGTTACACCATCTGGTGGTATACATACCCCCACCTGTTACACCCTCTGGTGGTATACATACCCCCACCTGTTACACCCTCTGGTGGTATACATACCCCCACCTGTTACACCCTCTGGTGGTATACATACCCCCACCTGTTACACCCTCTGGTGGTATACATACCCCACCTGTTACACCCTCTGGTGGTATACATACCCCACCTGTTACAACCTTTGGTGGTATACATACCCCCATCTGTTACGCCCTCTGGTGGTATACATACCCCCATCTGTTACACCCTCTGGTGGTATACATACCCCACCTGTTACAACCTCTGGTGGTATTCATACCCCCATCTGTTACACCTTCTGGTGGTATACATACCCCCACCTGTTACACCCTCTGGTGGTATACATACCCCCACCTGTTACACCCTCTGGTGGCATACATACCCCCACCTGTTACACCCTCTGGTGGTATACATACCCCACCTGTTACAACCTCTGGTGGTATTCATACCCCCATCTGTTACACCTTCTGGTGGCATACATACCCCCACCTGTTACACCCTCTGGTGGTATACATACCCCACCTGTTACAACCTCTGGTGGTATTCATACCCCCATCTGTTACACCTTCTGGTGGTATACATACCCCCACCTGTTACACCCTCTGGTGGTATACATACCCCCACCTGTTACACCCTCTGGTGGCATACATACCCCCACCTGTTACACCCTCTGGTGGTATACATACCCCACCTGTTACAACCTCTGGTGGTATTCATACCCCCATCTGTTACACCTTCTGGTGGTATACATACCCCCACCTGTTACAACCTTTGGTGGTATACATACCCCCATCTGTTACACCCTCTGGTGGTATACATACCCCCATCTGTTACAACCTCTGGTGGTATACATACCCCCATCTGTTACACCCTCTGGTGGTATACATACCCCACCTGTTACACCCTCTGGTGGTATACATACCCCCATCTGTTACAACCTCTGGTGGTATACATACCCCCATCTGTTACACCCTCTGGTGGTATACATACCCCCATCTGTTACACCCTCTGGTGGTATACATACCCCCATCTGTTACAACCTCTGGTGGTATACATACCCCCATCTGTTACACCTTCTGGTGGTATACATACCCCCATCTGTTACGCCCTCTGGTGGTATACATACCCCCATCTGTTACAACCTCTGGTGGTATACATACCCCCATCTGTTACACCCTCTGGTGGTATACATACCCCCATCTGTTACAACCTCTGGTGGTATACATACCCCCATCTGTTACACCCTCTGGTGGTATACATACCCCACCTGTTACACCCTCTGGTGGTATACATACCCCACCTGTTACAACCTTTGGTGGTATACATACCCCATCTGTTACAACCTCTGGTGGTATACATACCCCACCTGTTACAACCTTTGGTGGTATACATACCCCATCTGTTACAACCTTTGGTGGTATACATACCCCATCTGTTACAACCTCTGGTGGTATACATACCCCCATCTGTTACACCCTCTGGTGGTATACATACCCCCATCTGTTACAACCTCAGGTGGTATACAGACCCCCAACTGTTACAACCTCTGGTGGTATACATACCCTCATCTGTTACATCCTCTGGTGGTATACATACCCCCATCTGTTACAACCTCTGGTGGTATACATACCCCATCTGTTACATCCTCTGTTACATACCCTGTTACACTCTCTGGTGGTATACATACCCCCACCTGTTACACTCTCTGGTGGTATACATACCCCCACCTGTTACACCCTCTGGTGGTATACATACCCCCACCTGTTACACCCTCTGGTGGTATACATACCCCCACCTGTTACACCCTCTGGTGGTATACATACCCCCATCTGTTACACCCTCTGGTGGTATACATACCCAACCTGTTACACCCTCTGGTGGTATACATACCCCCATCTGTTACACCCTCTGGTGGTATACATACCCCCACCTGTTACACCCTCTGGTGGTATACATACCCCCATCTGTTACACCCTCTGGTGGTATACATACCCAACCTGTTACAACCTCTGGTGGTATACATACCCCCACCTGTTACACCCTCTGGTGGTATACATACCCCCACCTGTTACAACCTCTGGTGGTATACATACCCCCATCTGTTACACCCTCTGGTGGTATACATACCCCCATCTGTTACAACCTCTGGTGGTATACATACCCCCATCTGTTACACCCTCTGGTGGTATACATACCCCACCTGTTACAACCTCTGGTGGTATACATACCCCCATCTGTTACATCCTCTGGTGGTATACATACCCCCACCTGTTACACTCTCTGGTGGTATACATACCCCCACCTGTTACACCCTTTGGTGGTATACATACCCCCACCTGTTACACCCTCTGGTGGTATACATACCCCCAGCTGTTACACCCTTTGGTGGTATACATACCCCCACCTGTTACACCCTCTGGTGGTATACATACCCCCAGCTGTTACACCCTTTGGTGGTATACATACCCCCAGCTGTTACACCCTTTGGTGGTATACATACCCCCACCTGTTACACCCTCTGGTGGTATACATACCCCCAGCTGTTACACCCTCTGGTGGTATACATACCCCCACCTGTTACACCCTTTGGTGGTATACATACCCCCACCTGTTACACCCTCTGGTGGTATACATACCCCCAGCTGTTACACCCTTTGGTGGTATACATACCCCCAGCTGGTGGTATACATACCCCATCTGTTACACCCTCTGGTGGTATACATACCCCCACCTGTTACACCCTCTGGTGGTATACATACCCCCACCTGTTACACCCTCTGGTGGCATACATACCCCTCTGGTGGTACCTGTTACACCCTCTGGTGGTATACATACCCCCACCTGTTACACTCTCTGGTGGTACACATACTGTTACACCCTCTGGTGGTACACATACCCCGCCTGTTACACCCTCTGGTGGTACACATACCCCACCTGTTACACCCTCTGGTGGTACACATACCCCACCTGTTACACCCTCTGGTGGTACACATACCCCACCTGTTACACCCTCTGGTGGTACACATACCCCACCTGTTACACCCTCTGGTGGTACACATACCCCACCTGTTACACCCTCTGGTGGTACACATACCCCACCTGTTACACCCTCTGGTGGTACACATACCCCACCTGTTACACCCTCTGGTGGTACACATACTCCCACCTGTTACACCCTCTGGTGGTACACATACCCCCACCTGTTACACCCTCTGGTGGTACACATACCCCCACCTGTTACACCCTCTGGTGGTACACATACCCCCACCTGTTACACCCTCTGGTGGTACACATACCCCACCTGTTACACCCTCTGGTGGTACACATACCCCACCTGTTACACCCTCTGGTGGTACACATACCCCACCTGTTACACCCTCTGGTGGTACACATACCCCACCTGTTACACCCTCTGGTGGTACACATACCCCCACCTGTTACACCCTCTGGTGGTACACATACCCCACCTGTTACACCCTCTGGTGGTACACATACCCCCACCTGTTACACCCTCTGGTGGTACACATACCCCCACCTGTTACACCCTCTGGTGGTACACATACCCCCACCTGTTACACCCTCTGGTGGTACACATACCCCACCTGTTACACCCTCTGGTGGTACACATACCCCACCTGTTACACCCTCTGGTGGTACACATACCCCACCTGTTACACCCTCTGGTGGTACACATACCCCACCTGTTACACCCTCTGGTGGTACACATACCCCCACCTGTTACACCCTCTGGTGGTACACATACCCCACCTGTTACACCCTCTGGTGGTACACATACCCCACCTGTTACACCCTCTGGTGGTACACATACCCCACCTGTTACACCCTCTGGTGGTACACATACCCCCGTTACCTGTTACACCCTCTGGTGGTACACATACCCCCCTGTTACCTGTTACACCCTCTGGTGGTACACATACCCCACCTGTTACACCCTCTGGTGGTACACATACCCCACCTGTTACACCCTCTGGTGGTACACATACCCCCACCTGTTACACCCTCTGGTGGTACACATACCCCACCTGTTACACCCTCTGGTGGTACACATACCCCACCTGTTACACCCTCTGGTGGTACACATACCCCACCTGTTACACCCTCTGGTGGTACACATACCCCACCTGTTACACCCTCTGGTGGTACACATACCCCACCTGTTACACCCTCTGGTGGTACACATACCCCACCTGTTACACCCTCTGGTGGTACACATACCCCACCTGTTACACCCTCTGGTGGTACACATACCCCCACCTGTTACACCCTCTGGTGGTACACATACCCCACCTGTTACACCCTCTGGTGGTACACATACCCCACCTGTTACACCCTCTGGTGGTACACATACCCCACCTGTTACACCCTCTGGTGGTACACATACCCCACCTGTTACACCCTCTGGTGGTACACATACCCCCACCTGTTACACCCTCTGGTGGTACACATACCCCACCTGTTACACCCTCTGGTGGTACACATACCCCCACCTGTTACACCCTCTGGTGGTACACATACCCCCACCTGTTACACCCTCTGGTGGTACACATACCCCACCTGTTACACCCTCTGGTGGTACACATACCCCCCACCTGTTATACCCTGTGGTGGTATACATACCCCACCTGTTACACCCTCTGGTGGTACACATACCCCACCTGTTACACCCTCTGGTGGTACTCATACCCCCACCTGTTACACCCTCTGGTGGTACACATACCCCACCTGTTACACCCTCTGGTGGTACACATACCCCCACCTGTTACACCCTCTGGTGGTACACATACCCCCCACCTGTTACACCCTGTGGTGGTATACATACCCCCACCTGTTACACCCTCTGGTGGTACACATACCCCCCACCTGTTACACCCTCTGGTGGTACACATACCCCCACCTGTTACACCCTCTGGTGGTACACATACCCCCCACCTGTTACACCCTGTGGTGGTATACATACCCCCACCTGTTACACCCTCTGGTGGTACACATACCCCACCTGTTACACCCTCTGGTGGTACACATACCCCACCTGTTACACCCTCTGGTGGTACACATACCCCACCTGTTACACCCTCTGGTGGTACACATACCCCACCTGTTACACCCTCTGGTGGTACACATACCCCACCTGTTACACCCTCTGGTGGTACTCATACCCCACCTGTTACACCCTCTGGTGGTACACATACCCCACCTGTTACACCCTCTAGTGGTACACATACCTACCTATTGAGAACGTCTGGGGTCTTGACTTCCACTGGAGGGACGTTGATGACTCTGATAACAGTGAACGAGATGAAGTGTTTTACAAGCAGTCTATCAGTCTCCTGCCAGGGGCCTCCTGGCCCGCTTTACTAGCCTTCCCTTCAGGATTTTCCTCTAAATAACTGTTATCGCCACTAAACTTGGCGATAAGAGATTTTTTTTTTTTGTGCACCGACGGAGATTCACGCTGCGCGCTTCGTCTTGCGGTGGTTCGGTTAGGTTCAGGTAGCTGTCGTACGTCTCTTGACGATGGAAACTAATTTTCTTAAGGAAAGTAGTAGTAATAGTAGTAGTAATAGTAGTAGTAGTAGTAGTAGTAGTAGTAGTAGTAGTAGTAATAGTAGTAGTAGTAGTAGTAGTAGTAGTAATAGTAGTAGTAGTAGTAGTAGTAGTAGTAATAGTAGTAGTAGTAGTAGTAGTAGTAGTATTAGTAGTAGTAATAGTAGTAGTAGTAGTAGTAGTAGTAGTAGTAGTAGTAGTAATAGTAGTAGTAGTAGTAGTAGTAGTAGTAGTAGTAGTAGTAGTAGTAGTAGTAGTAACAACAATAATAATAATAATAATAATAATAATAATAATAATAATAATAATAATAATAACTTTGGATTTTATTAATTCCTCGAGCATCTGTTCTTTTAACAAATTCCTAAGTGTTCACACAACAAACTATAAATACAACTACAACGTTAAAAAATAATATTTAATTTTTCATTCAAGAGTGGAAGGAACACAGTACAAGCTTCACTCTTACTTTTTACTGGCAAGCTTCCTCGTTACTTTTTACTGGCAAGCTTCCTCGTTACTCTTTACTGGCAAGCTTCCTCGTTACTCTTTACTGGCAAGCTTCCTCGTTACTCTTTACTGGCAAGCTTCCTCGTTACTCTTTACTGGCAAGCTTCCTCGTTACTCTTTACTGGCAAGCTTCCTCGTTACTCTTTACTGGCAAGCTTCCTCGTTACTTTTTACTGGCAAGCTTCCTCGTTACTCTTTACTGGCAAGCTTCCTCGTTACTTTTTACTGGCAAGCTTCCTCGTTACTCTTTACTGGCAAGCTTCCTCGTTACTCTTTACTGGCAAGCTTCCTCGTTACTCTTTACTGGCAAGCTTCCTCGTTACTCTTTACTGGCAAGCTTCCTCGTTACTCTTTACTGGCAAGCTTCCTCGTTACTCTTTACTGGCAAGCTTCCTCGTTACTTTTTACTGGCAAGCTTCCTCGTTACTCTTTACTGGCAAGCTTCCTCGTTACTTTTTACTGGCAAGCTTCCTCGTTACTCTTTACTGGCAAGCTTCCTCGTTACTCTTTACTGGCAAGCTTCCTCGTTACTCTTTACTGGCAAGCTTCCTCGTTACTTTTTACTGGCAAGCTTCCTCGTTACTCTTTACTGGCAAGCTTCCTCGTTACTCTTTACTGGCAAGCTTCCTCGTTACTCTTTTCTGGCAAGCTTCCTCGTTACTTTTTACTGGCAAGCTTCCTCGTTACTTTTTACTGGCAAGCTTCCTCGTTACTTTTTACTGGCAAGCTTCCTCGTTACTTTTTACTGGCAAGCTTCCTCGTTACTTTTTACTGGCAAGCTTCCTCGTTACTTTTTACTGTCAAGTTTCCTCGTTACTTTTTACTGGCAAGCTTCCTCGTTACTTTTTACTGTCACTTTTTACTGGCAAGCTTCCTCGTTACTTTTTACTGGCAAGCTTCCTCGTTACTTTTTACTGTCAAGTTTCCTCGTTACTTTTTACTGGCAAGTTTCCTCGTTACTTTTTACTGGCAAGCTTCCTCGTTACTTTTTACTGGCAAGCTTCCTCGTTACTTTTTACTGGCAAGCTTACTCGTTACTTTTTACTGGCAAGTTTCCTCGTTACTTTTTACTGGCAAGCTTCCTCGTTACTTTTTACTGGCAAGCTTCCTCGTTACTTTTTACTGGCAAGCTTCCTCGTTACTTTTTACTGGCAAGCTTCCTCGTTACTTTTTACTGGCAAGCTTCCTCGTTACTTTTTACTGGCACGCTTCCTCGTTACTTTTTACTGGCAAGCTTCCTCGTTACTTTTAACTGGCAAGCTTACTCGTTACTTCCAATCTTCACTCTTACTCTTATATTTGTAAGAGTGATGCATTTTAACACATGTTGAACCATCATAGGAACTTACTCAGTGTTGATGTCACCTGGTCTTGAGGTGAAGTGCGTAACGAAGTAGGAAGTCTGTGCGGTGGTCCAGTAACTGTGCTAAAGGTTCCAGTTTAAGAGTGACTAAGATCATTCAGTTTAAACTGTGAGCTGATAAATTAGACACATGTGCAACTCTTGGGTATCTTTATTGAGGAAACGTTTCGCCACACAGTGGCTTCAACCTACTTCCACATTGAACAAATGTGACACTACCTATGACTGCTACACCTCTCCTGCCATACGGTTTATAAGCTGCTTCTCCGCTCATCTGCCGTATTCTACTCAAGATTGATGGACTGAACACATCGACTCAAGGTTGAGGGACTGATTACCTCATTCTACTCCCGTTCTTCAAGTTTCTCCTATGTATGGACTGATGATGCCACTGTGTGGCGAAACGTTTCCTCAATAAAGATACCCAAGAGTTGCACATGTGTCTAATTTATCAACATTGTCGGTTCTCTGAACCATTCACCTTAAACTGTGAGCTATTGAAAGATTGATGCTGTTATGGGAGGCGAGAGACATCTCTCTTGGATCACGGAGCGATTGGAGATATCTAACTTAATTTCTATATATTTTGTCTATATACTTCTCCATATGTAGGGAGGATGCTGGGTCTTTTATGCTCGGAGAGTCGTTCTACATTGGCGTCCACCAGATAAAATATAAATTGTGAATGTATATCCAGACATACTCTCGGTTACTCCCCAATTAGGGCATTTTTTCACCTTCTTACATGCCTCTCGCACTGGTTACTTGCGCCGCGGCGGATACGAATTGATTTAAAATATTTACCAGCTGTGAGAGCTATTGAGTTGACTATTGAAAGTTCAAATGAATTTAAATAAAATATTACATTGAACAGGTTAGATATAATTTCAGTGTTTATATTTCTGTACGATATAATAAGCTCTGCTTACCCTTGTAATGTTGATTTTATATTTAACCCTTAGGTAACTAGTGCATCAATTTCAAATCACAACACTGGGTATCTTGGCATAGCTGGCTTACCTGTGGTCGATTCAGAGGGTGATGTGATCGCCCCTCGCAACTCAGTCTCAATTCAGGCCTCCCTGTTAATGACCGGATCAATTAGGTTGTTGCTGGTAGCACGCACTCCAACCTAGACTCCTCCCCCCCTCCCCACACACATGCAGGAGCTGCGAATCGACCCCTGTAACCACAAATAGATGAGTACACACACACACAGTGTGTGTGTGTGTGTGTGTGTGTGTGTGTGTGTGTGTGTGTGTGTGTGTGTGTGTGTGTGTGTGTGTGTGTGTGTGTGTGTGTGTGTGTGTGTGTGTGTTTGTGCGTGTGTGTTTGTGTGTGTGTGTGTGTGTGTGTGTGTGTGTGTGTGTGTGTGTGTGTGTGTGTGTGTGTGTGTGTGTACTCGCACAGAGTGGGCGCCTGTGACGAGTGGGGTTCCACAGGGGTCAGTCCTAGGACCTGTGCTGTTTTTGGCATATGTGAATGAAATAACGGAAGTGATAGACTCAGAAGTGTCCCTGTTTGCAGATGATGTGAAGTTTGTGAGGAGAATCAAATCGGTCGAGGATCAGGCAGGACTACAAACAGACCTGGACAGGCTACAAGCCTGGTCCAGCAACTGGCTCCTTGAATTTAACCCCGCCAAATGCAAAATCATGAAGATCGGGGAAGGGCAAAGAAGACCGTAGACAGAGAACAGTCTGATGTTCAGTCTGATACCATTTATTTCCAGAGAACAGTCTAGGTGGAGAAAGACTGCAAACCTCGCTCAAGGAAAAAGATCTTGGGGGTTAGTATAACACCGAGCACATTTCCTGAGGCGCATATCAATCAGGCTACTGCTGCAGCATATGGGCGTCTGGCAAACCTAAGAATAGGGTTCCGATACCTCAGTAAGGAATCGTTCAAGACTCTGTACACCATATACGTCAGGCCCATACTGGAGCATGTAGGACCAGTTTGGAATCCATACCTGGTCAAGCACGTCAAGAAATTAGAGAAGTGCAAAGGCTTGCAACAAGACTAGTCCCAGAGCTAAGGGGATGGTCCTACGAAAAAAACGTTAAGGGAAATCGGCTTAACGATACTGGAGGACAGGAGGGTCAGGGGAGATATGATAACAACATATAAAATCCTGCGAGAAATTGACAAGATGGACAAAGACAGGATGTTCCAGAGATGGGACACGGAAACCAGGGGTCACAATTGGAAGTTGAAGACTCCTATGAGTCAAAGGGATGTTAGGAAGTATTTCTTCAGTCATAGAGTTGTCAGGAAGTGGAATAGTCTGGCAAGTGAGGTAGTGGAGGCAGGAACCGTACATAGCTTTAAGACGAGGTAAGATAAAGCTCATGGAGCAGGGAGAGAAAGGTTCTAGTAGCAATCAGTGAAGAGGCGGGGCCAGGAGCTATGACTCGACCCCTGCAACTACAAATAGGTGAGTACAAACCGGTGAATACACACACACACACACACACACACACACACACACACACACACACACACACACACACACACACACACACACACACACACATTATCCCAACTGAGTTTCAGGAGTATGTCACGAACATGTGGCGGAGTGTTGATCATGAGGCGTCTTCAGTTCGCCAGATACACTCATCCGTATGCATCTGGTAAAGATATTCATACGTAATCATAATATGCTAATGATATAACCCAAACTTCTCGCTTGGAGCTGTTCTTGAGCTTTCTCCGGCAGAGGCAGAAAAACACGTGGAACCCTGGGCTACATTCTGTCAGAGATCCGACAACGAGTTCACGTCAAGAAGAAATGCCATTGATACGTTGCAGCGGCTATTTTGGTTTAGTGTGCTGCTTTTTAGGTATGCAATGCTGGGAAGGTTCTTTTACTATCAGAATGTAAGTCATGATACCACGGTTGGAGTACCAGTCATGGTGACTTCTGACTCACGAAATCGTAATGACACGACGCGACGGGCTGGAGTTTTGAGACTCTCTGACCGCGGGCTCAATCCCAGCCGGGGTATGGGATGGTGACTTCTACTCTTAAATGGTAGAAGTCACAACTGACGAATAAATAAGGAAATCTTAGTTGTTTCGCTTTATTTGGACCGTTGTCAATTCGCTAACTTCATCAGTTCGAATTACCATGAACCACAAAACACTACGCTACACCACACTGCATAACCACACAAACAACTGCTACACTTACAGTGAGAACATTCGACTCACAATCTCAGTGTCTCCGGATGGATCAGTTCCATGGCAGACAGAAATATGTGGTTGAGATCCCTCATACGCCTGCTGCCCCGCCCAACCTACGTACCAATAAAAATAAAAACCTGTGTGTTAGCCAATTATTGTGGGTTGCATCCAGGAAGAATGTTAGAAAAGTTACTTTCCGCTGAAATGTTGTAATCTATGTCAAAAAACACTCCATTCCAGTCCTGTGTCAGAAAACACTCCACTCCAGTCCTGTGTCAGAAAACACTCCATTCCAGTCCTGTGTCAGAAAACACTCCACTCCAGTCCTGTGTTAGAAATCACTCCACTCTAGTCCTGTGTCAGAAAACACTCCACTCCAGTCCTGTGTTAGAAAACACTCCACTCCAGTCCTGTGTCAGAAAACACTCCACTCCAGTCCTGTGTCAGAAAACACTCGACTCCAGTCCTGTGTCAGAAAACACTCCACACCAGTCCTGTGTTAGAAAACACTCCACTCCAGTCCTGTGTCAGAAAACACTCCACTCCAGTCCTATGTCAGAAAACACTCCACCCCAGTCCTGTGTCAGAAAACACTCCACTCCAGTCCTGTGTCAGAAAACACTCCACTCCAGTCCTGTGTCAGAAAACACTCCACTCCAGTCCTGTGTCAGAAAACACTCCACTCCAGTCCTGTGTCAGAAAACACTCCACTCCAGTCCTGCGTCAGAAAACACTCCACTCCAGTCCTGTGTCAGAAAACACTCCACTCCAGTCCTATGTCAGAAAACACTCCACTCCAGTCCTGTGTCAGAAAACACTCCACTCCACCCCTGTGTCAGAAAACAATCCACTCCAGTCCTGTGTCAGAAAACACTCCACTCCAGTCCTGTGTCAGAAAACACTCCACTCCAGTCCTGTGTCAGAAAACACTCCACTCCAGTCCTGCGTCAGAAAACACTCCACTCCAGTCCTGTGTCAGAAAACACTCCACTCCAGTCCTGTGTCAGAAAACACTCCACTCCAGTCCTATGTCAGAAAACACTCCACTCCAGTCCTGTGTCAGAAAACACTTCACTCCAGTCCTGTGTCAGAAAACACTCCACTCCAGTCCTGTGTCAGAAAACACTCCACTCCAGTCCTGTGTCAGAAAACACTCCACTCCAGTCCTGTGTCAGAAAACACTCCACTCGAGTCCTGTGTCAGAAAACACTCCACTCCTGTCCTGTGTCAGAAAACACTCCACTCCAGTCCTATGTCAGAAAACACTCCACCCCAGTCCTGTGTCAGAAAACACTCCACTCCAGTCCTGTGTCAGAAAACACTCCACTCCAGTCCTGCGTCAGAAAACACTCCACTCCAGTCCTGTGTCAGAAAACACTCCACTCCAGTCCTGCGTCAGAAAACACTCCACTCCAGTCCTGTGTCAGAAAACACTCCATTTCAGTCCTGTGTCAGAAAACACTCCACTCCAGTCCTATGTCAGAAAACACTCCACTCCAGTCCTGTGTCAGAAAACACTTCACTCCAGTCCTGTGTCAGAAAACACTCCACTCCAGTCCTGTGTCAGAAAACACTCCACTCCAGTCCTGTGTCAGAAAACACTCCACTCCAGTCCTGTGTCAGAAAACACTCCACTCCAGTCCTGTGTCAGAAAACACTCCACTCGAGTCCTGTGTCAGAAAACACTCCACTCCAGTCCTGTGTCAGAAAACACTCCACTCCAGTCATGTGTCAGAAAACACTCCACTCCAGTCCTGTGTCAGAAAGCACTCCACTCCAGTCCTGTGTCAGAAAACACTCCACTCCAGTCCTGTGTCAGAAAACACTCCACTCCAGTCCTGTGTCAGAAAACACTCCACTCCAGTCCTGTGTCAGAAAACACTCCACTCCAGTCCTGTGTCAGAAAACACTAAACTCTAGTCCTGTGTCAGAAAACACTCCACTCCAGTCCTGTGTCAGAAAACACTCCACTCCGGTCCTGTGTCAGATAACACTCCACTCCAGTCCTGTGTCAGAAAACACTCCACTCCAGTCCTGTGTCAGAAAACACTCCACTCGAGTCCTGTGTCAGAAAACACTCCACTCGAGTCCTGTGTCAGAAAACACTCCACTCCAGTCCTGTGTCAGAAAACACTCCACTCCAGTCCTGTGTCAGAAAACACTCCACTCCAGTCCTGTGTCAGAAAACACTCCACTCCAGTCCTGTGTCAGAAAACACTCCACTCCAGTCCTGTGTCAGAAAACACTCCACTCTAGTGAGCATTAAACTCCACTCTAGTCCTGTGTCAGAAAACACTCCACTCCAGTCCTGTGTCAGAAAACAGTCCACTCCAGACCTGTGTCAGAAAACACTCCACTCCAGTCCTGTGACAGAAAACACTCCACTCCAGTCCTGTGTCAGAAAACACTCCACTCCAGTCCTGTGTCAGAAAACACTCCACTCCAGTCCTGTGTCAGAAAACACTCCACTCCAGTCCTGTGTCAGAAAACACTCCACTCCAGTCCTGTGTCAGAAAACACTCCACTCCAGTCCTGTGTCAGAAACCACTCCACTCCAGTCCTGTGTCAGAAAACACTCCACTCCAGTCCTGTGTCTGAAAACACTCCACTTCAGTTCTGTGTCAGAAAACACTCCACTTCAGTCCTGTGTCAGAAAACACTCCACTCTAGTCCTGTGTCAGAAAACACTCCACTTCAGTCATGTGTCAGAAAACACTCCACTCCAGTCCTGTGTCAGAAAACACTCCACTTCAGTCCTGTGTCAGAAAACACTCCACTCCAGTCCTGTGTCAGAAAACACTCCACTTCAGTCCTGTGTCAGAAAACACTCCACTCCAGTCCTGTGTCAGAAAAGACTCCACTTCAGTCCTGTGTCAGAAAACACTCCACTCCAGTCCTGTGTCAGAAAACACTCCACTCCAGTCATGTGTCAGAAAACACTCCACTCCAGTCCTGTCAGAAAACACTCCACTCCAGTCCTGTGTCAGAAAACACTCCACTCCAGTCCTGTGTCAGAAAACACTCCACTCCAGTCCTGTGTCAGAAAACACTCCACTCCAGTCCTGTGTCAGAAAACACTCCACTCCAGTCCTGTGTCAGAAAACACTCCACTCCAGTCCTGTGTCAGAAACCACACCACTCCAGTCCTGTGTCAGAAAACACTCCACTTCAGTCCTTTGTCAGAAAACACTCCACTCCATTCCTGTGTCAGAAAACACACCACTCCAGTCCTGTGTCAGAAAACACTCCACTCCAGTCCTGTGTCAGAAAACACTCCACTCCAGTCCTGTGTCAGAAAACACTCCACTCCAGTCCTGTGTCAGAAAACACTCCACTCCAGTCCTGTGTCAGAAAACACTCCACTCCAGTCCTGTGTCAGAAAACACTCCACTCCAGTCCTGTGTCAGAAAACACTCCACTCCAGTCCTGTGTCAGAAACCACACCACTCCAGTCCTGTGTCAGAAAACACTCCACTTCAGTCCTTTGTCAGAAAACACTCCACTCCAGTCCTGTGTCAGAAAACACTCCACTCCAGTCCTGTGTCAGAAAACACTCCACTCCAGTCCTGTGTCAGAAAACACTCCATTCCAGTCCTGTGTCAGAAACCACTCCACTCCAGTCCTGTGCCAGAAAACACTCCACTCCAGTCCTGTGTCAGAAAACACTCCACTCCAGTCCTGTGTCAGAAAACACTCCACTCCAGTCCTGTGTCAGAAAAGACTCCACTCCAGTCCTGTGTCAGAAAACACTCCACTCCAGTCCTGTGTCAGAAAACACTCCACTCCAGTCCTGTGTCAGAAAACACTCCACTCCAGTCCTGTGTCAGAAAACACTCCACTCCAGTCCTGTGTCAGAAAACACTCCACTCCAGTCCTGTGTCAGAAACCACTCCACTCCAGTCCTGTGCCAGAAAACACTCCACTCCAGTCCTGTGTCAGAAAACACTCCACTCCAGTCCTGTGTCAGAAAACACTCCACTCCAGTCCTGTGTCAGAAAAGACTCCACTCCAGTCCTGTGTCAGAAAACACTCCACTCCAGTCCTGTGTCAGAAACCACTCCACTCCAGTCCTGTGTCAGAAAACACTCCACTTCAGTCCTGTGTCAGAAAACACTCCACTCCAGTCCTGTGTCAGAAAACACTCCACTCCAGTCCTGTGTCAGAAAACACTCCACTCCAGTCCTGTGTCAGAAAACACTCCACTCCAGTCCTGTGTCAGAAAACACTCCACTCCAGTCCTGTGTCAGAAAACACTCCACTCCAGTCCTGTGTCAGAAAACACTCCACTCCAGTCCTGTGTCAGAAAACACTCAACTCCAGTGTCCTGTGTCAGAAAACACTCCACTCCAGTCCTGTGTCAGTAAACACTCCACTCCAGTCCTGTGTCAGAAAACACTCCACTCCAGTCCTGTGTCAGAAAACACTCCACTCCAGTCCTGTGTCAGAAAACACTCCACTCCAGTGCCTCCCTGTACCTAATGATGTTGATTTATAGAAAAAGGACTCTACTCACCACCACCATACACACTATCCACCAGTAAGTAGCAGATCAACGAGGCTCTGATGAACCTCCAACAGCAACAGCCTGGTTGAACAGGCAGTCAACAGACAAGCCTAGCTGCGAGAGTAGGAGAACTCTGGAAAGCTGTCGCAGGTATACACCAACACAACACTTGTCAGCATTTCAGAATCTTGGTTTCCAGATATCTCAGGGATAGAGACGTCTTCGTATTTACTCTTGATAGGTTAATGGAGTGCGATGCTCCAAGTTAATTGGGTCACAGTGAATTTTGATAGGCCGTGTTGGGGAGGGAGGAGGAAAATAGAATGTTCTCATAGGATTTGGACTTACTGTTCATGTGAGTTTTTAGTTTCGACTTTCTACCCCCTTCCCCTTCCATCTCTCTCTCTCTCTCTCTCTCTCTCTCTCTCTCTCTCTCTCTCTCTCTCTCTCTCTCTCTCTCTCTCTCTCTCTCAGTATTCCTAAGACCTTCAAGGGTGAAATTTGGAGAGATGAGAACTTCATTCATATTCTTAATGTAATAATTAAGTCTTGGTGTTGGGAGAGGATGAGCTGATCTTCTCTAATGACAAGGAACCTGGCCAGTGTCTGAAAATAGATCACCTTGACGGCCCTATCAAAGACCTTGTTTTTGAGGGAGTTGGGTGTATTATGATTAGGAAGGGGGATGAGGGGGGAACGTGAAGGGAAGAGAATGTTAAGCTTCTGTTTGGTTTGGTTTCCCTTCACCTGCACTCTCACTCTGAGGGTCAATAAAATTAGAAGTGTAATAGATTGTGAATACGAGAGGGTAGAAAATGTGTGGCAGAGTTATTCGAATAAAGGGAATGTAGTTACAGTTCCTTGAATCAAGAGCTCTTGAGGCTTTCCCCTTGAGGGGAAGGTGCGAACACAGGCCTTTAAAGGGCCTTACAGACACCTTTGGGTCACCACCTATAAGGCTAGGTTAAATTAACCGACGGATCAGCTGGAACAGTGATTAACGTCAGTGGGCTAGCTGCAGCAGGTCACAAGAACGTATCGCCACACAGTACCTTTATCAGTCCAATACAACCTATAGACATGACTTCCACCTGTGGATCTCTCCACAGTGATACCACCTATGATTGCTTCACCTCCTCTGTCTGCAGTATATAAGCCACTTCTTCGTGCATATGTTGTATGCTTATCAAGGACTGCATACATGGATACATAGAATCCACTCTGAGGGACTGATTACCTTAAATTCCATCTGATCTTCACCATTCTTCTTCGTACCGGACTGATGAGGTCACTGTGTGGCGAAACGTTTCTTCAATAAAGATACCCAAGAGTTGCACATGTGTCTAATTTATCAACTCGTCGGTTCTCTGAACCATTCATCTACACAAGAACATAAGAATGGAGGAACACTGCAGTAGGCCTACTGGCCCGTGTTTGTAACTCTTCCTCAAATTCAACGCTTCTTGTCCATATATCTGTCAAATATATTCTCAAAACGTCTTAGGATACAACATTTTTTTTTTTCAGTGAGGTGTAAAACCTAGCTGGCGTGTCGGGTCATCTGTTGATTAAGATTCGTGTCTTGTTTATAACAATAAACTACCACCGCTGGTTGAAATGACCTATCCTGATGTATATGACCCTGACTGGAAGAGACGACCCCATCTGGGACAAACGACCTGCTTGGCTGGGTCTCCCAGATACGGACCGGTAGGAGAGAAGACCTACATAGCTAAACGACTACACACACACACACACGATGGAAACTCGATCTAATAGGAACGACCCCGACTTGTAAGTGTAACACCTGAGAGTGTAACACAGCATAAGATGGTCTGCCAACCACGACCTGATGAAGCAAACCCTCCCTGACCAACACTGCCTGGCCTACGTAAACATTCAACACTTCAGTGATGGAGACACGACTCTTGTGCGCCATCTGTCGAGGGAAACACATCCTGTGAGACTAACATTTGGCCTAATGGAGACCAATAAGGAGATACCAGCCGTCTTCTGATTTAATGAGACGAGGCTTCGAAAGCCTTCAGTCGTATCGACTCGAGGCACTGGGAGAAAAATTACCCTTGTATCCTGTGGATTCTGAGGTTATAATTGTGTGGCTTGTGTCTTATACAACACAGGGGTATTAAAGAGAGCTATCGACGAATGCTGGTGGGTGTTGTAGAGAATGATAGCTTACAAGGTAATTCTTTTTTATATAACCTGGCTTCCAACACTCACCGTTCCTGACTAGAGCTGCCTGGTTTTTGTACGCTCACTGAACATATAATATTTGGAGACAAAAATCCCCATTGTTTCTTAAGCCATCACAAAAGTCAGCTTATCCACCATGCTGTTATTGAGACATACACACATTTCCACTCTTATACATGTTTGATAGTAAGTAGTGTGCATTTCAGCATGATCATCTGTATAAATACGTACTCGTCCATGAAAACGTATATACGTTCTGACACAACATTTCCATCAATGCAGTTATACACACACACACGCGCGCACACACACACACACACACACACACACACACACACACACACACACACACACACACACACACACACACACACACACACACACACACACAGAAACGAAGGGAGGCCCAACGACAATATGAAAGCGACATAGCAGTGAAAGCCAAATCTGACCCGAAGCTGTTATGCAGCCACATCAGGAGGAAAACAACAGTCAAGGACCAGGTAATCAGGCTAAGGAAGGAAGGAGGAGAGACAACAAGAAATGACCGTGAAGTATGTGAGGAACTCAACAAGAGATTCAAAGAAGTGTTCACAGAAGAGACAGAAGGGGCTCCAGAAAGACGGAGAGGTGTGGTACACCACCAAGTGCTGGACACAGTACACACAACAGAGGAAGAAGTGAAGAGGCTTCTGAGTGAGCTAGATACCTTTTAAGGCAATGGGGCCAGATAACATCTCCCCATGGGTATTGAGAGAGGGAGCAGAGGCGCTATGTGTACCCCTAACAACAATATTCAATACATTTATCGAAACAGGGAGATTGCCTGAGGCATGGAAGACAGCAAATGTAGTCCCAATCTTTAAAAAAGGAGACAGACATGAAGCATTAAACTACAGACCAGTGTCACTGACATGTATAGTATGCAAAGTCATGGAGAAGATTATCAGGAGAAGAGTGGTGGAACACCTAGAAAGGAATGATCTCATCAACAGCAGCCAACATGGTTTCAGGGACGGGAAATCCTGTGTCACAAACCTACTGGAGTTCTATGACATGGTGACAGCAGTAAGACAAGAGAGAGAGGGGTGGGTGGATTGCATTTTCTTGGACTGCAAGAAGGCGTTTGATACAGTACCACACAAGAGATTAGTGCAAAAACTGGAGGACCAAGCAGGGATAACAGGGAAGGCACTACAATGGATCAGGGAATACTTGTCAGGAAGACAGCAGCGAGTAATGGTACGTGGCGAGGTGTCAGAGTGGGCACCTGTGACCAGCGGGGTTCCACAGGGGTCAGTCCTAGGACCAGTGCTGTTTCTGGTATTTGTGAACGACATGACGGAAGGAATAGACTCCGAGGTGTCCCTGTTTGCAGATGACGTGAAGTTGATGAGAAGAATTCATTCGATCGAAGACCAGGCAGAACTACAAAGGGATCTGGACAGGCTGCAGACCTGGTCCAGAAATTGGCTCCTGGAGTTCAATCCCACCAAGTGCAAAGTCATGAAGATTGGGGAAGGGCAAAGAAGACCGCTGACGGAGTACAGTCTAGGGGGCCAGAGACTACAAACCTCACTCAAGGAAAAAGATCTTGGGGTGAGTATAACACCAGGCACATCTCCTGAAGCGCACATCAACCAAATAACTGCTGCAGCATATGGGCGCCTGGCAAACCTCAGAACAGCATTCAGACATCTTAATAAGGAACCGTTCAAGACCCTGTACACCGTGTACGTTAGGCCCATATTGGAGTATGCGGCACCAGTTTGGAACCCACACCTAGCCATGCATGTAAAGAAACTAGAGAAAGTGCAAAGGCTTGCAACAAGACTAGTCCCAGAGCTAAGAGGTATGTCCTACGAGGAGAGGTTAAGGGAAATCAACCTCACGACACTGGAGGACAAGAGAGATAGGGGGGACATGATAACGACTTACAAAATACTGAGAGGAATTGACAAGGTGGACAAAGACAGGATGTTCCAGAGATGGGACACAGCAACAAGGGGACACAGTTTGAAGTTGAAGACACAGATGAATCACAGGGATGTTAGGAAGTATTTCTTCAGCCACAGAGTAGTCAAGAAGTGGAATAGTTTGGGAAGCGATGTAGTGGAGGCAGGATCCATACATAGCTTTAAGCAGAGGTATGATAAAGCTCATGGTTCAGGGAGAGTGACCTGGTAGCGACCAGTGAAGAGGCGGGGCCAGGAGCTTGGACTCGACCCCTGCTACCTCAACTAGGTGAGTACAACTAGGTGAGTACACACACACACACACACACACACACACACACACACACACACACACACACACACACACACACACACACACACACACACACACACCTACGTACTGATCATTGAGAGTGGTCGCTGACGGGAAACACTGGGCAACACACCTCAATACCTGTATAACCCTGAGTCGTGAGTTAAAAAAAGATGGTTTTCCGGCAGACTTTAGAGCTTCTAAAACGGTCGTAACGCCAGCCGCTGCAACCAACGTCAATATGAAGCAGGCAAAAACACACGCTGGAGCATCTAACTTGCAGCAACCATAAAACAAGAAAGAATCCATTTCTGAGAGACGCCAAGACTCCTTGCAGAATGGAAGGACAGTAATAGACTGGGACCTGGGAGAGCTGCCAGACCAAGCAGTCTCTGGTTACGTTATATACCTTCAATGAACTCCGAAGAGTTTTCCTACTCCCAGAGCCCAGCCTTGGGTCAGCCTCGTCTGGTGCTTCCCTGGTCAACCAGGATGTTGCTGTGTACGAATGGTATATAATACCGACAAGATGAGATTAAGACACATGTGCAACATCTGGGTATCTTTATTGTAGACGTTTCGCCATCCAGTGGCGAAATTTGTATTGATAAAGCCACTGGATGGCGAAACGTCTACAATAAAGATACCCAGATGTTGCACATGTGTCTTAATCTCAGGATGTTGCTGCTGGTGGCCCGCTGACCCACATATCCATCCCAACCTGGTTGATCTCGCACCTGGTGCTGAAGATACTTGTCCAGTTTCCTCATGAAGGCTTCTACACTTGTCCCAGCAGTGTTTGTGATATCTTCTGGTAAGATGTTGAATAATTTGGGGCCATAATAGATTATAAATCTCTGATCTGAACTGAAAAAGTCACTGGTTGGTGATACGACTTCGAAATATGTTATGTAATCAGTCAGACTGAGGGGACTGATTACCTCATTCCCCTCCTCATCTTTCACCGTTCTTCTCTGTATTGGACTGAAGAAGCCGCTGGCTGGTGAAATGTCTCTCATTATTCATCTTGCTGTATTATACATCGTTATTGAAACGTTAATCTGGTTACGTTAAGAGCATAAGAAAGAAGAAACACTGCAACAGGCCTACTGACCCATGCGGAGCAGGTCCATGTCCCCCCCCCCCAGGATTAGCCTAATGACCCACCCATATTAGCCTCAGCCTTCAAGGGAATAAAGTGCCTTGATGCTGGCCAAGGACCCTTGATCTAAATAATAATAATAATAATAATAATAATAATAATAATAATAATAATAATAATAATAATAATAATAATAATAATAATAATAATTTCGATCAGTTAATGGAATGAGTTTGTTAACATCATCAGGTGAGAGAGAGAAGTAATTCTTTTTCATGTCCTCGAATATTTACGGTCTTGTGTCGTCAGTAAACTCGACTTTTCAACCTGCATTTCTTTTATTACCCAAATCATGTTTTTTTAAGTAAGTTCATTTAGGACATCCTGGCTCTTGTACCCTCTGTGGTGGCATGGCAAAGCTCTACAGTGGGCGAAACGTTGCCACAAATAAAAGCCGTGTGTTCTCAGTTCCCTCGTTTTAAATTTCTCGGGTAGTTAATACGCGGCGTCACACGAGTTTGGAACCCCGGGGTTAGGGTGAGGAAGAGGTGGCTCAAATAAGAGTTTTTATGCATAGTTTATAGCTTTTATGCAAAGTGTATAGCTTGTGTGTTTAGTTTGTAGCTTGTATGAATAGTTTATAGCTTTTATGCATAGTTTAAATCTTTCCGAGCAATGCCAGACTTTTAATGAAAATAAAAGTGTCCCTCAGGTTATTGCTCTCCTGTCAAATCAGTGTTTCTGCAGATGACTTGGATAATATTGTACTGGAAGGTTACGTAGTTGGGATTGACTGTGGACTACACGCCGGGGAGAAGCTGCGTGAGTTATGACCGAGGGTGCAGCTGCTGTGAACTTTGTTTAGGAGTCTCCAGTGTGGCCAGGAGGTCCGGTCCAGTGCGGCCAGGAGGTCCGGTCCACTGCGGCCAGGAGGTCCGGTCCACTGCGGCCAGGGGGTCCGGTCCACTGCGGCCAGGAGGTCCGGTCCACTGCGGCCAGGGGGTCCGGTCCACCGCTCGTGTAATGCTGAGTTTATTGGGCATAACTAGGATGGGCTGACGTTGAACACCAGGATGGTCTGTGACTGACCATCACGAGGCTGACCTATCCCACTTCGAGGGTGAGTGGGAGGGAGGGGACAAGGATGAATTGGAAAAAGAATATAGGAGAGGAGAGAGAAAATTGATGTGAGGAGGGGATGAGGATAGTGGGAAGGAGGATGGGAGAGAGGAAGTGGAGAGATGATAAGGGAATAAAGGCAAACAGAGAAGCTGAAGAAAATAGCGAGGTGTAAGGTGTGGGAGATTATGATCAATGGGGAAAGAGAGACAAATGGAAGTTGTTTAAAAAGAGAAAACAAGAGAAAGAAATTAAAAAAACTGAAGGGAGAAAAACAAACCCAATATATATATATATATATATATATATATATATATATATATATATATATATATATATATATATATATATATATATATATATATATATATATATATATATATATATATATATATATATATATATATATATATTAGGTATTAGCCTTCATCTAGACGGTAAATCAGTCACAACACGTTACAACAAAGACCGCGCCCCTGGCGGCCGGATGCCGCAACTTCAGTATTATGATCCGACCCGATTAGTTATCTAAAGATGCAATTCCTCTTTGCCCTGCGCGGACGGGGTATACCTGGAGTATGTCTGGAGAGGGTTTCGGGGGTCAACGCCCCAGGGCCCGGTCTGAGACCAGGGTCTGATCAACCAGGCTGTTACTGCTGACCGCACGCAAACTGACGTACGAACCACAGCCCAGCTGGTCAGGTACTGACTTTAGGTGCCTGTCCAGTGCATTCTTGAAGACAGCCAGGGGCCTATTGGTAATCCCCCTTATGTATGCTAGGTGGCAATTGAACAGTCTTGGGCTCCTGACACTTATTGTGTTGTCTCTCAGTGTACTCGTGGCGCCCCTGCTTTTCAATTGGGGAATAATTTTCGTGTGCAAGTTTGGTACCAATCCCTCTAGCATTTTCCAAGTGTATATTATCATGTATCTTTCTCGTCTGCTTTCCAGAGAATACACATCAAGGGACTTCAACCATTTCCACTAATTTATCGTACTTATGTGTGTCGTGAAATTTCTTTGTACACTCTCCAGGTCAGCAATTTCGCCAGCCTTGAAGGGTGCTGTTAGTGTACAGCAATATTCCAGCCTAGAGAGTATAAGCGATTTGAAGAGAATCATCATGGGCTTGGCGTCCCTAGCTTTGAAGGTTCTCATTATCCATCCTATCATTTTCCTAGCAGATGTGGTAGATACATTGTTGTGGTCTTTGAAGGTGAGATCCTGGAAATAAATGCTATTAAATACCTACGCAATGAAAATATAAACACATAAATAGTACAATGTGATCCTGTACTGACAATAAAGGATCACATTGTACTGCTTATGTGTTTATATTTCCAAGGTGAGATCCTCATTATCGAACGCTGCATGTTTCTTGTTTTATTCGGCTCGTTGAAGCAGTTGTTGTCATCCCTTGGAAATGTTAGGGAGTGTTATTCCTGGTGCTGCAAAGGAACATTGCCAATTTTAAATCGTGTTGTATTTCGTGTAGCTCATTTCCATGGGAACTTATTTAGATCGATGGTGATTATTGTATGTGAGGCTGGCCAATCAGGGCCTCTGAAGCAGCTCTTACTTCCAAGAGTCAGACTGGTATAGGTCTCTTCTCGTAGCTTGATTGAGCCTTCTCTCTCTTCTTTTTTTTTTTTGTATCTTGTTCAGTTAAGAGTCATGAGTGCAAGAGCAACAGGGTATGCAATATACATGATACATAGTATTCATGTTGATGATAACACTGATTTAAGATGTCTTAATCTGTTTCCTATATACATTCTCCTAGATACTTATAGAAAGGTTACCAATCAATGACTTGCGAGGCTATTTGATGTATTTCTTTATTCTTCTTGAAATGCGAAAAAAATCGTTTCAGCTACTGATATTTCTGATATTTCGATGTTAAATTCATTTTATCATGTATCAGCCTACCACACGCGAGCCACACCGGCAGGTTAGTTTATTTCGTTGATTGGATTCGTCAGAACAATAATAAATATGGGGCTTAGAACACATCCTTCGGTTGTGTCTGATTCTGTTGTGTGTAGCCTTGAGTACCTAAGGAGTTGTGTTCGTTAGACATTCCTTAATCCACGGTAATAATATACCCCTTAACTCGCATCTCTCCTAGTTCATCACGAATAACTATGCTGGAGGCTTTGTCGAGAGCTAGTCTTAAAGTAGGAATTTATTCTTGTACGTGAGTGGTTCCTTACTATAATATTGCAGCTCCTTCCAGCAGCCTCACTACTGTTGCTGCTGCTTCTTCGTCTTCTTCAGGATTCATGAATTTAAAGGTTTATTCTTCCGTTAACCCCACGACCTATAGTATGTTATTCTCATTGTGTTGATTATGTGATGGTGTGATGGTGTGATTCGGAAAACCGACAAGTTGAAGAGAGAGGGACACATGTGGAACGTTTGAGATTTTGTGATGTCTGTTGTTACTGTCGGTCATCATACAGACCATGATTCATAAATAAGCAAAATATACGGAGGGTGAGAAAACACAGGGTTGGCATCAACGCAGTGTGGCAGTGTTTCCAGAATGTGCATGCAAGGGCGTTAAAAGATGGCTTAGTCATCGTGTCATTATAATCGAGAACAAAAAATGTATCCCCTATATATGACAGGAGTTCCTCACGAGAACTCAAATACATTCGGCGAGTTTTGACAATACATCAGATCATCCGTAAGTGCTCTCGTTCTCCCTCCATGGATGCCAATGAAACAATCAGGAAGTAAAGGAATTTACTTCGGTGATTATCGGTCCGTCATCGTCGGCGGTGGTGTCTTTTTAGCGCTGCTGCGCTGTGTGTTAGGTGCGAAAAATCATTGATAAAATTCCAGAAGTATCGGTTATTACATGTCTCATTCAGCTTGGTCCTTTGTAACCGGTGGCTGGTTGGGGCGGGCTCTGGAATAACGACCGTACCATAGCCCCATTGATCACTTGGGCGCTCCACAACGGTCTTTGTTGTGGCTTCGGAGAGAAGGAAGGAAGGAGTGAACATCAGGTAGGTACGACTCTCCTGCTGTGAGATACTCGCACTCTTGTCTTGGTATAACTTTACTACGTTACATTTCCCTTTATGCCTGCAGAGATAAACCTCTTTCTACAAATGCGTCAACACATTACCTACCTGTTCCATACTAAGTGAACCAGAAAATACACGAGCGGACAAAAGAGCGGTGGTGTGTCTTTGTACAATATGTGTGGCAGGTATAACTATGGAAGAAGAGAAAAAAGATGAACCAGAGTATTTTGGTACCAACACTTAAATGGGTGTCTGAGGCATGGGCTTTAAACGTTGCAACGAGGAGGAAGCTGGGCACAGTGGAGATGTCAACTTTGACAACAATGTGTAATGTGAATATTATGCAGATAATTCTAAGTGTAATTCTAAATGTAATTGTTGGGGGGAGAGGGGTAAAGGAGATTTTGTGGGCGAGGGGCTTGGACTTCCAGCAAGCGTGCGTGAGCGTGTTAGATAGGAGTGAATGGAGACGGATGGTATTTGGGACCTGAAGAGCTGTTGGAGTGTGAGCAGGGTAATATTTAGTGAAGGGATTCAAGGAAACCGGTTATTTTTATATAGCCGGACTTGAGTCCTGGAAATAGGAAGTACAATGCCTGCACTTTAAAGGAGGGGTTTGGGATATTGGCAGTTTGGAGGGATATATTGTGTATCTTTATACGTATATACTTCTAAACTGTTGTGTTTTGAGCACCTCTGCAAAAACAGTGATTATGTGTGAGTGAGGTGAAAGTGTTGAATGATGATGAAAGTATTTTCTTTTTGAGAATTTTCTTTCTTTTTGGGTCACCCTGCCTCGGTGGGAGACGGCCGAATTGTTAAAAAACAAAATCCAAGTGTAAAATTTAAGAGGCTGTGGGATTACCAAAGATATAATTCAGAAGGCTGAGGAAGGGTTGTTTGGAATTTAGAGGAATAAAACAGCATAGGATGACCAAAAGGGTTATAAATTTGGGTTGGAAGGAGGGAGAGGTGGAGTCATCCCAGAAAGGGCTGCAGGGAAAGAGTAAAGAGTTTGTGTACTAAGAGTGGGAGATATGGAGACTGTCTCCAATATCTTGTTTGTGACAGTAATACCTAGAGGTGCAAATCCTCACCTTAGTTCAACCAAGAACAAGATGCTGAGACCACGTAGTAAATTTTCCCATGGAAACTAACCGAACTAACTAGAAGTTGTGGGAGAAAAGGAAGAAAAGGGGTGAAGAGGCTTTTATAAGTTCAGGGAAAGGTAACTAAGAGAAGACTTGGTGAGAGAGCCTCTGATGGAGAGAGCTGGAAGAGCTCTGGAAGGATTTGTAGTGTGGCAGACATGCTGGAAGGTTAACCTGTGTTATCATTGTGTAGCCGGAGGTGTGAGATCTTAGTGGAAGCTGTAACATTCCTTTCAGCCTAATACTCATTTACATTATCAATTTCCTGCAAAATCAACCTCCTTTAGTATAAATGTGAGTCTCCACGAGTCTCTGTAAAGACTATATTTTCCAGTGAGTGTCAAAATAGAAAGATTACTTTAACCCACGATTGGTTATTACTGTTAATTATGTTCCATAAGTGATCAGTGTTTTTATACCTTAATTTGAAAGTAGAAATTAAGTATTTCTTTCGGGGATACTGAAAGTGGAAAGGTAACCCTTGTTACCTTTCCACTTGAGTATCCCTGAAAGTATCCTTGAGAGGCTTGAGTACCTGGCAGGCTGGAGTGAGCAAGTTAGTTTAGAATGAATGAAGACAAATGGATTTCATAGTTTGATGTGCTGTTAGAGTGTAAGGTAACATTTATGAGGAAGTTCACTACAACAGGTTAACCGACCACTTACTTACGTTAGGCACCTTGCTGGACTACAAGTTAATTGTGTGTGTGTGTGTGTTAGTTACCATTTGGTCCTAGGCACATGTCGATTTGACACTAGGCCTGTTGTATGTGCATGCGTGTGTGTGTGTGTGTGTGTGTGTGTGTGTGTGTGTACTCACCTAATTGTACTCACCTAATTGTGGTTGCAGGGGTCGAGACTCAGCTCCTGGCCCCGCCTCTTCACTGATCGCTACTGGATCCTCTCTCTCTCTGCTTCCTGAGCTTTGTCATACCTCTTATTAAAACTATGTATGGTTCCTGCCTCCACTACTTCACTTGCTAGGCTATTCCACTTGCTGACAACTCTATGATTGAAGAAATACTTCCTAACGTCCCTGTGACTCGTCTGAGTCTTCAGCTTCCAGTTGTGACCCCTTGTCCCTGTGTCCCCTCTCTGGAACATCCTATCTCTGTCCACCTTGTCTATTCCCCGCAGTATCTTGTATGTCGTTATCATGTCTCCCCTGACCCTTCTGTCCTCCAGTGTCGTCAGTCCGATTTCCCTTAACCTTTCTTCGTACGACATTCCCTTGAGCTCTGGGACTAGCCTTGTTGCAAACCTTTGTACTTTCTCTAACTTCTTGACGTGCTTGACCAGGTGTGGGTTCCAGACTGGTGCTGCATACTCCAGTATGGGCCTAACATACACAGTGTACAGTGTCTTGAACGATTCCTTATTAAGGTATCGGAACGCTATTCTCAGGTTTGCCAGGCGCCCGTATGCTGCAGCGGTTATTTGGTTGATGTGTGCCTCCGGTGATGTGCTCGGTGTTATGGTCACCCCAAGGTCTTTCTCCCTGAGTGAGGTCTGTAGTCTTTGTCCACCTAGCCTATACTCTGTCTGCGGTCTACTTTGCCCCTCCCCAATCTTCATGACTTTGCATTTGGCTGGATTGAATTCGAGAAGCCAGTTACTGGACCACATGTCCAGCCTCTCCAGGTCAGGTATTCCCTTATTCAGCTCCTCACATACCTCCTGATCATTTCTTGTGAGTTCTCCACCTTCTGTCCTTAATCTGATCACCTGGTCTTTGACTGTTGTCTTCCTCCTGATGTGGCTATACAACAGTTTCGGGTCAGTCTTGATTCTCGATGCTATGTCATTTTCATACTGTCGCTGGGCCTCCCTCCTTACCTGTGCGTACTCATTCCTGGCTCTGCGACTGATCTCCCTATTTTCGTGTGTTCTCTGCCTTCTGTACTTTTTCCATTCTCTATTGCACTTTGTTTTTGCCTCCTTACACCGTCGGGTAAACCAGGGGCTCGTTCTGGTCCTCCCGTTGTTACTGTTGCCCTTGGGAATGAACCTTTCCACTGCCTCCTTGCATTTTGTTGCTACATATTCCATCATTTCATTTACTGGCTTTCCTGCCAGTTCTCTGTCCCACTGGACCTCCCGCAGGAAGTTCTTCAACCCTATGTAGTCCCCTCTTTTATAGTCAGGCTTTTCCCATTCTACTCCTGTTATTCTCTCCACTTGCAGCTCTGCTATGTATTCAAAGCACAGAACCACGTGGTCGCTAGCTCCTAGGGGACTCTCATACTTGATGTCCTCAATATCTGAGCTGCCCAGGGTGAACACAAGGTCCAATCTTGCTGGTTCATCCTCCCCTCTCACTCTGTTAGTGTCCTTAACATGTTGGTGCATGAGGTTTTCCAGCGCCACGTCCAACATCCTGGCTCTCCATGTTTCGGGACCCCCATGTGGCTCCAGGTTTTCCCAGTCAATCTCCCTGTGGTTGAAATCCACCATAACCAGCAACTTTGCTCTGCTGGAGTGAGCTCTTCTTGCCACCTCAGCAAGTGTGTCCACCATTGCTCTGTTGCTCTCTTCATATTCCTCTCTTGGCCTCCTGCAGTTCTGTGGTGGATTATACATCACTGCAATGACCACTTTGTGTTCCCCAGACTGAAGTGTACCTGCTATGTAGTCTCTTTCTCCCGTCTCATCTATTCCTTCCATTTTCTCGAATTTCCATCTGTTTTTTACGAGCAGAGCAACCCCACCTCCCCCCCCTGCCCCTTCTATCTTTCCTCATGATCTGGTATCCTGGTGGGAAGATTGCATCTGTTATTGTCTCCATGAGTTTTGTTTCTGTAACTGCTATGATGTCTGGGGACTTCTCATTGATTCTTTCTTGCCATTCCTCCTGTTTATTCGTTAATCCATCTGCATTTGTGTACCAAACCTTCAACTTCTGTTCTAATACTGTAACTGTGGTGCGGGGGGTGGAAACAGAGGGATCGGTGTGTGATGGTTGGTTTGGATTGTTCAGTTGCCTTGGGGGTGTCGTGGCTGGAGTCCTTCTGCAGGTGTTTCTGGGGGGTGCGCTTGTCCTTCCATTTGATCCTGGGTTATTCTGCTCTCCTTTTTCATTTCCTCCCATTTCTCATTTCGTTTTTGAACTCTCTCTTTCATTGTCTTCCTTTCGTCCTGTGTTCTGTCTCGGTCGAGGTACACACTCCGGAACTCCTGCTTGCCTCTCAGCCGTGCTTTCTCCTGCAGGATCATGGTTCGGGTTGATTCTGCCTTGAAAATTACTTTGAGAGGCTGATTCCTTTTCTTTGTGAACCACCCAATTCTCCAAAAATTTGCCACCTGGGTCATGTCCCCCTCGCCTATGTGTATGTGTGTGTATGTGTATGTGTATGTGTGTGTGTGTGTGTGTGTGTGTGTGTGTGTGTGTGTGTGGGTGTGTGTATGTCGTGCTGAATAGGTAAACTTGGTCAATAAGCAAGAACTCATTTGAAATTTTCTCTTATACGTTTAAAGATATATTTTTTTCATTTATGTAAATGTAAAAATTAATAATTTTATACCCAAAGAACCTTAGAAAACTTACCTGACCTTATTATAACAAGCGCAATTTAATTTAGCCTAATCCAGCTAAATATATTTTAGATAAGTTTACAATAATTTAATAATAAGCAAACGCAATGAAATATATTTTTTTCGTTACGTTCAGTATGATTTATGTGAAATTATTGCATACACAAATTTTCGCTTGCCTTATTCGGCAAGAAAAGCGTTGCTGTTTAAGCCAAAATCGCAAGTTTTACCTATTCGGCACGAAACACGCACACACACACACACACACACACAAACACACACACACACACACACACACACACACACACACACACACACACACACACACACACACACACACACACACACACACACACACACACACACACACACATAGTAGAGCTGCAATTGGAGAGAATAACAGGAGTTGAATGGGAAAAGCCTGACTATAAAAGAGGGGACTACATAGGGTTGAAGAACTTCCTGCGGGAGGTCCAGTGGGACAGAGAACTGGCAGGAAAGCCAGTAAATGAAATGATGGAATATGTAACAACAAAATGCAAGGAGGCAGTGAAAAGGTTTATTCCCAAGGGCAATAGTAACAACGGGAAGACCAGAACGAGCCCCTGGTTTACCCGACGGTGTAAGGCGGCAAAAACAAAGTGCAATAGAGAATGGAAAAAGTACAGAAGGCAGAGAACACATGAAAATAGGGAGATCAGTCGCAGAGCCAGGAATGAGTATGCACAGGTAAGGAGGGAGGCCCAGCGACAGTATGAAAATGACATAGCATCGAGAATCAAGACTGACCCGAAACTGTTGTATAGCCACATCAGGAGGAAGACAACAGTCAAAGACCAGGTGATCAGATTAAAGACAGAAGGTGGAGAACTCACAAGAAATGATCAGGAGGTATGTGAGGAGCTGAACAGGAGATTTAAGGAAGTTTTTACAGTAGAGACAGGAAGGGCTGTGGGAAGACAGCACAGAAGGGAACATCAAGAGGGAATATACCAACAAGTGTTGGATGACATACGAACAACTGAGGAAGAGGTGAAGAAGCTCCTAAGTGACCTTGACACCTCAAAGACGATGGGACCGGACAACATCTCCCCATGGGTCCTCAGAGAAGGAGCAGAGATGCTGTGCGTGCCTCTAACCACAATCTTCAACACATCCCTTGAAACTGGGCAACTACCTGAGAAATGGACAGCTAATGTAGTCCCCATATTTAAGAAAGGAAACAGAAACGAGGCGCTAAACTACAGACCTGTGTCTCTGACATGTATTGTGTGCAAAGTCATGGAGAAGATTTTCAGGAGGAGAGTGGTCGAACACCTGGAAAGGAACAAGATTATAAATGAAAACCAGCATGGGTTCATGGAAGGCAAATCGTGTATCACAAACCTCCTGGAGTTTTATGACAAGGTAACAGAAGTAAGACACGAGAGAGAGGGGTGGGTAGATTGCGTTTTCGTAGACTGCAGGAAGGCCTTTGACACAGTTCCCCACAAGAGATTAGTGCAGAAGCTGGAGGATCAGGCGCATGTAACAGGGAGGGCACTGCAATGGATCAGGGAATACCTGACAGGGAGGCAGCAGCGAGTCATGGTACGTGAAGAGGTATCACAGTGGGCGCCTGTGACGAGCGGGGTTCCACAGGGGTCAGTTCTAGGACCAGTGCTATTTTTGATATATGTGAACGACATGATGGAAGGAATAGACTCTGAAGTGTCCCTGTTCGCAGATGATGTGAAGTTGATGAGAAGAATTAAATCGGATGAGGATGAGGCAGGACTGCAAAGAGACCTGGACAGGCTGGACATGTGGTCCAGTAACTGGCTTCTCGAATTCAATCCAGCCAAATGCAAAGTCATGAAGATTGGGGAGGGGCAAAGAAGACCGCAGACAGAGTATAGGCTAGGTGGACAAAGACTACAGACCTCACTCAGGGAGAAAGACCTTGGGGTGACCATAACACCGAGCACATCACCGGAGGCACACATCAATCAAATAACTGCTGCAGCATACGGGCGCCTGGCAAACCTGAGAATAGCGTTCCGATACCTTAATAAGGAATCGTTCAAGACATTGTACACTGTGTATGTTAGGCCCATACTGGAGTATGCAGCACCAGTCTGGAACCCACACCTGGTCAAGCACGTCAAAAAGTTAGAGAAAGTACAAAGGTTTGCAACAATGCTAGTACCAGAGCTCAGGGGAATGTCGTACGAGGAAAGGTTAAGGGAAATCGGACTGACGACACTGGAGGACAGAAGGGTCAGGGGAGACATGATAACGACATACAAGATACTGCGGGAAATAGACAAGGTGGACAGAGATAGGATGTTCCAGAGAGGAGACACAGGGACAAGGGGTCACAACTGGAAGCTGAAGACTCAGACGAGTCACAGGGACGTTAGGAAGTATTTCTTCAGTCATAGGGTTGTCAGGAAGTGGAATAGCCTAGCAAGTGAAGTAGTGGAGGCAGGAACCATACATAGTTTTAAGAAGAGGTATGATACAGCTCAGGAAGCAGAGAGAGAGAGGACCTAGTAGTGATCAGTGAAGAGGCGGGGCCAGGAGATGAGTCTCGAGCCCTGCAACCACAATTAGGTGAGTACAATTAGGTGAGTACACACACACACACTATATATATATATATATATATATATATATATATATATATATATATATATATATATATATATATATATATATGTATGTATATATATATATATATATATATATATATATATATATATATATATATATATATATATATATATATATATATATATACATACATATATATATATATATATATATATATATATATATATATATATATATATATATATATATATATATATATATATATATACATATATATATATATATATATATATATATATATATAATATTTAATCCGACCCTTCCCGCCGAGGTAGGGTGACTCAAAAAAAATAGAAGAAACAGCCACCGTCATTCATTCAATTAATGTCTCGCCAGAAGCTTGCTGACATCACATTTCAGATAACCCTGGAAATGCAACATTCACAATCCTCCTTCAGAGCGTGAGTACCGTACTTCCTATATCCAGGACTAAAGTCAGGTCATTCGTTTTCCATGAATCCCTTCACGTAACCTTGCTTACACTCCAACAGCACGACAAGTCATTAAAAACAACCTGCATCTGCTTATTCCGACCTAATGCGATCGCACAAGCCTATTGGATGTTCAGACATCTAACACTCACAGCCTCCTTCACTCCTTTCCAACCGTTCCTTGGACGACCTCAACCCTCTTTCCTTCCACCTCAGAATTATATACCCTCTTAATCTTGTGCTGCTCCCTTCCCTATAATTACCCAAGCCAAGAACTCCTTAGTGGTCCGGATAATACATTTGCTAACCCCACATCTTCATCTAATCTCCATGCTCCAAATTCTTTGCATAATATTCACACTACACATCGCCCTCAAACATGACATCTCCACTGCCTCCAGCCTCCTCCTTGCTGCAGAGTTTACTTACCACTATGGTATATACCCTATATTTATGCTCTCACGAAATCGTAATGACACGATTGCAAAGAAACCATACCACGGGCGGGGTTAGAACCCGCGATCAGAGAGTTAAAAAACTCCATCCAACTTGGTGTATTTATACGCCATGGGAAGGTTAACATAGGCACCACTGTGATCAGAAATGCAAGGCTAGCTGGAGATTCGTCTGTAAAAACTTGAATTTGTGGTCACAGTGGTGCCTATGCTAATCTTCCTATGGTGTATAAATATACCTAGTTGGATGAATCTTACTGTGGCTAGCTAGCCCAGTGGCTAACACGTCAGTCTGGAGTTTTATGACTCTCTGATCGCGGGTTCTAACCCCGCCCGTGGTATGGTTTATTTATGCCCTCATGGATAAAGTCTTTTGACTCCCACAGATGCCTCAATGCACTCCCTACCTTTTTCCCCTCGTC
Organism: Cherax quadricarinatus; assembly: GCF_038502225.1. Lineage (NCBI taxonomy): Eukaryota > Metazoa > Arthropoda > Malacostraca > Decapoda > Parastacidae > Cherax > Cherax quadricarinatus. The sequence continues at coordinate 2,431,842 of NC_091299.1, forward strand.
TATTTAATGGTTCACCTCGTCTTTCATACACCCATCAGTCGACAAATCCACTGTATATATTAATACATATCGGCCATTTCCCACAGAGACAAGCTGACCCGAAAAAGAAGAAACACTTGCATCACTCTCTCTATCACTATCTTGCCAGAGGCATGCTGGTACTACATCTCAAAAACTGCAACATATCTCCACCCCTCCTTCAGAGTACAGGCATTGTACTTCCCACCTCCAGGACTCAAGTTTGGCTAGCAAGTATTCCCTGAATCCCTTCATAAATGTTACTTCGTTCACACACCAACAGCACGTAAATCATGAAAAGCATTTGCCTCCACTCATTCCTATTTAACATGCTCACGCATGCTTGCTGAAAGTCTAAGCTCGTCGCACACAAAAACCTCCTTACCTCCCTCCAACATTTCCTAGGACGACTCCTACCCCTCCTTCCTTCCACTATAGATTTTGTGCAAAACAAGTCATTCTGTTTTGTCTCACTCTCTCTAAATGTCCAAACTGCCTCAACAACCCTTCTTCAGCCTTCTGAATAATACTTTTAGTAACCCAGCACCGCCTAATCTCCAAGCTACGGATTTTCTGAGTAATAGTCACACCATACATTGCCCTCAGACACGATGTCACTGCCTCCAGCCTTCTCTTTGTTACAACATTCACCACCTATGCTTCACACCCATATATGAGCGTTATTAATACTACACTCTCATACATTCATCTCTTTGCTTCAATGTATATATATATATGTCGTGCCGAATAGAAAAAAACTTGCGATTTTGGCTTAAATAGCAACGCTCTTCTTGCCGAATAAGGCAAGTGAAAATTTGGTTATGCAATAATTTTGCAGAAATCATTCTGAACCTAACGAAAAAAATATAATTCACTGTGTTTATTATTAAATTATTGTAAACTTATCTAAAATATATTTGGTTGGAGTAGTAAGTAAGTTTATTCAGGTATACACAAATACAGTTACATAGATTATCATACATAGCAGCATATTATCATACATAGCAGCATATTATCATACATAGCAGCATATTATCATACATAGCAGCATATTATCATACATAGCAGCATATTATCATACATAGCAGCATATTATCATACATAGCAGCATATTATCATACATAGCAGCATATTAGCAGCATATTATCATACATAGCAGCATATTATCATACATAGCAGCATATTATCATACATAGCAGCATATTATCATACATAGCATATTATCATACATAGCATATTATCATACATAGCAGCATATTATCATACATAGCAGCATATTATCATACATAGCAGCTTATTATCGTACATAGCAGCATATTATCATACATAGCAGCATATTATCATACATAGCAGCATATTATCATACATAACAGCATATTATCATACATAGCAGCATATTATCATACATAGCAGCATATTATCATACATAGCAGCATATTATCATACATAGCAGCATATTATCATATATAGCAGCATATTATCATACATAGCAGCATATTATCATACATAACAGCATATTATCATACATAGCAGCATATTATCATACATAGCAACATATTATCATACATAGCAGCATATTATCATACATAGCAGCATATTATCATACATAGCAGCATATTATCATACATAACAACATATTATCATACATAGCAGCATATTATCATACATAGCAGCATATTATCATACATAGCAGCATATTATCATACATAGCAGCATATTATCATACATAGCAGCATATTATCATACATAGCAACATATGTGTAGAGAACCTGGGATAACGCAAAGTGACCTATTTGCATTAGAGTCCTTTTCATACCTTATAATTATACTATAAAGGAGATAATATCTAATTATCACACTGTAAAGGAGATATACTAGGAATAAGGTTAACTGGGTTATTAATACGTGTTTGTTAGCTAAAAATATGAAAAATCATTCTCCTCCCCTTCTGTAGCTACATTCATTAGACACATTTTGGCACTCTTCTTGAGCTGGTTCATGCTATGACTGGCTTTGACATGTTCGGGCAGTCTGTTCCATTCCTTGAAAAGCAGGGGCGCCACGAGTACACTGAGAGACAACACAATAAGTGTCCTGGGCCCAAGACTGTTCAACTGCCTCTCAACATACATAAGGGGGATTACCAATAGACCCCTGGCTGTCCTCAAGAAGGCACTGGACAAGCACCTAAAGTCAGTACCTGATCAGCCGGGCTGTGGTTCATACGTCAGCTTGCGTGCGGCCAGCAGTAACAGCCTGGTTGATCAGACCCTGATCCACCATGAGGCCTGGTCTCATATCGGGCCGTGGGGGCATTGACCCCCGAAACCCTCTCCAGGTAAACACCTGGCCTACATGTTCTCTTGGACCAAAGTCCAGGGTGAATCTTACCATTTTGTTCTGGGTGATCTGTAGTCTATCTTTCATTTTTTTTTTTTGTGAAGGCAGAGTACCATGAAGAGTAAGTGTAGTCTATATACATATACACATAGAAGAGAGGAGCTTACGACGACATTACGGTCCGACTTGGACCATTTACAAAGTCACACTAACGAGGAGAGAAGGAGGGAGTATATATAGGCCAGGAGGTGTTAGTGGGAGTAATGGAGGTAGAAGGTAGTAGTGAGGGAGGTAGTATCCTAGTATCGTGGAAGTGGAGCCAGTCAAATACTAAGAAAGAGGAGCACTGCAAGGGAGCTAGGTGCCCACAGAGGGTAAGAGCAAGAACACTAAGGCAGAAGAAAGACAACCCAAAGGAGAAAGAGGAAAGAGGAAAGGGGAGGAAGGAGAAGAAGAAAAAAGGAGAAATCAGGTTAGGTCACGAGTGTTCTGAAGTTTGGAGCATTTTACAATGTAGTGGGAGAGGAAGGCATCTACATAGACGAAGCCAGGACTAAGATTCATACAAAGAAAGTTGTGTATTAAGGAGGATTCAACCAGACGGCAACTGTTAAAGTTGGAAGAAGGGAAGACAGTTTTAGAAGAAGACCAGTCAATAGGATGACTGTTATCTCTGATGTGACAGAAAAGAGATTGTTAGTGTCAGCAAGCCTGACACTATTCTTATCCTCAATAAGTCTGTCACAAAGAGATCGGCCAGTTTCTCCAAGGTATTGAAGAGGACAGGAGGAACAAGAAATAAAGTAGACACCAGGAGCATCTGTAGAGGGAGGAGAGGTATGATCGAGATTAGTGCGTAGTGTTAGTCTGGCGGAAAGTAAGTTTGATATCTAAGGAACGGAGTGACTTTGTAAATGGTCCAACTGGGACCGAAACGTCGTCGTAAGCTCCTTTCTTCTATGTGCAGGTTATTTGTGTATCGTTGCAGTCACGGCATTGTGCCTTTTTTTATTTATTTTCTGTTATTTATAAGGGTCCTGCAAGCGTCAGTAGGTAGACACTGAGGAACTTCAGTCTGACATTCGCTTTCTTTACCACACTGTTCCCTGTCAATTCTCCTGACATGCATGGGTCAAAGGGGATTCCCAGATATTTTGCTGAGGACACTGAATTGATGGGCTCCCCATTACACTGGACATTAAAATTATTTACCCTTCTCAGTTTATGTTTCGTGCCAAAGAGAATGGCTTCAGTTTTCCTGAGGTGTAACGATAGTTTGTTGTCTACTAACCATTTGCTGCAAAGATTCAGTTCCAGTGTTACTACATTACGTATATATTGTGGGTCTTTACCCGACACTAACAGGGCACTGTCATCTGCATACAGTAGGAGTTTGCACTTGACACTGATGGGCATGTCGTTTACATAACATAAGAGTAATAAGGGACCCAGAATACTACCCTGGGGACCCCCACGTGCTATCGGCAGGGGTTCTGATTCTGTTTTGTTGATTTTGACAATTTGCTTCCTGTTGCTAAGGTAAGATTTAAATCAGTCTACGGAACCTATGCCGATAGCTTGAAGTTTCTTACATAATATATTGTGGTTGACAGTATCGAAGGCCTTTTGCAAGTCCAAGGTTACCATACCTATGAGGTTCCCTATCGACATTTCAGTTCTCATGTAATCCATCAGATTAATTAGGGAGGTGTCGGTTGAGTAAGATCTCCTAAAGCCTGAATGGTAACTATGGAGAATGTTGTTGTCATTATGATACTTAACTACCTGACAGTGCACCGCCCTCTCTAGAATTTCGAATATCACACTGAGTATACTAACAGGCCTATACTTGCTGACATTAAAGCTACTATTTTTTCTGAAGACAGGAGTGGCCTCCTTGAACCCTCCGGTAGGGTATTAGTGGTGATGGACACATTTATTATGTGAGAAATGGGGATTGGCAATTCCGAGGCGCCATCTTTTAGGAACTTAGACGGGATGTTATCCGGGCTGGTGCTCTTAGTTGGGTTTAACCTGCTTAGTTCTTTTTGCACGAAGTCATGAGATACACTTACTAGTTGACAACTGTTTGGGGTTATCCCTTTATTGGTATAGTATATTTTAAACTTATCAAGAATCTGTGGTCTCCCGGAATAAGTTGTGATGAGTTTTCGCCCACCATGAGGCAGGCCAAAACATCATGGGTTCGACTCCTTGACTAGTCGCAGTGTTGTTATTGATCAATACTACTTGTTCGTGGGTACAATTATATATATATAATTTATAAACTAAAAGAGGAGGCAGTTAGGGTAAGATATAAACAGCTATTGGAGGATAGATGGGCTAATGAGAGCATAGGCAATGGGGTCGAAGAGGTATGGGGTAGGTTTAAAAATGTAGTGTTAGAGTGTTCAGCAGAAGTTTGTGGTTACAGGAAAGTGGGAGCAGGAGGGAAGAGGAGCGATTGGTGGAATGATGATGTAAAGAGAGTAGTAAGGGAGAAAAAGTTAGCATATGAGAAGTTTTTACAAAGTAGAAGTGATGCAAGGAGGGAAGAGTATATGGAGAAAAAGAGAGAGGTTAAGAGAGTGGTGAAGCAATGTAAAAAGAGAGCAAATGAGAGAGTGGGTGAGATGATAAGTTATCAACAAATTTTGTTGAAAATAAGAAAAAGTTTTGGAGTGAGATTAACAAGTTAAGAAAGCCTAGAGAACAAATGGATTTGTCAGTTAAAAATAGGAGAGGAGAGTTATTAAATGGAGAGTTAGAGGTATTGGGAAGATGGAGGGAATATTTTGAGGAATTGTTAAATGTTGATGAAGATAGGGAAGCTGTGATTTCGTGTATAGGGCAAGGAGGAATAACATCTTGTAGGAGTGAGGAAGAGCCAGTTGTGAGTGTGGGGGAAGTTCGTGAGGCAGTAGGTAAAATGAAAGGGGGTAAGGCAGCTGGGATTGATGGGATAAAGATAGAAATGTTAAAAGCAGGTGGGGATATAGTTTTGGAGTGGTTGGTGCAATTATTTAATAAATGTATGGAAGAGGGTAAGGTACCTAGGGATTGGCAGAGAGCATGCATAGTTCCTTTGTATAAAGGCAAAGGGAATAAAAGAGAGTGAAAAAATTATAGGGGGATAAGTCTGTTGAGTATACCTGGTAAAGTGTATGGTAGAGTTATAATTGAAAGAATTAAGAGTAAGACGGAAAATAGGATAGCAGATGAACAAGGAGGCTTTAGGAAAGGTAGGGGGTGTGTGGACCAGGTGTTTACAGTGAAACATATAAGTGAACAGTATTTAGATAAGGCTAAAGAGGTCTTTGTGGCATTTATGGATTTGGAAAAGGCGTATGACAGGGTGGATAGGGGGGCAATGTGGCAGATGTTGCAAGTGTATGGTGTAGGAGGTAGGTTACTGAAAGCAGTGAAGAGTTTTTACGAGGATAGTGAGGCTCAATTAGAGTATGTAGGAAAGAGGGAAATTTTTTCCCAGTAAAAGTAGGCCTTAGACAAGGATGTGTGATGTCACCGTGGTTGTTTAATATATTTATAGATGGGGTTGTAAGAGAAGTAAATGCGAGGGTCTTGGCAAGAGGCGTGGAGTTAAAAGATAAAGAATCACACACAAAGTGGGAGTTGTCACAGCTGCTCTTTGCTGATGACACTGTGCTCTTGGGAGATTCTGAAGAGAAGTTGCAGATTTGGATTGTAGAAATACAATCCAAAAAGGGACAACCAGCCTTATTCATCTAAAAATATGTTGGTTCTCCCTTACCATGAAAACTTGGTTGATATGCCTTCTCTTCTTAAGACTTTTAATATTAAAGTTGTATTCAAAAATCTTGATACAGTAAAAAAACTTTTGATAAAGAATTCCCCCCAAAATGCTGATGGATGTGTCTATAAGATTCCTTGTAAAATTTGCGATAAAGTTTATTACGGTCAAACTGGTAAAAATCTCGAACTAAGATTAAAACAACATAAATATAGCATTAGAACTGGACAAGATTCCAATGCTCTATTTATTCATGTAAGAGATTTTAACCATCCAATTGATTTTCAAAAAGTTGAGAAAGTAGTATCAAGCAAGTCCATGGTCGACAGGAATATAATTGAATCTTGTTTCATAAAAAGCAGTTTTGACAATAATATGAATATTTCCTTTGGTTTATATAAATTAGATCCATTTATAATTAATAGAATTTGGGAAGAATTTAATAATACACTGGACAAATAATCTTTAAAATTTCTTATTTCTTGGGTAGAATAGTTTGTGAGGTGAGTTGTGCCAAGGACCTATCCAAGTTGGGTCGGCGCGCGTCAGGTGTTTAAACCGTTGTGGGATCTGATAGTGAGGTGCCGGCCAGACCCCTTATATAGCTTCCTTGGATGCTTTACTTTCATAGTTCCTTGATAATGTGAGTAGTCACGAAAGCGCTTGGAATTTCTTATTCTTTCAGAGTGGTTGTTTTGCATATATATATATATATATATATATATATATATATATATATATATATATATATATATATATATATATATATATATATATATATATATATATATATATATATATATATATATATATATATATAATTTTAGATTTATTCCCTGTCAACAAAGTGTCCTAAACATTACTAGGCCAGAGGGAGGGTGAGCATATTATAAAGAGAACACGGAACAATAGTCCTGACGTAGCAATAATCTTCACTAAAGTCTTTGTGAATGTGTGCTGGGTAATTCCCTTATGTGCTTATCTTAATTGCAGGTCGGTGTTGGTCTCTACGGCTTGTTCCGGATTATTCGTAAGTTATCTTCCTGTTTTGCATTTTCCAGGCGTCGTATACACTCGGAAAATGACTACCTTTGTTTCACACCAAGCTAGAGTGAAAGATCTTAGTGTAGGTCTTCTTTCATGTAAATTTACTGTTTGTAATACTAAACCTCATGTAATAGGAACACAGAAGTAGATCTGAAAATGCGTTTCCCAACCTGCCTGTATTTATTATATTCTTTAGCTGTCGTCTGCTTGACTGGCTTTGTGCAGTTATTTCATCCGGGAGACATGTGAATTTTTGACAGTATAACAACTCATTTTCATAAATGGAGGGAATATTTTAAGTCCCTGCCATGACTCATGTCCTTCCTTACAAGCTGCGTCATTACCAAAACATCTGGTAAGCAATTTTTCACTAAGATCAAAGACCTCTTCGAGGTGCCGAATACAAGTATGTGTGTTGAGCTTAATTTTTTTCAGTATTGCAACTGTGTGTCTTGGCTGGTATAGACTAAATTATATTGTGAAATCTCTGGTTACGTTTGTATATGTTAGGTTTAAAGTTTCATAACGTGGGAATAGCATGAGGCAGGGAAGCAGTGTGTGGGTTAAGCTGAGGCGTTGTGAAAACTGCGATGACATCAGCCTGAGGCTTGGTCATGGGGGCAGTGTTCTGGGCTTCGCTGCTTCGGGTCTTCCACACACTTTGATCGTTGTTTTTGTGCTGAATATTTATGTAGATTTAACACCGTTTTAATTTCCACATCTGTTGTCTTTATTTCAATGAATCTGATTTTTTAAAACTGTTGTGCGTTTGTGCGTTTAGTTATAATTTGCCAACTAGGCTTGGCTGGTAGGCATCGTTTTTGCCAATATTTTTTTGTAGCTTATATTAATCCTTGTTATAATTCTTGGTAAATTAGTCTAAACATCACGAAATTAACATATTTCACTGGCAAGTCAAAACCAGCTAAAATTAGTGTAATCTTATCTCTGTTAAAGCAGGATTAAGTTATATTATGTGGCATAAATTTATTAAGGTTAATTTATATTATTCAATTTTCTCTCCTGTTAATTATAAAATATTACTGTGTATTTAAGAGAATATATCTTGCCTTCAATTTCTGCCTAAAAAATTAAAACAAATTTATCATTACAATGATTGTGTATATTGACATAATCCTACAGGCATCAGCTTTGTCTATGAATGCATCTTCATTATACATTATGCAGGAGTTTGCATAGTTCAAACCTCTCAAGGAACGCCTTCGCCCATGCTCACGCACGTTCGTGCAAATACAAATCTTTGCTAGTAGTGTCCTGTAATCAGTAATATTTTTAAGTCTCCGTTTGTATCACATACTGTACCTCTTGGATCCTATCCCAGCAGGTTTCATTGTCATAGCTTCAGCTCCTGTCCCTGCTGCTGTACTTTCATTTGAAGCCTGTGATATTTGTCTCCAGCGCGTTGTACTGTCTTACCCACCCTGACACTCAAGTATTTTCTGACGTTCCCGTGGCTCGTCTGTTTTTTTTTTTTTTTAGCTTCCATCCGAACTCCTTGTCTATTTCTCCAATTTTAGCAAGTTTGTCTGTATCCGTTTTAAAAATTTCTATTGGTATTTTGTATGTAACAATCATTTTCCTCACATTCTTTCCTGTAATTCTTTAACTCTCTGCTCTTACTGTAATCCTTCATTTCCACGGACTTACAAAAGTGAGCACATGTGTGTGTGGGTGTATTCACCTGTATGTGGTTAAAGGGGTCGATTCACAGCTCCTGACCTGGCCTCTTCGCTGGTCGCTACTAGGTCCACCCTCTTCCACCTACAGGATTCTTATTGTGTGTGTGTGTGTGTGTGTGTGTGTGTGTGTGTGTGTGTGTGTGTGTGTGTGTGTGTGTGTGTACACTAAATTCCAGACTTTATGATCCCTAACATACCTAGTGTGTGTGTGTGGGGCTTAAATCTCAGATTCTGGTTCAGCCTGTCGTACCCTATTGTCTATTATGGGACTGTGTATGAAAAATGTTTTTACCATATCCTTAATATTTTTCTTTCCAAGAACTTCGAGGCTCAAAATTTATTTACTAATATAATCATAATTCTTTTCCTGGCAGAGTAAACTGTTCCTATTCGCCTTGTTAATCCTTCTATCTTGAACGCCATTTTCGTGTCCCCTCTGTCCTCACTCTTCTAAGAACGTTAGATTTAGATTTGGTCTATCGTGTACGTAAAGACTAACCTGGGATTATGGGACCCACTGACCGGAGTGATCTCGACCCCCGCAACAGTAGTCACCCCCATCGTTTTGAGCCATTGGAAGCCCTGTTTAATGGCTAGGTAGTAGTGTTTGTGTTCTAGTCTAATCGCCAGTGATTGTGTGTGATTTGACCACCTACACAAACACCTGTCGGCGTGTACTAGCAAGCCGTTCAAAACCACGTGATTTTGTGTACTGGCCTACCTGTCTAAACACCAGTCCAAATACCTATCAGATACCTCCCTAAACACCATATACATACATATATATATATATATATATATATATATATATATATATATATATATATATATATATATATATATATATATATATATATGTATATATATATATATATATATATATATATATATATATATATATATATATATATATATATATATATATATATATATATTTATTATCGCACTGGCCGATTCCCACCAAGGCAGGGTGGCCCAAAAAAGAAAAACTTTCACCATCATTCACTCCATCACTGTCTTGCCAGAAGGGTGCTTTACACTACAGTTTTTAAACTGCAACATTAACACCCCTCCTTCAGAGTGCAGGCACTGTACTTCCCATCTCCAGGACTCAAGTCCGGCATGCCGGTTCCCCTGAACCCCTTCATAAATGTTACTTTGCTCACACTCCAACAGCACGTCAAGTATTAAAAACCATTTGTCTCCATTCACTCCTATCAAACACGCTCACGCATGCCTGCTGGAAGTCCAAGCCCCTCGCACACAAAACCTCCTTTACCCCCTCCCTCCAACCTTTCCTAGGCCAACCCCTACCCCTCCTTCCTTCCTCTACAGACTGATACACTCTTGAATCACTCTGTTTCGCTCCATTCTCTCTACATGTCCGAACCACCTCAACAACCCTTCCTCAGCCCTCTGGACAACAGTTTTGGTAATCCCGCACCTCCTCCTGACTTCCAAACTACGAATTCTCTGCATTATATTCACACCACACATTGCCCTCAGACATGACATCTCCACTGCCTCCAGCCTTCTCCTCGCTGCAACATTCATCACCCATGCTTCACACCCATATAAGAGCGTTGGTAAAACTATACTCTCATACATTCCCCTCTTTGCCTCCAAGGACAAAGTTCTTTGTCTCCACAGACTCCTAAGTGCACCACTCACCCTTTTCCCCTCATCAATTCTATGATTCACCTTATCTTTCATAGACCCATCCTCTGACACGTCCACTCCCAAATATCTGAATACATTCACCTCCTTCATACTCTCTCCCTCCAATCTGATATCCAATCTTTCATCACCTAATCTTTTTGTTATCCTCATAACCTTACTCTTTCCTGTATTCACTTTTAATTTTCTTCTTTTGCACATCCTACCAAATTCATCTACCATTCTCTGCAACTTCTCTTCAGAATCTCCCAAGAGCACAGTGTCATCAGCAAAGAGCAACTGTGACAGCTCCCACTTTATGTGTGATTCTTTATCTTTTAACTCCACGCCTCTTGCCAAGACCCTCGCATTTACTTCTCTTACAACCCCATCTATAAATATATTAAACAACCATGGTGACATCACACATCCTTGTCTAAGGCCTACTTTTACTGAGAAATAATTTCCCTCTTTCCTACATACTCTAACTTGAGCCTCACTATCCTCGTAAAAACTCTTCACTGCTTTCAGTAACCTACCTCCTACACCATACACCTGCAACATCTGCCACATTGCCCCCCTATCCACCCTGTCATACGCCTTTTCCAAATCCATAAATGCCACAAAGACCTCTTTAGCCTTATCTAAATACTGTTCACTTATATGTTGCACTGTAAACACCTGGTCCACACACCCCCTACCTTTCCTAAAGCCTCCTTGTTCATCTGCTATCCTATTCTCCGTCTTACTCTTAATTCTTTCAATAATAACTCTACCATACATTTTACCAGGTATACTCAACAGACTTATCCCCCTATAATTTTTGCACTCTCTTTTGTCCCCTTTGCCTTTATACAAAGGAACTATGCATGCTCTCTGCCAATCCCTAGGTACCTTACCCTCTTCCATTCATTTATTAAATAATTGCACCAACTACTCCAAAACTATATTCCCACCTGCTTTTAACATTTCTATCTTTATCCCATCAATCCCGGCTGCCTTACCCCCTTTCATTTTACCTACTGCCTCACGAACTTCCCCCACACTCACAACTGGCTCTTCCTCACTCCTATAAGATGTTATTCCTCCTTGCCCTATACACGAAATCACAGCTTCCCTATCTTCATCAACATTTAACAATTCCTCAAAATATTCCCTCCATCTTCCCAATACCTCTAACTCTCCATTTAATAACTCTTCTCTTCTATTTTTAACTGACAAATCCATTTGTTCTCTAGGCTTCCATAACTTGTTAATCTCACTCCAAAACTTTTTCTTATTTTCAACAAAATTTGTTGATAACATCTCATCCGCTCTCTCATTTGCTCTCTTTTTACATTGCTTCACCACTCTCTTAACATCTCTCTTTTTCTCCATATACTCTTCCCTCCTTGCATCAATTCTACTTTGTAAAAACTTCTCATATGCTAACTTTTTCTCCCTTACTACTCTCTTTACATCATCATTCCACCAATCGCTCCTCTTCCCTCCCGCACCCACTTTCCTGTAACCACAAACTTCTGCTTAACACTCTAACACTACATTTTTAAACCTACCCCATACCTCTTCGACCCCATTACCTATGCTCTCATTAGCCCATCTATCCTCCAATAGCTGTTTATATCTTACCCTAACTGCCTCCTCTTTTAGTTTATGAACCTTCACCTCTCTCTTCCCTGATGCTTCTATTCTCCTTGTATCCCATCTACCTTTTACTCTCAGTGTAGCTACAACTAGAAAGTGATCTGATATATCTGTGGCCCCTCTATAAACATGTACATCCTGAAGTCTACTCAAGAGTCTTTTATCTACCAATACATAATCCAACAAACTACTGTCATCTAGCCCTACATCATATCTTGTATACTTATTTATCCTCTTTTTCTTAAAATATGTATTACCTATAACTAAACCCCTTTCTATACAAAGTTCAATCAAAGGGCTCCCATTATCATTTACACCTGGCACCCCAAACTTACATACCACACCCTCTCTAAAAGTTTCTCCTACTTTAGCATTCAGATCCCCTACCACAATTACTCTCTCACTTGGTTCAAAGGCTCCTATACATTCACTTAACATCTCCCAAAATCTCTCTCTCTCCTCTACATTCCTCTCTTCTCCAGGTGCATACACGCTTATTATGACCCACTTTTCACATCCAACCTTTACTTTAATCCACATAATTCTTGAATTTACACATTCATATTCTCTTTTCTTCTTCCATAACTGATCCTTCAACATTACTGCTACCCCTTCCTTTGCTCTAACTCTCTCAGATACTGCAGATTTAATCCCATTTATTTCCCCCCACCGAAACTCCCCTACCCCCTTCAGCTTTGTTTCGCTTAGGGCCAGGACATCCAACTTCTTTTCATTCATAACATCAGCAATCATCTGTTTCTTGTCATCCGCACTACATCCACGCACATTCAAGCATCCCAGTTTTATAAAGTTTTTCTTCTTCTCTTTTTTAGTAAATGTCTACAGGAGAAGGGGTTACTAGCCCATTGCTCCCGGTATTTTAGTCGCCCCATACGACACGCATGGCTTACGGAGGAAAGATTCTTTTCCACTTTCCCATGGACAATAGAAGAAATATAGAAGAACAAGAGCTATTTAGAAAAAGGAGAAAAACCTAGATGTATGTATATATATATGCATGTGCGTGTCTGTGAAGTGTGACCAAAGTGTAAGTAGGAGTAGCAAGATATCCCTGTTATCTAGCGTGTTTATGAGACAGAAAAAGAAACCAGCAATCCTACCATCATGCAAAACAGTTACAGGTTTCTGCTTCACAGTCATCTGGCAGGACGGTAGTACTTCCTTGGGTGGTTGCTGTCTACCAACCTACTGCCTATATATATATATATATATATATATATATATATATATATATATATATATATATATATATATATATATATATATATATATATATATATAATATATATATATTTATATATATATATATATATATATATATATATATATATAATATATATATATATATATTTATATATATATATATATATAATATATATATATATATATGTAGACAGCCTGTACTGTCTGCACAGACAGCCTATGCTGTTTGCCAGCTCAGTTCATATTTCGTGCCACTAAGGTGCTGCCCTCTGGGCCTGCTCCAGGTCTGTGGGAAGCTGATCCCACACGCTCTCACTCTCACAGCGGCCTAGCAGGAAGACACAAGGCCTACTCTTTCTCCCTCTCATGGGATGGCCCTCCTGGGCCATGGGCACAACACACAAGCCTGTGTACCCACCACGACTTTACAAATAAAGTAAGAAGCCTCCAAAGACGTATCACTTATTCCCCGCTTGCAGCATTACCAATAAACCCGTTCACATTGGTAGCAGCGGTGGTCGCAGCAGTTGTGTTTGCCCGGAAAGAGGAAGGAAGAGGGATGAAGTCATCTTCACTTTATCACCCTATACAAGAAGCATCTGTCTCTCAACGAGTTATCCTGATGTTGTGTCTGCACGTTTGAGCATCCAGACACAGGTACAAGCAGGATCCAGCCGAAATTTACCGAATTTCTTCGAGAATTGTAAGTGGCGTCCCAGTGACCCCACGTTACAGCATCCCACACTGTTTCTCAAGTCACTTGTATGTTCTGCTATTGTTGTTCAGCTCAGCACAGCTACTTCAGCAAGCCAGAGGTGAGTTTTGTGGTGATTTCTGCATCCAGTGTGTCTCCCTGTGTTTGTGGGTGTGAGAGGAGGAAGTGGCCAGATCCTTCCTCGCCATACACTCACCCACACTCGCCCTACTCACGCTCACCCGTCTACCACCACTCACCAATACTCACTCCCTCTGTGGTGTTTCTGCTGTTTTTCGTGTGATTCATTGCCAGAGCTGTGTATCTGAGTGCCCGAGGCCACTCGAAGCTACGCGGATCAGCATGCCACGTAGATCACCAAGCCACATGCATCAGCAAGCCACGCGGATCAGCATGCCACATAGATCAGCAAGCCACGTGGATCAGCAAGCCATGTAGATCAGCAAGCCACGTAGATCAGCAAGCCATGTGGATCAGCAAGCCATGTAGATCACGACGCCACGTGGGGTGTGGGCGATGTCACATGGATCTACAAGCCACGTGGGTTACCAAGCCAGATGTTCCAGGCCTCATGCTGTGGTCTTCTGCCCACATCACATTGACGTCACCGACGATGCTGCCCGACTTCATGACGTCATGATGTCTGCCTGACATCACCTCCAGATGTCTGCTGACATCACAGTGTTGCTGATGCCACCTCACAACATCATGCCTGACATCACATGATGTCACATCGAGTGTTCTAGTAATTATTTCAGTATTGTCGAGAAGATTGAGAGAAGATATATGTCTTGTGTTAATTAATTCCTCTCAGTCAGTGTTCTCACATGTTAGTGTATGGCTTAGTGTCAGTTTTGTGCACAGAAAAGCATCATTTGCTAGTTTAAGCCATGTTGTACTGCATGTATCGCGGGTGTGTGTAAAGTTTTCCGTGTGTCCAGTTTGGTTTGAGCCAGACCCCTGTGTAGCACCACTGTGCTAAGTCACCCGGTGTGACCAGTGCATTTGACAGCTGATATCAGTCAGCTCTGAGCCTGAGCCCCCTTGTACAGAAAGCTCTTATGCTCGTTGCTCGTGATGTTCTGCAGAATCGTACCTGCTACGATTCCCATCGAGATTTGTTTCACTTCACCTCCAGACCTTCAGAGTGCAGTTATAAGTAGAGAAACAAGTCTGGGGACGCTTAGACTAACCTCTGCTATAACTCCAACTGCCGAGAGAATGACACTCATCAAGCCGCAGTTAGCCCTGTCGGCAGGCACTGTCAGCCTCGTGTCACAAGCTTCAGTGAGCAGCCTGCACAAAGAAGATGTCACTTTGACTGCTAGCTCGCTCACTGCAGTCTGGTGTATGATGTTACGACTCCCAGATGTTTCGCCCAGTCGTCTCTACCACGACTCGCTCCATGCTCCCCGGCAGTGACAGCCCAGCGACAGTACCAGTCGAGAAGTGTCCTCCTGAGTCGCTTGCCAGAAGTCCTGCCCAGTTGCCGAGTTTTGTCGACGCCTCACTCGAGGGCACCAACGTGTCATGCCCCAGGTTGAGTGAAAACCTGCAGCGACTCCTAAGCTTCACCGTTCTAGAGGAGACCGTACCCCATTACGTCACAGCTGAGCCTCAGCGATGTCTCCTGTGTTGCAGTATCTGTCCAGATGCAGGAAGGTATGCAGTGATGCCCTTCGATCCTCACTGCCTATGACCACGATGTTTATCACATCCCACATGTTTTTTCTTCCCTCCCTGTAGTAAGTTTTTTTTCCATGTCCATATGTATATATATATATGTTTTTTTATTTTGTGTTCTGTGCCCTGTTCCTACGAGAGAGAGACCGAGTTTCTTTTACCACCAGTATTGTGGCGTCTGGACGACGCGCGGTAGGTGGCCGAGCGTATGTAGACAGCCTGTCCTGTCTGCACAGACAGCCTATGATGTCTGCCAGCTCAGTTCATATTTCGTGCCACTAAGGTGCTGCCCTCTGGGCCTGCTCCAGGTCTGTGGGAAGCTGGTCTGACACGCTCTCACTCTCACAGCAGCCTAGCAGGAAGACACAAGGCCTACTAGCTTTCTCCCTCTCGTGGGATGGCCCTCCTGGGCCATGGGCACAACACACAAGCCTGTGTACCCACCACAATTTTACAAATAAAGTAAGAAGCCTCCGAAGACGTATCATTTACTCGCCGCTACCAGAAGCACAAAATAATCTCATTAAACATATATATATATATATATATATATATATATATATATATATATATATATATATATATATATATATATATATATATATATATATATATATATATATATATATATATATATATATATATATATATATATATATATATATGCAAAACAACCACTGTGAAAAATAGTGAAATTTCAAGCGCTTTCGTGACTTCTCACATTATCAAGGAACTGTAAAAACAATACATCAAAGGAAGGCATAAAAAGAGTCAAGACCACGCCTGACCATCACATCCCACAACAAAGCAACACCTGATGCGCGACGACACCCGAGTCATAACTCATTGCCTTTTCTAGATATTTTAATTAAGGGTAATAATGACTTCAAATTTAAAATTTACAGAAAACCTACAAATAACTGTTCCTATATCCACTATTATTCTTCACATCAAGATAGAGATAAACTGTCGGTTTTCTCATCAATGTTTTTGAGAGCTTTACGTATTTGTAGTCCAGAGTTCATAGATGAAGAAATATTCAAACTTTATGAAATAGCCAATGATCTGAAATACCCGAGAAATGTAATTGATAAATCATTTATAATTGCTAGAAATACTTTTTACAATCCAAAAAGGGACAACCAACCTTATTCAACTAAAAATATGTTGGTTCTCCCTTACCATGAAAACTTGATTGATATGCCTTCTCTTCTTAAGACTTTTAATATCAAAGTTGTATTTAAAAATCTTGATACAGTAAAAAAAACTTTTGATAAAGGATTCCCCCCAAAATGCTGATGGATGTGTCTATAAGATTCCTTGTAAAATTTGCGATAAAGTTTAATACGGTCAAACTGGTAAAAGTCTCAAACTTAGATTAAAACAACATAAATATAGCATTAGAACTGGACAAGATTCCAATGATCTATTTATTCATGTGAGAGATTTTAACCAGCCAATTGATTTTCAAAAAGTTGAGAAAGTTGTGTCAAGCAAGTTTATGGTCGACAGGATAACACAAATGGCAACGAAACTAAAGTTGTACTTTAAGATACATAATTTTTCTTTCTTAATGACTCTCTCTCTCTCTCTCTCTCTCTCTCTCTCTCTCTCTCTCTCTCTCTCTCTCTCTCTCTCTCTCTCTCTCTCTCTCTCTCTCTCTCTCTCTCTCTCTCTCTCTCTCTCGTATGCCCCACTCACTTCCCAGCTCCTTCTTCCCCTTTGTCTTTCCTGTTTAATTATCTTTATTTTTCTGTCATCACCTCATTCTTCCTCCTTCCTTTTAATCTACTTCCCTCTCATTCTCTGCTACTCACCCTCTCTCTCTTGTTCTCCTTGCCTACTACTCCTCCTCTCTCTCCTATGACCTCTGCTCTACTCTCTCCCGTTCCCACCCTTTCGTCTCTTATAATTATAATAATAATAGCTTTACTACAAGTACATGTACAAGGTATACAGACCATAGCTGAGATCAGTGACATACTACTATATAGAAAGCCTTTGTTATGCTGAGCATTTCGGGCAAATTAGGTCAGTTTTGTCCCAGGATGCGACCCACACCAGTCGACTAACACCCAGGTACCCATTTTACTGGTAGGTGAACATAGACAACCCGATCCAATGCTTCTACCCCTTCGCCCCTCACTGTGTGAAGCGAGAGTTTTTGCCACCAGATCCTTCCTCTCGTTACGATCCACCTTCCTCATATTCTCCTTCCCATTCCCTCCTTTCCTATTTGTTTACATTCCACTCACTACCTCTTCCTCCCTCTTTGTTACGCCTGTTCCTAATTTCTTCAACCGATATTCTTTTATTTTCGTCAGTCTTGTCGGACACAGCTCAAACTTTACGACAGACATTTTTAAGTGTGTGGGTTTTGCAGATGGTCCAGTATGGCTATCAGCGGAGATTAGTTCGTCCGCAGACGACCGCGACAGACAGACGCCGGTAACCTCAACTAAGTACCCCACCTGCTGATGCATTTTATTTGACGATGATGGATAGCCCCACGTACGCTGTTTAGTGAACATTCCAACACACAGTGTTGAACAGTGCCACTCATCTGGTGAGTGAACATACCAGCAAACAGTGTTGAACAGCGCCACTCAGGATGAGTGGCGCTGTTAGTAGAGACAATACGTTCGTAGAGACAGTACGTTACGGACCAATACTTAACACATCATTGGCTACTTCAGTGTAAAGTTATCACTACTTTTACAGTTACAGTAACATTATCAACAGGTATCTCTAACTTTACAGTTATAATAATCTAGTTATTGTAAATTCTGGATATTTTTTGGCAGCTTGCTGCCTGCCTTAGTTACAATAAGTTTATTTATTGTTTATGTAGTGGAATTTGTTCTTCGTGTGTGTGTGTGTGTGTGTGTGTGTGTGTGTGTGTGTGTGTGTGTGTGTGTGTGTGTTCCTCTCCACACACTTTACACTGCCCTTCCTCTCCTGCAGTTGCTACACTAACCTGACACATTATACATGTGACAAACGAATTCTGACCATCATCGTCTCTACTCTTATATCTCCATCTTAACGTAAACTAACATAGGGCACAGAATGGCTCTTCATAAAAAAAAGGCTGAATGTAAAAGCCTAATGGAAAAATTTGCTATTTTGTTTTTTTTGAGGGGGGTGGGGAGGAAGGACAGGCTGTCAGGCCATAGATCAGCATCTTGAAAAAGGAGAGAGAGAGAAAGAGAGGGGTCACAGAATAAAAAAAAATGCCTCTCGGTTGCAGCACTTTAGACGAAGCATATCTTTTTGTCCTGTTGCTATCTGGGCAAGTTAAAAATGTATATATCTTCACTGTCATAAATGCCGAAATACTTCTGTCTGAGCTTTGCGAGCCCCAATGAGCTTGACTGTTACTTTTACTTTAATTGTTACCCAATTATGAGTCGGCACGCAGGCCGCTTTGCCAGGTTTGTAAACACGTCTCCTTTGGGGAAGAAAAACGAGGCCATCAGAAACTGGAAGATGTGATTGTCATGAACGGAAAGATGCGCGATATTCTGATAGAGGTAGAATCGCTGCTCTGCTACAGGGTAATCATAATAATTCGGCAGAACTAAAGTACTCGAGATGTCGAACCTACAAGACACTGCAAGCCGGGTTCAAGGTCAGGTTCAGGAACCAGTACAGGCAAGACGTCGTCAGATAAGAGGCTGCCAAAGGTCACAGCCACAACAAAGACGAGTCGACCAGAGGCGGGGCCTCTTGTTCTCCCGAGGACACGGGTCCCAAGGCCTCCTGTCTTTCCGAGGGCAAGGGACCCAAGGCCTCCTGTCCTCCTGAGGACTTGGGACCCAAGGCCTCCTGTCTTCCCGAGGACACGAGACGCAAAGCCTCCTGTCCTCCTGAGGACACGAGACAGAAGGCCTCCTGTCCTCCTGAGGACATGGGACCCAAGGCCTCCTGTTCTCCCGAGGACACGGGACCCAAGGCCTCCTGTCTTCCAGAGGGCACGGGACTCAAGGCCTCCTGTCCTCCCGAGGACACGGGACCCAAGGCCTCCTATCCTCCTGAGGACATGGGACACAAGGCCTCCTGTCTTCATGAGGGCACGAGACCCAATGCTTCCTGTCCTCCTGAGGACACGGGACCCAAGACTTCCTGTCCTCCTGAAGACATGGGACCCAAGGCCTCCTGTTCGCCCGAGGACACGGGACCCAAGGCCTCCTGTCTTCCCGAGGACACGGGACCCAAGGCCTCCTGTCTTCCTGAGGACATGGGACCCAAGGCCTCCTGTCTTCCCGAGGACACGGGACCCAAGGCCTCCTGTCTTCCCGAGGACACGGGACCCAAGGCCTCCTGTCTTCCTGAAGACATGGGACCCTAGGCCTCCTATCCTCCTGAGGACATGGAACACAAGGCCTCCTGTCTTCACGAGGACACGAGACCCAAGGCTTCCTGTCCTTCTGAGGACACGGGACCCAAGGCCTCCTGTCCTCCTGAAGACATGGGACCCAAGGCCTCCTGTTCGCCCGAGGACACGGGACCCAAGGCCTCCTGTCTTCCTGAGGACATGGGACCCAAGGCCTCCTGTCTTCCCGAGAACACGGGACCGAAGGCTTCCTGTCTTCCTGAGGACATGGGACCCAAGGCCTCCTGTCTTCACGAGGATACGGGACTCAAGACCTCCTGTCCTTCCGAGGGCACTGGACTCAAGGCCTTCTGTCCTCCCGAAGACACGACATCACGTTACTTCCGCTCCCTGCTGGCCTTAACAGTCCGTTACAGGTCCCAAATTACCTGTTTGACCTGGGATCCCAGATAACATCTGAGAGTGAGAGTTTCAGGTCATCTCTTAGATGACTGGACCTCGCTAAGTCCTTCCTGAGCTCCTGGCCCTCCTCGTATCATCTACTGGACCGGCATTACTGGTTCCTGGTCTCTTGGACCTTATCACACCTTCTCTCCTCTTCATTCTTTTCCCTCTGTTATTCCACCATTATTCTTCCATTTGCTAATTACACATATTACATGTCCCATAAATATCTGTCAGATACAAAGAACGTTTTAGTCTTCTCTTAAAGCAAGTGTGGGAGCCTTTTTTCTGCCAAGGGCCATTTGGATGTTTCTAACATTATTCGCGGGCTATATATAATTATCAACTTAAAAATTAGCCTGCTATATTTGGTCAAAAACTGAATTAACTGACGCCTAATGTGATGGCTGGAACTGCTTCTCTTTGGTGATGCGAGTGATGTTAGCTGGTATTGATAATGTTGCTACTCGCAACTGCTTTTACAGGTTTGCGTCAGTCAGTCTGGAACGCAGTGGCCTCTTTGCGTGTTGTAGGTTATCAGGCACATCAGCTGGTTCCACATTGAACGGTGTAACAAACATGTTCATTCCATTTGTTTGCTTTCATTAACTGCCTTAATTAGTTTCGCACATTTACCAGCATATTCAAGTGTCGTAGAGGCTTTTGTTCTTCCAGAGTGGGGAAATGCACCGTGTTATTCCTTTCGATTTGCACTTTCCACAGCCTTAATTTACCGTCAAATGATTTCACGTTTGAAAGCATGGAGCTGAGAAGCTGGTTGGGGCCCTGCAGCTTAACGTTCAACTTTGTGAGGTACTTGGTAATGTCCACCATGAACGCTAGATCAATAGATCACTAGATCATTGAGTTCCCCGACAGGTTTTCCCTTCATCTCCATGAACTACTTGACTTCATGCCACCCTTGACTTCATCCTATCTGTCGGAGCAGGAATTATTTAATATATTTGATATTTTGTGTAAAAGTAGCGATAAAAGTAACAAAAAGTGGAGATCAAGATCATAATGGTGTTCTGCACAGGAAATATGTTGGAAATGAGGAAGATGACGGATGTGAGACTGATTTAGAATCTGAAGAACACTGATCGGATTTTATGAAATATTGCAAAATTACTCACACGTAAAAAAATATCAGTATATTCTTCCAAAGGGCCTCAATCTTTATCAAATTTATCAGAATAAAACCTAGAAAGTATCTTCATAATTCAGCAGACTTATTGGGATTTTGTTTCGTATTTTTTTTGTTATACAGTGTAAATTGGTATGCGGAAAAGTTAATATAAATTTAAGTTGATATGAAAAAAAGCTCCTAAATTTATTGAATTTCGAGTCCCGCTGCGATTGCCTTGACATTACCAGACCAAATGATTTCGCTGGTCTTATACGACTCCTGGACCGGACGTTCCCCCACCTCTGTCTTAAAGAATGAACTGACTCTCATCCTTTAGCTGTAGGATGAGTTGCATGTGCTTTAAGTCATTCTCGTTTTTATCTTCCACAGTTCTTGTCTGTATTGGACTGATGAAGACACTGACTGGCGAAACCTTTCCTCAGTGAAGATTCCCAAATGGTTCACAAGTGTCACATCCTTCAACATATTCTTTAAGGATGGGTAACAGGTCTTTAAAGGATGGGCACTTCCTTATTTATTCCACTTCTTCGCTTCTCATTGAATCGTATAAATGGAATACAGTACCAACAACTTGATAAGAGACTTGGGCAACACTTAAAGTGTTGACGATACTTACGTCATGCACATGTCTCTCTCGCTCTCTCTCGTTTAATGTTACAGAGGCATTTATACAAGAATTTATTTTTTTAATACACACTTCTGTGACAGATTTTTTCCATTTAAAAAAATCTGCGTTTTTTCTAAATGTCACCAATGACTATTAGAGAATCTACAAAGCCTTTCTTTGAACATTAAAACAAATAGATCAGCTTGAAGCCTCTTTTTCAGTCTGCTTGAAGCGATGCTTTTGTTGTTGTTATTATAATGTTATGTACTGCCATCTGATAGGTCCGTTGCATTGTTTGGTTTCCAATCAGATAGCTGGACTGTATGTGTGTGTGTGTGTGTATGTGTGTGTGTACTCACCTATTTGTACTCACCTATTTGTGGTTGCAGGGGTCGAGTCATAGCTCCTGGCCCCGCCTCTTCACTGATTGCTACTAGGTCCTCTCTCTCCCTGCTCCATGAGCTCTATCATACCTCGCCTTAAAACTATGTATGGTTCCCGCCTCCACTACTTCACTTTCTAGGCTATTCCACGGCCTGACTACTCTATGACTGAAGAAATACTTCCTAACATCCCTTTGATTCATCTGAGTCTTCAACTTCCAATTGTGACCTCTTGTGTCTGTGTCCCATCTCTGGAACATCCCGTCTTTGTCCACCTCGTCTATTCCGCGCAGTATTTTATATGTCGTTATCATGTCTCCCCTGACCCTCCTGGCCTCCAGTGTCGTCAGGCCGATTTCCCTCAACCTTTCTTCGTGTGTGTGTGTGTGTGTGTGTGTGTGCGTGCTCACCTAGTTGTACTCACTTAGTTGTGGTTGCAGGGGTCGAGTCAAAGCTCCTGGCCCCGCCTCTTCACTGGTCCCTACTGGGTCACTTTCCCTGAACCATGAGCTTTATCATACCTGTGTGTGTGTGTGTGTGTGTGTGTGTGTGTGTGTGTTATTATGCTAGTAAAATCTCTCAAAGATCCTGGCACTTCGGTGATGGTTAGTGATGCAGCGCTTGGCACTGTTGTGGTGGTCAGAATCTTGCACTGTTGTGGTGGTCAGAACCTGGCATTGTGTGGTGGCCAGAATCTGGCACTGTTGTGGTGGTCAGAACCTGGCACTGTTGTGGTGGCCAGAATCTGGCACTGTTGTAGTGGTCAGAACCTGGCACTGTTGTGGTGGCCAGAATCTGGCACTGTTGTGGTGGTCAGAACCTGGCACTGTTGTGGTGGCCAGAATCTTACACTGTTGTGGTGGTCAGAACCTGGCACTGTTGTGGTGGCCAGAATCTGGCACTGTTGTGGTGGTCAGAACCTGGCACTGTTGTGGTGGCCAGAATCTTACACTGTTGTGGTGGTCAGAACCTGGCATTGTGTGGAGGCCAGAATCTGGCACTGTTGTGGTGGTCAGAACCTGGCACTGTTGTGGTGGCCAGAATCTGGCACTGTTGTGGTGGTCAGAACCTGGCACTGTTGTGGTGGCCAGAATCTGGCGCTGTTGTGGTGGTCAGAACCTGGCACTGTTGTGGTGGCCAGAATCTTGCACTGTTGTGGTGGTCAGAACCTGGCATTGTGTGGTGGCCAGAATCTGGCACTGTTGTGGTGGTCAGAACCTGGCACTGTTGTGGTGGCCAGAATCTGGCACTGTTGTGGTGGCCAGAATCTGGCACTGTTGTGGTGGCCAGAATCTGGCACTGTTGTGGTGGCCAGAATCTGGCAGTGCTGTGGTGTAAAGTGTTGCAAAGAACTTGGCATTTCCCAGATGGTCAGCAATAGAGTGAGACAGGCACTGCCGTGAGGGCCAGTGGCAGTACTTGGCACTGTTATGATGGCCAGCGCTGGGCTGTTAGAGGTAGCACTGTCAACAAAGGTGGGGCCAGGATAAACAAAACCAGTTGCTGGCCTGGAAGAGAGATCAGACAATTAACACAGTGCAAAGACACCCACTTGAACTAGCCCTCTACTTTTGACTAATTAATCTTCCACGGGATGTGTTGTGTGAGAACCCTCCCCCAGCATCCCTTCATTATCGTGTCAGCATCTTTCAATCCCTTGTTTAGACACACACAAGCATAGCAAGGATCGTCTGGCTACTCCAAATACCACACAGAAAATTGGAATTGTATCAACATAATTTTTTTTATACATGAGGGTACATAACAATTATGAATTGTTTTTTTGTGGCTATGGTTGTTGTCAGACACTAGAGGTACACACCAGAGGTTGTCAGACACTAGAGGTACACACCAGAGGTTGTCAGACACGAGAAGTACACATCAGAATATTGTGGATGCTCACTGAGCATAAAGCAGGGTAAGAGGAGGCTTGTGGGTTCACTTATTTACTTATAAATGCTGGACGTTTATAAGTATACCCCACTACACCAAATCATTTCATTGGTGAGGTGATTTGGTGTAGTGAGGTGACCTGTTGTAGTAAGGTAACCCGGTGTAGTGAGGTGATCTGGTGTAGTGAGGTGACCTGTTGTAGTAAGGTAACCTGGTGTAGTGAGGTGACCTGTTGTAGTAAGGTGTCCTGGTGCAGTTAGGTGATCTGGTGTAGTGAGGTGACCTGGTATAGTAAGGTAACCTGGTGTATTGAGGTGACCTGGTATAGCAAGGTGACCTACACCCCAGCTGTTCGTGTCGTGTATTGCATATATATTACTTCCGACTGAGAGTTTGTATCACAAGTTATCGCTCTTGTCTCTCACTCTTGCTGCTCTTTCGCACTTCGCAAACACCGCACTTCTTCAACGTCCCAGCGCTCTTGTGTGGCGCCCTCTCTAACAGCGCACACCTCTAATGTTACACCCTTCAAGTGTTGCCTTGGTCACTCCCTCGTTATGCGTGACAACACTACAGGTGGACGTACAGTTATCACGATTAAGGGATAACTTCCTGTAACACCTTAGTACGACAACCAGCACTAGTACTATCACCACCCTGAATACTACTACCACTAATATGACGACCATTATGACTGGTACCACCACCACTAATACCACCTAACTTAACTTAGAATGAAGTGGGGGTATATAAACTTGGGAGTTTTTCTAGTTACAAATAAGCAAATTAAAAAGTAAGCGACAAGTCTGGCAACGCGGTTGTTGAAGAGTCCCAGGAAGCGTTGCAATCTGGACGTTTATCACCGGTGCCACGAGAATGAGTGCCACTAAAAGGGACCCAGGCACTGATTCATGTCTGTTATCATGTTTATTATCACACTCACTAGAAGGGACCAGGAGCCAAGTTTTCTGCCATGGACTTTCTCTCTCTCTCTCTCTCTCTCTCTCTCTCTCTCTCTCTCTCGCTTTTCTTCCTAAAGCTTTTTATTAAAATTTACGAGCTTTAATCAAGCACCAGCTAAGGTTCATTATAACGTTTGATTTAGAAAGAGCTTTAAGCTTATGATAAAAGTTTTACACTCTCTCGCGTGTGCTTGTCTCCTACATATTACCTCCTCCACTTAATTGTAAAGATGAGATTAACGATAATCACTACGTCAGGATTTGTTACTTCCGCTCTGTTGTGTCTACCATTTTTTTTATCCTGCCTTTCTTCGTATTATTTTCTCCTAAATTCTCCTTCATGTACTTTTTTCCCCTCTAATTCCCCTTCGTGTACTTTTTCTCCCTGCTAATTTCCCTTCATGTACCTTTTTTTCCCTCCTAATTCTCCTTCATGTATTTTTTTCCTCCCTTCTCTTACGCCTCTTTCTCTGTTGCTGCTTTCTCTCTCTCTCTCTCTCTCCTGTTCCTCTTCTGCTCATATCCTTTCTTACCTGTCACTTCCTCTTATTTTCTCTACCTTTCTTCTTATTTATTAGTTTTATGTAAATATATTAAAGATATCGTGAGTGTGGAAACACAATGACTGACTCGGTGGGCACCTGGAAGATGTCAGGAATGACAGGGATCATGCCAGGGCAGGGACAGTAACGGGTGGGAGACTGACATATGAAAAGGCAGGGACAGACACAGGGGTAGGGACCTAAACAGCGGGAAGGGCAGAGATAACAGCAGAGAGATGGGACAGTAGTCTTATCTCTGGTACAGAATCAAGTGTAGGTCACGAGACGGGACAAAGAAAGGCAAAGAGAGGCAAAGAACAGTCTTGGACAGCAGTAGGGACGCTGTAGTGACGAAGGCAGAGACAGAGAGAGAGACAGAGATAGGGTCAGTGGGAAGGGAGAGAGATAAGTGAACGATAACACAAAAATCACATACACTGTCTTCCCTGCAGCAACCTGAGGTTGACCAGGCACCACCTCCTTCATTACCTAAACTTCATTTCTCTATTTAAATGTTTTAACATTTCAAACTTTTTTTGGGGGGCTCGCCCACGAGATGCTGTGTCTTCAAGTTTACTCCCACACCACTAACTTGGTTGCGGCAGAACTTGGAAACAAGACCATACTTGATATCGTAAAATTGAGATTTTTAGATTTTTGCTGCCGAAGCGGCTAGTTTATTGTGCACCTCACATCCATCCTACGGACGGTAGCGCAAGAGCATATGGATACACAATAGACCTAGGAACTAGGCCCCAAAAGCGTTAACAGGAGTACATCTGAATTTAGATATACAATTGACTTATCTATTGCAAGCAAATTTAAGAAATTTTCTTAATATGTCTGGTATCCTGTTGTAATGAATAAGATATCTTGACATATCACGAAGGTTATCGATGAGCAGTTAAGTAACTTTATCGTTGACACCTTTCGTCTACGCAGTAAGCTCCATCAGGCAAATGCAGCGGAGAATGCGTAGTAGGCAACAAGAGTAGTGGCGAGGTAAAGATGATATAATCAGTCCATCAACCTCGGAAGGGAAGGGAAACACCCGCTCCAGGGAAGCTCTTGGAGCGGGTGTTTCCTTCCACCCCGCTGCCCCTATTCACCCACCAGCATAAGGATACCGAGGTGTTAGCCAACTGTTGTGGGTGGAATCCTGAAAGGTGGTAGTTTACCTTAGATTGGGCTGGGCTTCGAAATGAACTGAAGTAGGACAAGTTCTAAACCTGTAAATACAACGGTATAAACCAAGAAAAAACAGACTGGCAGCCTACTTCTCTAAATCAGGATGTTAGCATTGTGAGTAACAAGATCTAATATTACAGTTTTTACCATACTGGTGGCTCTGATGTGTAGATTTAAGATAGCAATGCCAGTGTGGTCAAGGGAGGTTTGTGGGCACAGGAGGGCAGTTGAAGGTGGTAAGAGAAAATATTAGTGGAATGGTGAGAAAATTGGTGGTAAGGGATATGACAGGGTTTCACAATTATTATTATTATTATTATTATTATTATTATTATTATTATTATTATTATTATTATTATTATTATTATTATTATTATGTAGTATCTTACTGATGTCAGTCACTAAATTCTTGTGGATGATTCAAGGCAAAAAGTGGAGGAGCGTCGAACCGACATTCTCTAAGCACTGGACAAACACGCTTAGATTTCTTGAAAGTATACCTGAAGGATGTTTTGGGTGGATCAACGCCCCCGCAGCCAGGTTCCAGATCAGGCCTCCTGACGGCTCAAGGCCTGATCAACCAGAGATTTGTTGATAATTCCTCTTACGCATGAAGGAAGGGCGTTGAAAAGTCGGGGATCTCTGATACTCAACAAGTTCTCTCTTAGTGTACTCGTCTCGCCCTTTCTCTCCACTGGAAGTACTTTGCACTGTTATCATGTGGAGCAATTTAAGTGTGTGGGTTTGAGACCAGCCTCTTCATGATTTTCCAGGTATTAATGTGGTAACTTCCTCGTCTACGTCTCGATAAATACAGTTGAAGAGATTTAAGGTGTTCCCAGTAGTTCAGATGTTTGAATAAATGTAAATAGGTAATCTGAATTATCTTGAAGGGGACCATCAGTATACAGCATTATTCTGGTCTGGAGAGAACAAGGGTTTTTGAAGCTTGTCATCGTTAGCTCGGCATCTCTGCTGTTGAAAGTTATAGTCACCCAGTCTGTCATTTTCCTCGCAGTGGTGACAGCAACACTGTTCTGATCTTTGACTGAAAGATCTGACATCGCATCTGTCAAGTTAGTTTCGCAGCCAGGCTTGAGGTGAGTAGTTACTCTCGGAGGCAGAGTTAGAGTCGGGTAGTGGCAGCGTAGGAGACAGGAAGAAGCGGTGGGCGGCGTGAGATGAAGGCTAAGGTGGGCGTGGGAGGGAGGACCGGTGGTGAGGAGGGCAAAGCAGGTTGTGAAGGATGGGCAGCGGGTTTCTAGGCGTGGCTGTGGTGGGGTAGAGCGTGGGTTGGCAACATGGAGGTGGGGGCGTGGGCGGGGCAGTTGGAGGTGAGGCGTGGGCGGTGAGTACCTGTATCAGGTGTAGTGGTCGTGCTGGGTGCCGGCAACAACAACCTGACTGACCGCTTGAGCCCACCACTACCTTATGTGAGTTTTAATACTCATTAACATGGATATTGGCCGCTCTCTCCTGGAAGCTTTATCATAGGCGTTTATATATATATATATATATATATATATATATATATATATATATATATATATATATATATATATATATATATGTATATATATATATATATATATATATATATATATATATATATATATATATATATATATATATATATATATATATATATAATGTATATATATATATATATATATATATATATATATATATATATATATGTATATATATATATATATATATATATATATATATGAGAGAGAGAGAGAGAGAGAGAGAGAGAGAGAGAGAGAGAGAGAGAGAATAGTCGTGAATTTCTGTAACGTCAACTTTCTGAGTGTTTGGGTTAGATACGATACCACCTGAAGTTTTATGAAAACTTCTGAAGGAGCGAAGTTTACACCGTGGACAACCATGGACAAGGTTTTTTTTTCTCTCTCTCTCTCTCTCTCTCGCCCACTGATATACGTAAAGATAATTTGTCTTTCGTAGTCGAGGTTAAGAGAGCAGTTGAGATAAATCGTCTCTCTACACTCTAGTTACTACTTCTGTCTGCCATACTTGTGCTGCAACTTGTACGAAAGAGTTAAATGTGGTTCAGAATTTCCATTTAGAGTGATCTTGAACAGTTCCGTGCACAGTGCACCCGGATCTTGAAGCTGAGGCCCCGCCGTGTGGCGAGCACCAACAGCATAACAATACGCCAGTAAGTTCGACTACAACTTGTTTAACTGGAGATGGTAATGATGGGGAAGGGGTCAGCGCCCCCGAAGTTCGGTGAATAGTCTGATCAAGATGTCCCCCCTAATACCAATGTCCATTCATTATATATATTCGTATATTGTTTAGATTAAGTTTCTCAATATGCGTTATTTAGGGAAGGTCAGGTTATGTTTAATATTAGATTGTCGTCAATGAGCAACAACGAATTAATTCTAACATACCATAACGAAAGTAAATACAATAATATAAGGTAATAAAGCAGAAGGAACAGAAAACGGGAGCCACCGAGAGAACAGTCACAAGCAGACAAATAAACACTTCATCCTTCTAGTGTCGAAGTCACACAGTCGACGGTCTTCAGCGTGAAATACTTTGTTTTGCTTATGAGGATGAGCTTGGAAGTCAACCAGGAGACCTGGTGTAAGACCGGGCCGCGGGGGCGATGCTTCAAGGAAGATCCCCGTTCATTAATCAAGGTAATATCTTATAAAAAACGGGAAGTTTTTTCTCCAAGTATTGTTATTGTTATTACGCCAAGATATCAAAGGGATATTAAAGGCACCTGGTTGCTGCCGTCGTCAATTCCCGAGTCATTACCGGAGGAATCTCGTTGTCCCAGCGTTGTTACGAGGCTGTTGCAACGACATGGTTGTTACGAGGCTGTTACAACAACAGCGCCGTTACGAGGATGTTACATCGGCTACTTAGGTTTTACACCGAGTTTTAATTTGCTTCTTTACTCTTATTACGCTCTGCTATTTTATGGCTTATCACCAACAGGTCCTCGTTATCACAGTCATCACCAACGGTCTCTCGTTATCATGGTCATCACCAACGGTTTCTCGTTATCATTGTCATTACTACAAGCATTACCATCCCCATCCTCATCTTCCTATCACCACAACTCTCTTTTCCGTTACCACCACCACCATGATACAACCATTACACAAACTCACACACGCACGCACACACACACACACACACACACACACACACACACACACACACACACACACACACACACACACACACACACACACACACACACACATACACACACACACACAGAAACTGCTAAGGGACATCGATACCTCATAGGCAATGGGACCGGACAACATCTCCCCGTGGGTGCTTAGAGAGGGAGCGGATATGCTGTGCATGCCACTTACCACAATCTTCAACACGTCCCTGGAAACTGGGCAACTACCTGAGGTATGGAAGACGGCAAATGTAGTTCCCATTTTTAAAAAAGGAGACAGAAAAGAGGCACTAAACTGTAGACCTGTGTCATTGACGTGTATAGTATGCAAAGTTATGGAGAAGATTATCAGGAGGAGAGTGGTGGAACACCTGGAACGGAACAAGAGTATAAACGCCAACCAACACAGATTCATGGAAGGCAAATCCTGTGTCACAAACCTTCTGGAGTTTTATGATAAAATAACAGAAGTAAGACACGAGAGAGAGGGGTGGGTTGATTGCATCTTCTTGGACTGCAAGAAGGCCTTTGACACAGTTCCTCACAAGAGATTAGTGCAGAAGCAAGAGGATCAGGCGCATATAACAGGAAGGGCACTGCAATGGATCAGAGAATACCTGACAGGGAGGCAACAACGAGTCATGGTACTTAAAGATGTATCACAGTGGGCACTTGTGACGAGCGGGGTCCCACAGGGGTCGGTCCTAGGACCTGTGCTATTTTTGGTATATGTGAACGACATGATGGAAGGGTTAGACTCAGAAGTGTCCCTGTTTGCAGACGATGTGAAGTTAATGAGGAGAATTAAATCAGATGAGGACCGGGCAGGACTTCAAAGAGACCTGGACAGACTGGACACCTGGTCCAGCAAATGGCTTCTCGAATTTAATCCCGCCAAATGCAAAGTCATGAAGATAGGGGAAGGGCACAGAAGACCGCAGACAAGAGTATAGGCTAGGTGGCCAAAGACTGCAAACCTCGCTCATGTCTCCTCGAGCATGTCTCCGGAAGTACACATCAACCAGATAACTGCTGCAGCATGTGGGCGCCTGGCAAACCTGAGAACAGCGTTCCGATACCTTGGTAAGGAATCGTTCAAGACACTGTACACCGTGTACGTCAGGCCCATACTGGAGTATGCAGCACCTGTTTGGAACCCGCACTTGATAAAGCACGTCAAGAAACTAGAGAAAGTACAAAGGTTTGCGACAAGGTTAGTTCCAGAGCTAAGGGGAATGTCCTATGAAGAAAGGTTAAGGGAAATCGGCCTGACGACACTGGAGGACAGGAGGGTTAGGGAAGACATGATAACGACATATAAAATACTGCGCGGAATAGACAAGGTGGACAAAGACAGGATGTTCCAGGGAGCGGACACAGAAACAAGAGGCCACAATTGGAAGTTGAAGACACAGATGAGTCAGAGAGATATTAGGAAGTATTTCTTCAGTCATAGAGTTGTCAGGCAGTGGAATAGCCTAGAAAGTGACGTAGTGGAGGCAGGAACCATACACAGTTTTAAGACGAGGTTTGATAAAGCTCATGGAGCGGGGAGAGAGAGGGCCCAGTAACAACCGGTGAAGAGGCGGGGCCAGGAGCTAAGACTAGACCCCTGCAACCACAAATAGGTGAGTACACACTGCCCAACAAAAACGCTCAAATTTCTTGAACGTTATACCAGCGTTGTTACGAGGCTGTTACAACGACAGCGCCGTTACGAAGCTTTTACAGCGACAGCGCCGCTACGAGGCTGTTACAGCGAATAGTTAGCTTTTACAAAACTAACTGGTGACTTGCCGGCGCCCCATGTGTCCCTTGTCTCTCTCACATCCACACACACTGTGCTTTCACTCGCGGAAAACATTCAGTTCCCCAGAAGAAACTCGTCTTGACACGGCTAATCGATTTAAAAAAAAAATCTTACTTTCTAACCTGATCCTGAGAGATACCAGAAATTTTGATCAAGTATCCTTACATGGTTTGTAACAGATCAAATAAATTATAAATATACCTGTATTCCCAGACTTATACCGTATTTTAGGGTATAAGGCTCCTTTATTTTCCCCCTAAAAAGTCTTGAAAAATCACCCCGGGGAGTTTTATACTCAAGGTCAGTGTCAAGGGTAGACTTTATACTTTACTAACGTTACGTTACTTTCGTCTTGAAACTTCTTCTTAGTATATGTCTCTTATGATCGTGCGCCTTATATGCCGGGAAATACGGTACCTGTTAGCCATTTAAAGCCTCGTTCTTGGGCCGTCCACAGAATGGTTATAGGTGCACACAAAAAAACTAGTCGCCTCTGTAACAAAAATCTATAAAAGAATATATCCTAAAAGGTTGGTCTTCTTATAGTCATTAAACAACAGCTCTGTGTTGCTCTCAGCTGTTGTTGGTTGATGTAATCAGATTTAATTCCCTGACTCCAGTCCAGAATTTCACCGCTGAAATCGACACCATGCCCAGCCCTTCTAGGGTAGGGTAGGTGCCTGAGCCCGAGCCTTTAGCTCATAAGACTGTCATTCCCATTAGTCCCCTTGGGGCGGGGATGGCAGACCAGAGAGGCCTAACTTGTGGCTAGGCCTGGGGACAGTTAGTCCCAAAGATGAGGAGGTACTTGTGCCTCCTCCCATGGGAGACTTAGGTCTCAGACATTCCCTAAAGAGGGAGCCAAGGCCGGGCCACCACTTGGTAAAGGCCCGGGCCGGGAGAATACCGGCTAATCTTTAATAATAATAATAATAATTCACCGCTGAACTGTGGACCTCGACCAGCACGTCTCTTGAGTTCTAATAATGCGCAGTAACTCTAGAATTTACCTACGTCAGAGTTTTCAGTCATGGAGAAGACATACACGTTGCAAAACAGGGCTACGTTTTGCTCTAGGTAGAGCTTAATGAAGTCTCGTGACGTGTGGTGGTATACACAGAGCGAAACGTTGTCTCATTAAGAGCTTGTTCTGGAATGTGTATTTTAAATATTGTCTGCAGTACACAGAGTGGATTCATTCATATCATCATACCAGCACCATCACCACTGTCTTACTACCTACTACCATTATTATCTCAATGTTATCATTACCACTAATGTTATCACCATCACTACCGCTACTTTGATTACCAATAAACACATCACCACATCTACAACTACCACATGACTCATGAGGTCATTGTGTCGGACACAATTGCCTGAACCCCTGGCGGCCGAGTCCTGAAACACACAGGCCATTTTGTTAATCACTGTACCATGCCGGCCTAAAAATTTCATCCAGATAGGTATATTTCTGTACACCATAGGAAAGTTAGCATGGGCCGCACTGTGACCACAAATGCAGGTTCTTACATATGAATCCCACAGCAGCGTTTGTTTACAGTGGGGCCCATGCTAATATTCCTATAATGTATAGAAATATACCTAGAGGATGGATCTTATTTAGCCGGAGTGGTGCAGTGGTTACCACACTGGCCTGTGAGTATAACTCATGTCATGGCTTCGATCCCCACCCGTTCTGTGATTTATTTTACAACTACCAAAATCGCAACGATCATCACAACCATCCTAAAAAAGAGCACCATAACTATTCCCATACCCACACAGCAGCACCCACCCCCTTCCATGTCCCCACCACCATCCCTGCAGAAAGCACTGCAGCAGACAGCCTTAATTCAGAGGCCAGACTCCCCCACCAATCATAGATTACCTACAAATAAAGGCTAATTACCGTGAAATCCCCCGCCTGTATTGACTGACATAAACTTGCTCAACGGGGTTGTCTGGGGTCTTCTATAAACACCTAACTACTGTTTGCACGAGACTGATGGTGCTGCTCTGCCCACCTCATCAGCTAATGGGACAAGTCTTGGCAGTTGGGAAGAGAAGGTGAGGGAGAAGAAGGTAAAGGAAGAAGAGGAGGTGGTAAAGATGGTGAGAGATAAGAAGGTAAGGAATGGAAAAGATGAAGGATAAGAACGGAGGGAAAAAGTGAGAAACAAATGAGATAGAATGTGAGAAGGTGATGGAGAAAATGGTGAAGGAAAGAGTAGAGAGAGAGAGAGAGAGGAGCATTGAAGAGCATGGGAGGGGAGAGAAAATGATTCAGTCATTGCTAAGAGGTTCGAATCCCCGAGTCTCCCGTGCCATCATTGCTGGGATAGCCAGGATTCCCATATTTAATGCTCTATCGTTGCCGGGGAGGATACCAAATCCTTATTTCCTGTTCACTCGTGCCAAGGGGTTTTGAAACCACCTGTCTCCTGAGAAACCCTACAATTTTTGAAGATACGACAACAACAACAACAACAACAATAATAATAATAGAGAGAGAGGAGCACTATAGATAAAAACAGCAGCAATAATAATGATTATGATAGAGACAAAACGTTCTGTAATAATACTGGTGAACTCACCAGTATGTAGTTAATTTACTTTCAGCACTGTTGTGTAACCGAGCGGTAAAAATGAATCAACTTGAAAAGCTTAAGTAAGAGGATTGACGATGTTCAGTTTGAGTTGAAAGAGGTTCCACTTCCTGTGCCATTCTGTGAAACTCCTTGCGAAGAAAATTTGTTCCCGAAAGGCTGGGCAGTGGTGACATGTCAGGAAAAGGCTAAATGGTTAATGGAGACAAGGTGGGGAGAACGAGGATGCTCAGGTGTAGAGGGTGAAGGAAGGATAGAGGAGAGGGTGAAGTGAATGTAATACTGTGGAGGGGCTAAGGGAGAGACGGAGAGAGGAGAGGAGAGGAGAGGATAATTAGGATAGAGTGAAGGGAAAAAAATGCATGGAAAGAGAATAACTGGGAAGCTCAGCTGACACACTTTACAAAGCATGTAAGACTAACAGATAATACGAGGTCTTTTTCGTCTGTATCAACGCTGTATGTTGGGCAACAACTACAGTCCCGGTCCAGAACTACAATACTTATCAGAACAGATATCAGGTTCGTGGGCCGAGCCAAGATTTTATACAGCCCCGACAGAGACGATCCATTTACATTAAATAATACAGACAAGTACAAAATTCAAGTATCACCGTAATTAATCAGAAGATATATACACAAAGGCGAACACTTAACACCGAGATTACTAAACCAACTTCTTGTAAATGAAAAAGAATGCTCCCCTCCGCTGACACATTATATGTCTTCCCTAGCACCACCGGTTGGTCACAATCCATCCTTGTATCACCTTCAGTTAACATCCATCGGATGTTAACATCCATCGGATGTTAACTGAAGGTGATATAAACATCGATGACAGTAAATAACCTATTATTAGTGAACAGTTTCTCCCTGGGCCGTAGCGGCGTCTGTAAAGGGGCGTACACACTGTTTTTTTTTTTCTGGGTCCAAGTTCAATGTAAGTTTATCCTGTGATTTAAAAAGCAGTTTGCATCCTACACACTTGTTTGTATTGACTTCTTGTTGCAAAATTGCAAGATATTGCAATTTTGTTTGCCTCGCTGGCCTACAAAATTGCTAAGATGTACAATGTTCTAGTCAACATCAGATGAAAGATAAGTTAAATTATCTAAACTTCAAAGTGTTTTGCGAGAAATGTCAATAGATTGCATTATAAAAAAATTTTGAAATTTGTGTTTTTTAAGGAGATTTTTGGGAGAATAAGAATCAATAAAAAACAAAATGGTAAAACATATTGCAAATCAACCATGAAATTTAATAGAATCATCATTCATCAATAATGTGTGAAAAAATCATGACACTCCTATTATAACTCTTTGCAAAAAAATGAAAACAAATGTCAGTAACTTATTCCCCAGTTATTCATATTTTTGTTTCTATAAAACATGGCGCGCCAAATCTCAGCGTGTTGCAAGCACCTATCCTTGTTGACAACCCAGAGGCAACTGAGCAGCTTAGGTTAGGTTAGGTAAGGTTCGTCAGGAAACAGGACAAGTGTTTCCTGACGCGGGTATTAGTCAGATGATGACCCGCCTTTGGAGCTTTGGTCATCTGACCGAGGCTTCCGCTGGCTTATCGGTCCACCCCTTTATAAAAAATATAATTATATATTGTCTATCTTGTGTGCAGCAACCACTCCGCGCTCTTCACTTTAGTCCTCACAGAACTTGCCATGTTCAGTATTTAAAATGAAATAATCATAACAATAGGAATTTTTGGATAGGGGGGCAATGTGGCAGATGTTGCAAGTGTATGGTGTAGGAGGTAGGTTACTGAAAGCAGTGAAGAGTTTTTACGAGGATAGTGAGGCTCAAGTTAGAGTATGTAGGAAAGAGGGAAATTTTTTCCCAGTAAAAGTAGGCCTTAGACAAGGATGTGTGATGTCACCGTGGTTGTTTAATATATTTATAGATGGGGTTGTAAGAGAAGTAAATGCGAGGGTCTTGGCAAGAGGCGTGGAGTTAAAAGATAAAGAATCACACACAAAGTGGGAGTTGTCACAGCTGCTCTTTGCTGATGACACTGTGCTCTTGGGAGATTCTGAAGAGAAGTTGCAGAGATTGGTGGATGAATTTGGTAGGGTGTGCAAAAGAAGAAAATTAAAGGTGAATACAGGAAAGAGTAAGGTTATGAGGATAACAAAAAGATTAGGTGATGAAAGATTGAATATCAGATTGGAGGGAGAGAGTATGGAGGAGGTGAACGTATTCAGATATTTGGGAGTGGACGTGTCAGCGGATGGGTCTATGAAAGATGAGGTGAATCATAGAATTGATGAGGGAAAAAGAGTGAGTGGTGCACTTAGGAGTCTGTGGAGACAAAGAACTTTGTCCTTGGAGGCAAAGAGGGGAATGTATGAGAGTATAGTTTTACCAACGCTCTTATATGGGTGTGAAGCGTGGGTGATGAATGTTGCAGCGAGGAGAAGGCTGGAGGCAGTGGAGATGTCATGTCTGAGGGCAATGTGTGGTGTGAATATAATGCAGAGAATTCGTAGTTTGGAAGTTAGGAGGAGGTGCGGGATTACCAAAACTGTTGTCCAGAGGGCTGAGGAAGGGTTGTTGAGGTGGTTCGGACATGTAGAGAGAATGGAGCGAAACAGAATGACTTCAAGAGTGTATCAGTCTGTAGTGGAAGGAAGGCGGGGTAGGGGTCGGCCTAGGAAGGGTTGGAGGGAGGGGGTAAAGGAGGTTTTGTGTGCGAGGGGCTTGGACTTCCAGCAGGCATGCGTGAGCGTGTTTGATAGGAGTGAATGGAGACAAATGGTTTTTAATACTTGACGTGCTGTTGGAGTGTGAGCAAAGTAACATTTATGAAGGGATTCAGGGAAACCGGCAGGCCGGACTTGAGTCCTGGAGATGGGAAGTACAGTGCCTGCACTCTGAAGGAGGGGTGTTAATGTTGCAGTTTAAAAACTGTAGTGTAAAGCACCCTTCTGGCAAGACAGTGATGGAGTGAATGATGGTGAAAGTTTTTCTTTTTCGGGCCACCCTGCCTTGGTGGGAATCGGCCGGTGTGATAATAAAAAAAATAATAAAAACAAAAACAAAAAGACACTAATTGCCAACATGTCCTCTTAATGACAGCAAAAACTTAAAAATTAAATTTTTGAAACAACATACCTAGAAATATGATAGAAACAAGCTGAATGCATCAACATGTTGCCAGAATTTTGCACTATATTTTGGTAAGAAAACATTATTTTCCATAATTTTTCAACTTCAATTTTAAAATCTCTCAAATTAAAATGTCTCCGCCCCTAAAAGTTGACATACTCGTCCGAAATGGCAGAATTAGTGTATCTCAAGTATATCAGGAAATAAATTAAACCACAACATCATTCGACGATGCATTGGTTTCTCGGAACGTTCATTGTCCCCCAACCCCCCCTCCCCCCCACACACACAGATAAGAGAAGGAGAACTGGGATGATCAAGACATTCACCCGACCAACCTCACAAGGTAACCTGTGGAAGCAATTAACAACGCTAAACTACATCAGTGGCAATTACTATCTACCAAAACCAGCCTCATGACAGCTCACATCTGCAAGAACCGTCCGCGCCACATTAAACACCTGCAAGAAAATGGGGAGGGAACGAGGGGCAGATATACACACATATTCAATCTTTCTTGAAGGCAATGTAGCACTCACTTCATACTTCATATCTGGAGTGGCAAGCCACTTAACTTTATCTCTCCTCTCTACATTTATTGGCTCTCAAATCTAACTTGGCATATTTTCATTTTCTATTCTACTCCTTGCCGATGGTGGGTGCTTGATCATCCCACCGTGGTGGGAAGGTTTGAGAAGAGCTCCTTCTGAAGCGGCCCAAGAGCTCAGCAACATCCCTCCCACCGCCTCTCATTTCTTTTCGTAAATACAGATAATGATTCCTACTCATTCCAAAGGGTAGAGAATCATTATCATTATCAGTTCTCCAGAGGCTGTTGCACCGACTGAGGTACTACTTAAGATTGTGGATGCGGTAGTGGCAAGTGAAAGTGTAAAACTCGCAGCATTCTTCTTGGTTTGCACTTATTTAATCGAATAATGCTTGTGCTGTTAGCAATATAGCGTTCTCAGCATAAACATGAGGTTTTGCAAAACTTTGCTGGATTTATTGCGAGTGATCCAGCCCAGCAGTTGCCTGCAGGGTAGAGTATGGAATGCTGCCCGGGAAAGTTCGTTCTGGCGAGTCGGGCTGTAGAGTGTGTTTAAATCTGTGTGGTATCTGTAGATCCAGTGATGGTTCTTTTTAGTTTATATTCTGATGATAATGAGTAAGTACAATTAAGCTGATTAATTTTCTCGCACTTAGTACATGGCTCGAGTTTTTACCATTCCATGTGCTGAATGAGGAACACAGTTTTGCTTCGCATGTAAGAAAGTTCTGTAAGTATTGGATTTATTGGTTCTATCTATTTATTTTTCAGACTGATGTCTGATGTTTGTATCAATAAAATGGCGGATGGTCATTTCCTGGAATTAAATTGTCCAGCAGTTCTGAACAATGATGGAGCCTACCCTGCTTTTCTGGTTCCTCTTCGACTGCCATCTTCCCTGACCACCTTTGCTAGACTGTGGATGTCGGCATCTCAACTCATGGGAGTAAGTCGCTCCTGTCCTGCAGTCCTTCACTGGAGGCTATGTGTATATATTTTTTCCATTCTGGCAGAGATGTCGATATTCCTACGATCTTGTATAAGGTTGCCGTTGTTCTCTTACCGCGCCGTGACAGACTGTTTGGCTTTAATTCCTTTTTACCTTTCGTGATGAGGCTGTTATTTTTATTATATTGCTCCAAGGTACTAACTCCGTGTGGGTCATTCATCGCATCCAGTATGATCATGTTCTACAGCATTTATTTTACGTTTCGCCACACAGTGGCTTCATCAGTCCAGTACAAAGTAGAAATTGGTAAGGAGAGTAGAAGTATGAGGTAATCAGTCCCTCAACCTGGATTCGATGTGTTCAGTCCATCACTCTTGTAGTAAGTGCAGCATAGGGCCAGAGAGGTGGCTTATATACTGCGGTGAGATGAGTTGAAGCAGGAGGAGGCGGGATCTTAGTGGGACCTGCCACTAATGTAAGTAGGTCATCGTCCAAAAGTTTGGGCAAGCGTTGAAGTCTTTGTACCAAGATTCCATGATGTTGCAGTGTCTGACAGATGTGATGAATGGTTTAGAAAACCGACAAGTTGAAGAATTGAGACACTTATGCAACACATGGGAATCTTTATTGAAGAAACGTTTCGCCACACAGTGGCTTCATCAGTCCAGTACAAAGTAGAAATTGGTAAGGAGAGTAGAAGTATGAGGTAATCAGTCCCTCAACCTGGATTCGATGTGTTCAGTCCATCACTCTTGTAGTAAGTGCAGCATAGGGCCAGAGAGGTGGCTTTATACTGCGGTGAGATGAGTTGAAGCAGGAGGAGGCGGGATCTTAGTGGGACCTGCCACTAATGTAAGTAGGTCATCGTCCAAAAGTTTGGGCAAGCGTTGAAGTCTTTGTACCAAGATTCCATGATGTTGCAGTGTCTGACAGATGTGATGAATGGTTTAGAAAACCGACAAGTTGAAGAATTGAGACACTTATGCAACACATGGGAATCTTTATTGAAGAAACGTTTCGCCACACAGTGGCTTCATCAGTCCAGTACAAAGTAGAAATTGGTAAGGAGAGTAGAAGTATGAGGTAATCAGTCCCTCAACCTGGATTCGATGTGTTCAGTCCATCACTCTTGTAGTAAGTGCAGCATAGGGCCAGAGAGGTGGCTTATATACTGCGGTGAGATGAGTTGAAGCAGGAGGAGGCGGGATCTTAGTGGGACCTGCCACTAATGTAAGTAGGTCATCGTCCAAAAGTTTGGGCAAGCGTTGAAGTCTTTGTACCAAGATTCCATGATGTTGCAGTGTCTCAATTCTTCAACTTGTCGGTTTTCTAAACCATTCATCACATCTGTCAGACACTGCAACATCATGGAATCTTGGTACAAAGACTTCAACGCTTGCCCAAACTTTTGGACGATGACCTACTTACATTAGTGGCAGGTCCCACTAAGATCCCGCCTCCTCCTGCTTCAACTCATCTCACCGCAGTATATAAGCCACCTCTCTGGCCCTATGCTGCACTTACTACAAGAGTGATGGACTGAACACATCGAATCCAGGTTGAGGGACTGATTACCTCATACTTCTACTCTCCTTACCAATTTCTACTTTGTACTGGACTGATGAAGCCACTGTGTGGCGAAACGTTTCTTCAATAAAGATTCCCATGTGTTGCATAAGTGTCTCAATTCTTCAACTTGTCGGTTTTCTAAACCATTCATCACATCTGTCAGACACTGCAACATCATGGAATCTTGGTACAAAGACTTCAACGCTTGCCCAAACTTTTGGACGATGACCTACTTACATTAGTGGCAGGTCCCACTAAGATCCCGCCTCCTCCTGCTTCAACTCATCTCACCGCAGTATATAAGCCACCTCTCTGGCCCTATGCTGCACTTACTACAAGAGTGATGGACTGAACACATCGAATCCAGGTTGAGGGACTGATTACCTCATACTTCTACTCTCCTTACCAATTTCTACTTTGTACTGGACTGATGAAGCCACTGTGTGGCGAAACGTTTCTTCAATAAAGATTCCCATGTGTTGCATAAGTGTCTCAATTCTTCAACTTGTCGGTTTTCTAAACCATTCATCACATCTGTCAGACACTGCAACATCATGGAATCTTGGTACAAAGACTTCAACGCTTGCCCAAACTTTTGGACGATGACCTACTTACATTAGTGGCAGGTCCCACTAAGATCCCGCCTCCTCCTGCTTCAACTCATCTCACCGCAGTATATAAGCCACCTCTCTGGCCCTATGCTGCACTTACTACAAGAGTGATGGACTGAACACATCGAATCCAGGTTGAGGGACTGATTACCTCATACTTCTACTCTCCTTACCAATTTCTACTTTGTACTGGACTGATGAAGCCACTGTGTGGCGAAACGTTTCTTCAATAAAGATTCCCATGTGTTGCATAAGTGTCTCAATTCTTCAACTTGTCGGTTTTCTAAACCATTCATCACATCTGTCAGACACTGCAACATCATGGAATCTTGGTACAAAGACTTCAACGCTTGCCCAAACTTTTGGACGATGACCTACTTACATTAGTGGCAGGTCCCACTAAGATCCCGCCTCCTCCTGCTTCAACTCATCTCACCGCAGTATATAAGCCACCTCTCTGGCCCTATGCTGCACTTACTACAAGAGTGATGGACTGAACACATCGAATCCAGGTTGAGGGACTGATTACCTCATACTTCTACTCTCCTTACCAATTTCTACTTTGTACTGGACTGATGAAGCCACTGTGTGGCGAAACGTTTCTTCAATAAAGATTCCCATGTGTTGCATAAGTGTCTCAATTCTTCAACTTGTCGGTTTTCTAAACCATTCATCACATCTGTCAGACACTGCAACATCATGGAATCTTGGTACAAAGACTTCAACGCTTGCCCAAACTTTTGGACGATGACCTACTTACATTAGTGGCAGGTCCCACTAAGATCCCGCCTCCTCCTGCTTCAACTCATCTCACCGCAGTATATAAGCCACCTCTCTGGCCCTATGCTGCACTTACTACAAGAGTGATGGACTGAACACATCGAATCCAGGTTGAGGGACTGATTACCTCATACTTCTACTCTCCTTACCAATTTCTACTTTGTACTGGACTGATGAAGCCACTGTGTGGCGAAACGTTTCTTCAATAAAGATTCCCATGTGTTGCATAAGTGTCTCAATTCTTCAACTTTGTAGCCTATTACCCATTCCTCGATTGACGAGAGAATTGTTTCCTGCTGGTGGACAGTGCTGCCACCCTTTGTTATTAAGTCTCTGTGTGGCTCTACCAAGGTGTTACTGAAGTTCAGCTAAATAACGGTATCCGTCGTCATGGCCAACAAATTTAGACACCTTACTGAGGTACGTCGTAAGTTTCTCATGCGAGGAGTCTCTAGAAAATGACAAGACGCTAATAAAATTTGTGTGGATACCATCTCATATTAACATAGCAAAGAAAATATGCT
This sequence comes from Cherax quadricarinatus, assembly GCF_038502225.1. Lineage (NCBI taxonomy): Eukaryota > Metazoa > Arthropoda > Malacostraca > Decapoda > Parastacidae > Cherax > Cherax quadricarinatus. Next base: position 2,474,844 of record NC_091299.1, read on the forward strand.
AACATGGCAGTGAGAAAGTATCATGTTAACTTGGTTGTGAGAGAATATGTTAACATGGCAGTGACAATATCATGTTAATATGGCAGCGAGTAACAGAATCCCATGTTAACATAACAGAGTGAGAAATGAGGAAGTGACAGGAAAATGAACACAAACAAAACCTAGATTATATGGTGGAAAAAAATCTCAGTAGATTACAAGACTAATACAAATAAAAGTCAAAATAAATTCACTGAGAGATGCGTCAAGAAATCATCTCCCTGTACAGTGTTACAAAACTGTTTCACGAGGCTTGTGTCTGTGATAAGTAAGATGGAAACAGAAGAAATACGTTAGTGTCAATGATTGGGTTAAAGTACATATATGTGAGAAATTGATATCAGCTCTATAGAATACCACAAATATTTACGAACACTCTAAGGTTTATAGCGTCGAGAAGGTATACAGGATATGCTGCGATGCTATTATGTAGAAGTAGTGATAGCTGAACCATACAGCAGTTAAGAATGAGGTTGACATCGACGGAGTCTTATCAGATCTACGAGCTGATCTGTAGGCTTCACTCTATATATGGCAGTGCGTTCACTTACACGATGAGTGCCGCTGCTCAATAAATTCCCTCGTAGCCTTGCTGTTATCGTCCGAACTAAAGAATCAAGTTGTTAGTGACTGGGCGTTGGCTCAGTACTGACCTGTTTCCTCGTGATAACACGAAGCAAACATGTTTGAGAGTCATGGAAGACGTGTACCAAGATGAGAGGATGTTTGTGAAAAGGTGACACAGCCTTAGAATAGGAAATGTAAGGAATATAAAAAATTGTACGTGTACAGAGGTAAGCCAATACTCAGAGGTACAATCTGGCGTGTGTACAGGTACACTTACCTGAACAAGATTCAGTGTACGGACGGAGGTTAGTGAGTGGATCGTATATAATTTTTTTAATGTTATGTTACTCCACAAATAAGGAGACGTAGACATTTTTATTACTTGAAGGTAAGATTTATTGCAAGCGAGCAAAAAAAAAAAAGTCAGGGTTCTACAGGGTAAATAAGATACGGGTGCGCTTGTGAGTGCGCTCGTGAGTGCCCTTGTGAGTGCGCTCGTGAGTGTGGCTCGTGAGTGCCCTTGTGAGTGCGCTCGTGAGTGTGGCTCGTGAGTGCCCTGGTGAGTGCTCTCGTGAGTGTGGCTCGTGAGTGCCCTTGTGAGTGCGCTCGTGAGTGTGGCTCGTGAGTGCCCTTGTGAGTGCGCTCGTGAGTGTGGCTCGTGAGTGCCCTTGTGAGTGCGCTTGTGCGAATAAAACCGTTTCCAGACAACGTATCATCAGTACTGAGAAGCGTCACAGTGTAGACTAGAAGAATGTATCGTGTTTGAACAGTTGGCTGGACAAGGACGCCTTCGACTGCAGGAAGTTTAAAGAAATAATTATTGTGAAAAAATGGTCTGGTGTTACCTACAGAATGTGGGGGAAAAAAGGCACTTATGTACAGTTCAGGACATTTATTAGAGGAAACGTTTCGCCACGAGTGACTTCCTCAGGCAGTGACTTCTTCAGTCAGTGGCTTCTTCAGTCAGTGGCTTCCTCAGTCACTGGCTTCTTCAGTCACTGGCTTCTTCAGTCAGTGGCTTCCTCAGTCAGCGGCTTCCTCAGTCAGTGGCTTCCTCGGTCAGTGACTTCCTCAGGCAGTGACTTCCTCAGTCAGTGGCTTCCTCAGTCAGTGACTTCTTCAGTCAGTGGCTTCCTCAGTCACTGGCTTCTTCAGTCAGTGGCTTCCTCAGGCAGTGACTTCCTCAGTCAGTGGCTTCCTCAGTCAGTGACTTCTTCAGTCAGTGGCTTCCTCAGTCAGTGGCTTCTTCAGTCAGTGGCTTCCTCAGGCAGTGACTTCCTCAGTCAGTGGCTTCCTCGGTCAGTGACTTCTTCAGTCAGTGGCTTCCTCAGTCAGTGGCTTCCTCAGTCACTGGCTTCTTCAGTCACTGGCTTCTTCAGTCACTGGCTACTTCAGTCACTGGCTACTTCAGTCACTGGCTTCTTCAGTCACTGGCTTCTTCACTCACTGGCTACTTCAGTCACTGGCTTCTTCAGTCACTGGCTTCTTCAGTCACTGGCTTCTTCAGTCCGGTCATCAACATGTCGCAGGAGTCGAGGTGCCGGCATCCATAGTCAAGCAGATGTGGTCAGGGAAGATGGTAGTCGAAGAGGAACCAGAAAAGCAGGTTAGGTCCCATTATAATACTGTACAGAGACATAACTCAGTACTACCTCACGTTACTCTCTATATTTTGTCTCTGTACTGGATGGATGAAGCATTTTAAATGTGTCTTGACATTTCGTGGAATTGATATAAAAACTGTGGGTTGCTACACAAATTTTGTGTATTTTTTTTTAATCAAACGCTCTAGAAACTGCATTTTAATGGAAATAATGAGAATATTATTATACGTGAGATGAGAAAGTCTCAGTGAGATGTGAGGAAGGATAAATACGTCTGAATAAACACGTGTGACAGAAGTACACAGGTGTGTGTGTGTGTGTGTGTGTGTGTGTGGTTTTGAAAAAATGTCCAGAAATGTGTTTTAAAATGTTTTAAGCAATTGAGTGAACCGAGAACCAGCGAGTACCGAACACGCAAACCGCAAATCAGGTCAAACATTCAAGACGCGAACCAACGAACCAACGAACCGTGAATTACTCTACAGAAAACCGGCAGAACAGTTTACCAACCATCCGTGAACCACCCAGTCACGAAGCAGCGATCCCGAAATCAGCGTTGAAATATTTACAAAGATCACATGAACGCCAGAGTAAAGGCAACAGTAATATTAATAAAAAAAGAATAATAATGACTTAATTACGATGCACAGCCTAATCAGGAGCTGAGATTTAAGATGCAAAAAATACCAATTAAGGATCTCCGTGGCCACAATAAACGTTAATGATATCTTTGGGCGGCCGTATATATCGAGAGAGGTCTATAATTACCCACCAGATTATAACACCAAAACATTTAATTGGGGGAGAGGTGAAGGAGATCATGGCAGGAGGTAGGTTAGGTGAGGTTGGTAGGGGGAGGCATGCCCGCCGGAGTGGTAGCTAGGTGAGGTTGGTAGGGGGAGGCATGCCCGCCGGAGTGGTAGCTAGGTGAGGTTGGTAGGGGGAGGCATGCCCGCCGGAGTGGTAGCTAGGTGAGGTTGGTAGGGGGAGGCATGCCCGCCGGAGTGGTAGCTAGGTGAGGTAGGTGGGGGGAGGCATGCCGGCCGGAGTGGTAGCTAGGTGAGGTTGGTAGGGGGAGGCATGCCCGCAGGAGTGGTAGCTAGGTAAGGTAGGTAGGGGGAGGCATGCCCGCCGGAGTGGTAGCTAGGTGAGGTTGGTAGGGGGAGGCATGCCCGCAGGAGTGGTAGCTAGGTAAGGTAGGTAGGGGGAGGCATGCCCGCCGGAATGGTAGCTAGGTGAAGTTGGTAGGGGGAGGCATGCTCGCAGGAGTGGTAGCTAGGTAAAGTAGGTAGGGGGAGGCATGCCGGCCGGAGTGGTAGCTAGGTAAGGTTGGTAGGGGGAGGAATGCCGGCCGGAGTGGTAGCTAGGTGAGATTGGTAGGGGGAGGCATGCCAGCAGGAGTGGTAGCTAGGTGAGGTTGGTAGGGGAGGCATGCCCGCAGGAGTGGTAGCTAGGTAAGGTAGGTAGGGGGAGGCATGCCGGCCGGAGTGGTAGCTAGGTAAGGTTGGTAGGGGGAGGAATGCCAGCAGGAATGGTAGCTAGGTGAGATTGGTAGGGGGAGGCATGCCAGCAGGAATGGTAGCTAGGTGAGGTTGGTAGGGGAGGCATGCCCGCAGGAGTGGTAGCTAGGTAAGGTTGGTAGGGGGAGGCATGCCCGCAGGAGTGGTAGCTAGGTAAGGTTTGTAGGGGGAGGCATGCCCGCAGGAGTGGTAGCTACGTGAGGTTGGTAGGGGGAGGCATGCCCGCAGGAGTGGTAGCTAGGTAAGGTTGGTAGGGGGAGGCATGCCCGCCGGAGTGGTAGCTAGGTGAGGTTGGTAGGGGGAGGTATGCCGGCAGGAGTGGTAGCTAGGTGAGGTAGGTAGGGGAGGCATGCCCGCCGGAATGGTAGCTAGGCGAGGTTGGTAGGGGGAGGCATGCCCGCAGGAGTGGTAGCTAGGTGAGGTTGGTAGGGGGAGGCATGCCCGCAGGAGTGGTAGCTACGTGAGGTTGGTAGGGGGAGGCATGCCCGCAGGAGTGGTAGCTAGGTGAGGTTGGAAGGGGGAGGCATGCCCGCCGGAGTGGTAGCTAGGTGAGGTTGGAAGGGGGAGGCATGCCCGCCGGAATGGTAGCTAGGTGAGGTTGGAAGGGGGAGGCATGCCCGCCAGAGTGGTAGCTAGGTGAGGTTGGTAGGGGGAGGTATGCCGGCAGGAGTGGTAGCTAGGTAAGGTTGGAAGGGGCCTCATGCCCGCCGGATTGGTAGCTAGGTGAGGTTGGAAGGGGGAGGCATGCCCGCCGGAGTGGTAGCTAGGTGAGGTTGGAAGGGGGAGGCATGCCCGCCGGAGTGGTAGCTAGGTGAGGTTGGAAGGGGGAGGCATGCCCGCCGGAGTGGTAGCTAGGTGAGGTAGGTAGGGGACAGCAGGCCACTTGGACGTAGGTAAGTAGAAGGATGTTGGATATAAAATTAGGTTTGTTTGAGGAATTGCAGGCAACTGCAGAAGTTAGGTGAAGGAATAGGAGGTAGGATCATGAGAAGGTAGGAGTAAAGGGGTTTGGGTACGGGAAGGGCAATGATCACTTGTTGCAAGGACTCACGAAATCGTAATGACACGATTGCAAACAAACCATACCACGGGCGGGGATAGAACCCAAGGTCAGAGAATCATAAAACACCAAACATACGCTTTAGCCACTGGGCCAACTGGCTACAACAATATCTATACATCTATGGTGTATAAATATACCTAGTTGGACGAATCTTATTGTAGCCAGCTGGCCCAGTGGCTAGCTAGTCGGTCTGGAGTTGTATGACTCTCTGACCGTGGGTTCTATCCCGACCATGGTATGACTTGTTACAATGTTTTGATATGAAAGAACGAAATTAACACAAACACAAAATATAAAACGCAGGAAACCCAGGGAATAATATGGTCAGACGCTTCTTCATCTAGAGTTTCTAGAGAACACATTAAGGTCAGTGAATCATGCGGGAGAAAGATATTTTTGGGGACTGTCAGAACAGCAAGGAGAATAATAAGTGTACGAATGAAATGAGAACAGAACGAGATAGTCCTTTTGTAAACAGCTACAATTTCAGCATAAACATAAAAATGAGATAGGTGAATGAAGCTTATGACAACGTTTCGGATCTATTTGAACCATTAACTAGTCACAAGTCGGACTTGAATGTCGTCATAAGTTATTTGTGTATTGTTCCAGTCATGGTATTGTGCCTTTTTGTTGTTTCTAGATGACTTTTTTTTCATAATTGGAATGTACAAAACAGAGAAGGACAACAAGCACTGAAAACCATCTTTCAATCAGAGGGTAATGATAGGGGCAGGTGTTTCATGATGGGAAAGTGTGGCTAGTGGAGTTCCTCAAGGATCCGTACTAGAACTGTTACTATTAAGTAATTCAAGTGACCTGCCAGAGTGAATCGAGTAGCATGTGTCAGTGTTTGCTGATGAGGAAAAACTAATGAGAAGGATAAAAACAGAAGAGGAGAAAGATAGGCTCCAGGAAAACTTGGGTAAGCCAAACGAGTGGTCTGACAAGAGGTCACTCTGAGCTCGACATAAATAAGTGCAGGGTCATGAAAATTGGGGCTAGGAAGAGAAGACCAGAGACGGAATACAGCTTGAGATTCGAGAAACTACAAATATCACTCAAGGAGAAAGATCTTGGATTGTACATCACACCCAACACATCACCAGAGATTCACATAAATCACATAACTTGTAGGGTCAGGTGCTCTGCAGAAACTTCAATGAAGAACTTTTTAAGGACGCCTCACACGATATATGTTAGCGTGGAGTATGCAGCACCAGCATGAAGCCCTCACCTGGTCACAAGGATGTATGAAAGCTAGTAAACGTCTATAGTTTTGCATAAACAGATGGTGCTAACGGGACTGAGTTATGAGGAGAAACTAAAGCAGATGAGCCTGACGGATTTAAAATAGAGGACTAGGGAAGACATGATTACGATGTAAAAGAAACTCAGAGTATTATTTGGTAGAGCAGATAGAGACAGGCTTTTTTTTTAAAAATGCGAGGCATAGGGGCGGGGGTATAGATGGAAACTGAAGACACAGATGAGCTACAAACGTTTCAGGAAATACTTTCTCAGTGTCAGTGTGGTAAATATGTGGAGTTAGGTGAGGACGTGGTAGAGTTAATCTCAGTACGTACGAGCCTGGCCCATGACCGGGCTGCGGGAGTAGAAAGACTCTCGAAACTCATGAATGGTATACTCTCAGGTGTAGTTATTATAGGACCCAGGAAGCCAGGAGACTATAATGCGGAGCCAGGAGCTGAGATTGGCCCCCTAAAAAAAATAAGCTGGTGAATACGCTCCAGAAGAGTGCGTCCTGCAGGAGTGTCTTGGCACACACCCAACAACTAACGTTGGTCGTGTATTAGCGGGTGGAGATGTTGGGGTGATCGGGAAAATCATAATTTTCAACCATTTTGTTGGCGAAAGAAAATAATGGCGTTTTCTTGTGGAGTAAGGCCGTTCCCTTGTTTCCCCTAGCATGATTCCTTCCTTGGACATCACTTGACCAAGCATGACCTTGATTGACCTAGCTTGACCTTCCTTAACCCGTACACACTTTTTTAATAACGTTCCTGATGAATCAAAGGTAATGATGACCTGAATGTGTTCCTTGTAATATATATATATATATATATATATATATATATATATATATATATATATATATATATATATATATATATATATATGTAAGGGATTGTAATAGTGTGTACACTTGTTTTTTTGTTCGTATTTTAATTATTTTCTTTTTATAGTGTTGCCCGGGTTCGACTCACTCACCTGTGGTTGCTGTATCCTTGGTCCTTCTCTCAGTTGTTCACCAGCCGTCACACTGATCTCCTGGGGTAAACCATAACTTCTTTGTATGGAATTTGCTATCATAACTTTCCTCTCAAAATCGGTTCACTTCATAACCACCGTCAGGCTGCAAAATAAAAACTTATTTTATTGCATCAGTTGTGATCTCTTGTTCCCTGAGCTCTTGTTTTTAAGTCTATATTCTGTGAAGACCATTAAATATCTTTGTACTTCGTAGCTACGTCTTCCAAAGTTATTTTTCATGTTCTAAGGTTTAGATTCTTTGGTCTTTCCTCTAAAATCGTTTGGAAATGGTATTTTAGCGAGGCTCTTGGCTTTCTTTAGTTCGTGGGTATGTTTACTCCGGTGAATGCTCCAGATCTCACTCGTTGAGGTCAAAGAATGGTTATTCAATTGATATGTCTCTCAGATATTATCTTCTGTATCTTCTGTCCCCATCCCAGCGCTTTGTATCTTCCATTTGACATTTTTTTCCTTCCCAAATTTCCATAATCTTACACTTTCCGTGGTTCATTTAAAGTCCATTAACTATCAGTCTGACCATTTCCTCAGTGTGTCTGGAGCCTTGTGTGGTCTTACTCTGTCTTATCCAGTATTTCTTCTCATTAGTTTTTTTCTCAGTCCAGCGACAGGGTTACGTAGAATTCTCTCGTCAAGCATATTGTCAACCAGCATGAACAGTGCCTGTCACAGAAGGGAACTTTATAGACACCACTCACCACGCATGCTAATGCCAGCACCTCTTTAAGGGTCATTACTCGTTGTCTTATTTCACTTAGATGTGCCTTAATCCATGGAATTGCATCTCCCATCAGCCATTCCAGTTTATGGAATGATTTATTTTTGCCAGTGTAAAATGACTGCTTACAGTTCAGAAATATACATTACCTCTACCTCTCTCTCTCTTTCCTGTTGCCCTAATGTAGAAACCCAGTAGCATGGCTAGACAGCACTTACCTTTTCTAAATCCGAGTTAGCTGTCATTTATGTCCTTTATTGCATGTCCAAGCAGTGGTTTCCAAACTTTTTCAGTTTGTTACCCAATTTAACATGCCACATAAAGCATGTTACCCCTTTCACAAAATGTTGTTATTATTGATATATATGGCTAAATTAAAACACTTGAGATATTTTCTTTTATTTATTGTATTTGAACATTGTGCATCTCTAATGACTATTACCAAAGATGTCAAGAACATCAGTGGGATGCATACTCTGCTAATCCTAGCAAAACCATTGAAAACGTAAGAACCACACATACATTATATATAAAATTAATAATAGCTACAAATTCACAGTAACAGTGGGTAAATACTAACTATATACTGCACAGGGCAGTACACATAAATACCAGCTTATGTCTACCTCGGCTGATGCTCACAGATAAACTGACAGTGTGAAATAGAGGCAGCCTCAGGAAGTGAGTGACGCGTACTGGACAGGTCGATCTGGGCTACTGAGTGACTTTTGTCCTGAAGCATACTTGTCAAAATACTTTTGGGTTTCCACACACTTAGCTATATATTTCTTCTTTTCTAATACTGTATATTAGTTTTTGATGTTTATTGTTATTTGGTTTAACTTTATTACTTACTTATAATAGGTTTACTTTACAACTTTATATACTAAGACAAAGTTAACAATAATCCTCATACCGGGTACCGCATTGTTTTCTTGATTTTCAGAATTCATAACTTTTTTTCTGTCACCCCTCCATTACCCCCCAAAAATGGTTAAATTACCCCCAGGGGGTAATTTACCCCCAGTTTGGGAACCACTGCACTAGAGTATGAACAGCGCTGCCTGTGTATCCAAAACCTAAACTCGAACACCAAAAACGGGAACTGGGGTGTACACACAAACCTAAAAACAGCTTTCAGCAACATTAACAAAGAATCATTCACTACACGATATAAAACTTGTGCTAAATTCATCTTCGAGAATGGAGGGGTATGCTGATTTTTTTTTTTTTTTTGGGTTCACCTTTCCCCCACAGCCCTGTCATAGAACAGACCTCATAATTTGGAAAAAATATATTACGTGAATAAAACTGTTAAGAAACACGCAGGAATATAAAGTGGCTACCCAATGTAATTAGAAGTTTGTGAAAATTTACCTGCCACGTTACATGTTTATGAGACAGAAGTAATCTTCCAGCGATCCGGTAGTTACCCATCTGTGTGGCCAAATAGTGAACGTTGGTGGAGGTACTATTTCTTCATGACCCATGGACTAGTTCCTGCAGCAGAGGTTGCTGCTTGACCAGACCCTTCACAGCAGGACGACACAAACAACCCCTTTCTCATCTCTCTCTCTCTCTCTCTCTCTCTCGTCCAGCCCATCCAAACAGACCGCACCTTCAACCCAGTCAGTTCACCTTCAGCACTATCACACACCCGTCCCCACCTCACCTTCCTGTAAAATGCGTATCACACTGGCTATTAACTCGACTAACTGGAGACGGAAAGTTAACTCTCTCGCTGAAGTAGTTCCGTTGGGCAGTTGGAGCCAGATGGGAGAGTCGAACATTACCTCTGGCGGGGCTGTGATAGCACCGTGAAAGCTATAAGCGTTACGAGGTGCGTGTCGTCAGCTTAATAAGCACAGAGCTGTTAAAGCGTTAATGAACCTCTCTAGAGTACTCGTTCACGGCTCAAATTTGGCTGGTGATGGCATAGTTTTGGGAGAGGAGTGAGGTGGAATGGTGGAGGAGGAATAGGAATGAGTAAAACAAAGAGTCTGCGAGGAATGCCTCATGGTGGTTATAAAAGAATGAGTCTTTTCTCACAACGGTATTAGGACATCCGAGGAAAAATGATCATCCACCAAGGGCTTTTGCGGTCCAGTGAAGAATAAATGTTAAAATATAAAAAAAGAAGAATAAATGTAATTGTTTATTTGAAATACGAAGGTGCTTTATATGGCGTCGGAGGCTGCTTGGTGGCTGTGTCAGGTGTGGGCAGGATATACCTGACTAGAACATCCAAAGTCATAAAACTGCCAGAATATTGTGTGATTATGTTGACAGCAGCAATGAGAGTAGAATCTAAATAGCGCACGTGATGCTGCTCCATTTTCTTGATGACTAATTTGGCGTCTGTAAGTAATTGTTGTGTTAGAGCTGGTGTATAGTACAGGAGTTGCTTTCAGGAGATTGTTGTGGCAGTTCTGTTGTATAGTGCTTGCATGGTTTTTAAGAGATTGTTGTATTAGATCCGGTGTATAGTGTTTACGTTGTTTAAGAATGGGTAGGAATAGGTGTGGGGTGAGTGAATGGGCATGGGGAGCAGGAATCAGGAAGCGGTAGGAATGACAAAGGGGGCAGGAAGAGGGCGACGGTACGAAAAATGCTGGAACGGCATGTAATACTAAATGAAAATTTTTGAGATTTCTTCTCCATTATAAAATATTGTTCTTAATTATAAATCTTGTATTTATGTACACATTGAACGTAGTTACCGAAAAAAACTGAAATAAAAGCTTTCATTATTAAGGTAACAATTATGTTCTCATCTGTTTAAGATCTTTGTTTCATAATGTTTGGTTCTCGTTATTTACACCGAGGGGTGTGTATATGTCAGTGTATATATACACTGAGAGGTGTGTATCTCTCAGTGTATATACACCGAGGGGTGTGTATCTCTTAGTGTATATACACCGAGGGGTGTGTATCTCTTAGTGTAGATGGATGGTTCAGAGAACCGACATGTTGATAAATTAGACACATGTGCAACTCTTGGGTATCTTTATTGAGGAAACGTTTCGCCACACATTGGCTTCATCAGTCCATACCTAAGAGTTGCACATGTGTCTAATTTATCAACATGTCGGTTCTCTGAACCATTCATCTACAAATCTGTCAGACACTGCAACTTCTTGGGATCTTAATACTTAGGAATTCTTCGCTTGCCTAATTCTTGGGCACGACCTACTTCCACATTGAACAAATGTGACACGACCTATGACTGCTGCACCTCTCCTGCCATACGGTTTATAAGCTGCTTCTCCGCTGGTATGCCGTATTCTATTCAAGATTGATGGAATGAACACATCGACTCAAGGTTGAGGGACTGATTACCTCATTCTCCTCCTGTTCTTCAAGTTTCTCCTACGTATGGACTGATGAAGCCACTGTGTGGCGAAACGTTTCCTCAATAAAGATACCCAAGAGTTGCACATGTGTCTAATTTATCATCTCTTAGTGTATATACACCGAGGGGTGTGTATCTCTCAGTGTATATACACCGAGGGGTGTGTATCTCTCAGTGTATATACACCGAGGGGTGTGTATCTCTCAGTGTATATACACCGAGGGGTGTGTATCTCTCAGTGTATATACACCGAGGGGTGTGTATCTCTCAGTGTATATACACCGAGGGGTGTGTATCTCTCAGTGTATATACACCGAGGGGTGTGTATCTCTCAGTGTATATACACCGAGGGGTGTGTATCTCTCAGTGTACATACACTCAGTTTGCTTTAATTCCAGTTCCATGGATGAAAATAACCTCGACTGGTCACATGCAGGTTTAATAATCATCGTGCAGTTGATGGGTTTCAAACCTAATGAAATAAGAAATTTATTACTGGCCTTGTGTCTCTGATTGAAAACTTGTTGGTTTCTATCCAGGTTCGAAGAGACTCGAACCTACGATCCTTAGAACAAGGTACGCAGTGCTTTACCAACCGCACCACAGACGAATATCTTGACGCCAACCTCACGCTAGACATTTAGATCCAAGGCAGCCAGTCAGCTTTCAGGCGGGAGGCTTACAACTTTTCATCTCATCCCCTGCATGCATCGATGTGGCATGCAAAGAGTACGTAACCTTTATTCGGCGCATGGACACACCCTCATTTACAGGCTATCTCCCCCAACCAGCGAACCAGGTTGCTAAGAGTTGGTGATGGGGCCCCATCGTTCAACTAGTGACCAGGTTCTAGCCAATAAGAAGGTGGGATTGGCAATCGCAGAGGTTATGTGGATACCGCTCTCCTGTCTGCCCTTGTCATTCCCATTCTAGAGCTGGTTGAAGCACGGTCTGCTATCTTGTGGCTTCTATTTCTGCCTTGCTTACCGTGACGTGCACTATACTTATTACTGTACATAGTGTACATATTGCTGTTCTAAATTGGTGAAGGATAATATAAGTCTAAACTTTTTCTGCTGTGTTTCTTTTGCTCCCATTACACCTGGGATAACAGGCCTTTAAAATCCTAGGTTGTAATAATCGACTAACTAGAGATCTTAACAATGCAAGGAATTCGCAAGAACAGGCGAAATATTCACAAACACTGATTCCGTGCTGGTTTTCGTTTATAAGCTTATTCCGTTCTAGGTGCTCCACCTCCTGATAATCTTCTCCATGACTTTGCATACTGTATATGTCAGTGACACTGGTCTATAGTTTAGTGCCTCGTTTCTGTCTCCTTTCTTAAAAATGGGGACTACATTTGCCGTCTTCCATATCTCAGGTATTTGCCCAGTTTCAGTGGATGTGTGTGTGTGTGTGTGTGTATGTGAGTGTGTGTGTGTGTATGTGAGTGTGTGTGTGTGTGTGTGATGAATGTGTGTGTTCAAGTTAAAATATTAAATATATGATGCCCTAACCCACCACGCCATCAATTCCCTACATAAATTCGGGTTCGATCTTCACTGACCGGCTGCTTGTTTGGAATTCCACCTAAGCTGCATTTTCTCCCTAACTTCAGACGTGAAATGTTTCTGCTTCAACTTTAGCATAAAATATTCCGACTTTTACTTCTGTTTCTGTCGATTAATCATTGAAACCTTGCCATGAGCAGCGCTGCTCCAGCTCCAGAGCGAATTGTGATTGTGGGTCCTCGTTAGTGCGTCCTGACGTCCAAGGGAAGGATTACTTGGCTTAAGTTGACTGTTCACCTCTGAAGGAGGTTGTGGATTTCTCAAAGATGGCGTTGGCTCCCTCAAAGATGGTTGTGGCTCTGTCAAAGATGGTTGTGGCTCTGTCAAAGGTGGTGGTGGCTCTCAAAGACGGTGGTGGCTCTCAAAGATGGTTGTGGCTCTGTCAAAGATGGTTGTGGCTCTCAAAGATGGTGGTGGCTCTCAAAGATGGTGGTGGCTCTCAAAGATGGTGGTGGCTCTCAAAGATGGTGGTGACTCTCAAAGATGGTGGTGGCCCTCAAAGATGGTGGTGACTCTCTCAAAGATGGTTGTGGTTCTCTCCCTAAATTCTATCTCTTTAGGGTAGGTGCTATGATGCCAAGAAGAGCGCTTGATCCAAGTAACTGAAACGACTCTCCTTTTCCATGAATCAAATCAGATTATCTCTCTTTCCATAGGCGCTGTACCACCTATTTTGGTTTAGCGTTTCTCCAGTAAAATAGTTATAAATGATGTGTGTCAGCATTTTTTCAGTCTCTCTCTCTCTGTCTCTGAGAGAGAGAGAGAGAGAGAGAGAGAGAGAGAGAGAGAGAGAGAGAGAGAGAGAGAGAGAGAGAGAGAGAAATAGGGACTCCCTCTGTAACGCCTCCACGCCACCACAAACCTCCGCACCAACCATTGATCTGGTTTAAGAGAAATCGCTGCCATCCTTCACTCCTGAGACCAGTTCGAATATCGTGAGGGGTGTTAGGTGGTAATTTGCCACACGTAAATTCTGAGGTTTGCCCGTGGTACTATCAGCTGCCACCTGGCACTATTAGCTGCCACCTTGCACCGTCTGGTGCCGCCTGGCACTGTCAGCTGACGTGTCTCACCGTCAGCTGCCGCCTGGCACCGTCAGCTGCAGCTTGGCACCGTCAGCTGCCGCCTGGCACCGTCAGCTGCAGTCTGGCACCGTCAGCTGCAATCTGGCACCGTTAGCTGCCGCCTGACACCGTCAGCTGCAGTCTGGCACCGTCAGCTGCCGCCTGGCACTGTCAAGCACAGCCTGGCACACTAACATGATTTTTTCCACTGTTATTGTCTTCCTCTGCCGCTACTGTGCAATAACTTGCAGAACACCTGACTTGGCCTGACGTTTCTTATGGGATTTTAAAACCTGTGCTGGTCTTCTCACTTGCCACTGACCTGACCTGACCTCTCTCTTCCTCTCTCTCCCGTCTGTCCCAGGATTCTACACATTGTGACATGCAACGCTTCATGATGCATTCATTAACATTCTGGGACATGCTCGTGGCCCATGGTACACTCATTAAGCAATCTGGGTATCTTGATTGTAGACGTTTCGCCATCCAGTGGCTTTATCAACGTAATTGGAAGACAGTAGAACTATATACGAAAGACAAGGTAATTAGTCCCTCAGCCTTGGAGTTGGTGTGAAGAACACTGACGTCGCCACAACCATCTTCACTACTACTAATCGGGTGTGATCCACTTCGACTAGGGAATCCCGCCTAGCGGTGACAATGCCTTCGTCTGCTACCCATCCCTTACCACGTGACGCCAGTATATAAGCGCCAGCCTTCTTGCCTGTGCTCCAGATTCTTCACGACTACGGTGCTCTTCACACCAACTCCAAGGCTGAGGGACTGATTACCTCATCTTTTGCATATAGTTCTACTGTCTTCAGATTATGTCCTAGAATTTATATTGATAAAGCCGCTGGATAGCGACACGTCTACAATCAGATACCCAGATGTTGCATATGTGTCTAATTTTCATCTTGTCGGTATTGTATACCAGTCACGTGGCAATGTGTTGGCACTGTTTTGTTTACACCATTGAACTGAGGGGGCAGGAGCTGTTACCCGATCTCAATAGCTTAGCTTGATGCAACCACTGTCAACGCCGGTTCAACATCTGTACTCCATCTTCGGTACAACAGTCCCCACCAGTGGTACATCTGGTATCCGCCTTCAGTACGCAGTTCAGGCTCCACTGAGCGGTATATATCCACTGCCGCAGTCATAGTCCACAACCAATACTGTAACCATTCTCTATATATACTTGTAACCGATTACCGGTTCACGACCAGGAAAAGACCCGGACCGGGACAAGACCAGCGAACCTATTACAGTACATATTTCCAGTCTTTTTTCCTATCCTTGCAGCCAGATTTTGCTGTTGGTTACCTGGCCAACCAGGCTGTTGAGGTTGGTGGCCCGCTGGCCCACACGACCATCACAACCCAATTGATCTGTCACCTGGTAGAGTTAGTGATTAGGTTCCCTCTTGAAAAATTCTATATTTGTTCCGGCACTTTTTCTATCTGCTGATAACATGTTGAATAGTCTTGGGCTACGGATATTGATACAGTGCTCTCTTATTATACCCATGGCTCCCCTGCTTTACTCTAGAGTATCTTCTAATTATGTATTATCCTTTATTTCTCTTCTTCTTATCAGATAATATATCATAAGCGCTTTGAGGCGTTCCCAGTTTAACTGTTTTATTGGCTCTATGGCAGCAGTGAAGGATCTCTGTATTTTTTTCCAGCTCTGATATCTCTCCTGCCTCGGTTCGAGTCGTCACCAACAATTATTCAGGTGACTGGAACAGTGTCACCACAAATGCTATTAAACACAACAAAATAATATACACAATAACTATTATTTACAGAATAGAACAACTATTATCTACACAATAGATAGATATTTAACACACAATACAACAACTACTGTCCGCACAATACAATTATTATACACATACACATCCACATTATTACACAATACAGCAATTTATATGTACACAATACAACTACTACTATCTACATATTGCAGACAGATATGGGAGAAAGTGTAAAATATACTCGGTGAAAAGCAGGGCCACCATGGGCATAATAAGAGAACACTGTGTCAACATCCGTGGTCCAATACTCCTCAACTTTCTACCAGTAGATACCGGAAGGATACCTGAAAAACGTTTTCGGTTGGTCAACGCTCCTGTGGCCCGGTCCCAGACTAGGCTTACTGGTGGATCAAGGCCTGATCAACCAGTTTGTTTCTGCTGATCGCACACGGTCCAACGTACGAGCCGCAGGCCAACTGGTCAGGAACTGATCTGAGCTCAGTTTCAGAATACTGCTGGAAATAAGGGACGTTTCCGAGAGGAGACTGGAACACTGTCTTCTTCAAGTGGCTTACGAACTGTCCTGGAGTTCGACGACTCACTCGCCATAGTTTATATTATCAATATAATGTGACTATCATCCATAGAACAAAAAAAAATCATTAAATACAACGGTACAAAAATAGCATTATCTAACACGACACAACAACAGTACAAAAATAGCATTTTCTAACAGGGCACGACAACAGTACAAAAATAGCATTATGTAACAGGGCACGACAACGGTACAAAAATAGCATTATCTAACAGGGCACGACAACAGTACAAAAATAGCATTATCTAACACGACACGACAACAGTACAAAAATAGCATTATCTAACAGGGCACGACAACGGTACAAAAATAGCATTATCTAACAGGGCACGACAACAGTACAAAAATAGCATTATCTAACAGGGCACGACAACAGTACAAAAATAGCATTATCTAACAGGGCACGACAACAGTACAAAAATAGCATTATCTAACAGGGCACGACAACAGTACAAAAATAGCATTATCTAACACGACACGACAACAGTACAAAAATAGCATTATCTAACAGGGCACGACAACAGTACAAAAATAGCATTATCTAACAGGACACAACAACGGTACAAAAATAGCATTATCTAACAGGGCACGACAACAGTACAAAAACAGGGCACGACAACAGTACAAAAATAGCATTATCTAACAGGACACAACAACGGTACAAAAATAGCATTATCTAACAGGACACAACAACGGTACAAAAATAGCATTATCTAACAGGACACAACAACGGTACAAAAATAGCATTATCTAACAGGGCACGACAACAGTACAAAAATAGCATTATCTAACAGGGCACGACAACAGTACAAAAATAGCATTATCTAACAGGACACAACAACGGTACAAAAATAGCATTATCTAACAGGACACAACAACGGTACAAAAATAGCATTATCTAACAGGACACAACAACGGTACAAAAATAGCATTATCTAACACGACACAACAACGGTACAAAAATAGCATTATCTAACCCGACACAACAACAGTACAAAAATAGCATTATCTAACAGGGCACGACAACAGTACAAAAATAGCATTATCTAACCCGACACAACAACGGTACAAAAATAGCATTATCTAACACGATACAGCCTCCAGTGCCCAGCTGGACAGCACAGCAGCCATTATCCTGAGTAATTTACCAACTATTATCCGCGTTGATGCACCAACAGCAAAATTGACCACAAACAATAAATCAGGTGCATGTTAGCTGCCAGTTGGAGCCGGCTGTGATGTAATTACAGTGTGTGGGGAGGGAGGAGGGGAAGGAGAGGGAAGGCAGCGATTAATAGCAAAAGGAAAAGCAGAAAGGGATAGACGGAGGGGAAGAGAAAACAAAGGGAGGAGAAGGAAAAAGAGGGAGAACTTATGAGTAGAGAGACTGAGAGGCGAGGAAGGAAGGGGGATGGAGAGGAAGGTAAAGAATACGGTAATAAAGGAGGGAGGGTGAGAGGTCCGGAGAGGATGACTTGAAAGAAGGACAGTGAGAGGCGGAGGTACATCACCTTCAAAAGTAAAAATGAAATATTCAATGTCTTCTTCTGTTGTTCCGTCGAGGAACAACTTGTGGCCACAACAACATTAACTGTCTTGTTAACTGCTACATTCAGTAGGTAGACTCCTGTGCACTCATCATTCTTTAGGTAGACTCCTGTGTACTCATCATTCTGTAGGTAGACTCCTGTGTACTCATCATTCTGTAGGTAGACTCCTGTGTACTCATCATTCTGTAGGTAGACTCCTGTGTACTCATCATTCTGTAGGTAGACTCCTGTGTACTCATCATTCTGTAGGTAGACTCCTGTGTACTCATCATTCTGTAGGTAGACTCCTGTGTACTCATCATTCTGTAGGTAGACTCCTGTGTACTCATCATTCTGTAGGTAGACTCCTGTGTACTCATCATTCTGTAGGTAGACTCCTGTGTACTCATCATTCTGTAGGTAGACTCCTGTGTACTCATCATTCTGTAGGTAGACTCCTGTGTACTCATCATTCAGTAGGTAGACTCCTGTGCACTCATCATTCTGTAGGTAGACTCCTGTGTACTCATCATTCAGTAGGTAGACTCCTGTGCACTCATCATTCTGTAGGTAGACTCCTGTGTACTCATCATTCAGTAGGTAGACTCCTGTGTACTCATCATTCAGTAGGTAGACTCCTGTGTACTCAACATTCAGTAGGTAGACTCCTGTGTACTCATCATTCTGTAGGTAGACTCCTGTGTACTCATCATTCAGTAGGTAGACTCCTGTGTACTCATCATTCTGTAGGTAGACTCCTGTGTACTCAACATTCAGTAGGTAGACTCCTGTGTACTCATCATTCTGTAGGTAGACTCCTGTGTACTCATCATTCAGTAGGTAGACTCCTGTGTACTCATCATTCAGTAGGTAGACTCCTGTGCACTCATCATTCTGTAGGTAGACTCCTGTGTACTCATCATTCCGTAGGTAGACTCCTGTGTACTCATCATTCAGTAGGTAGACTCCTGTGCACTCATCATTCAGTAGGTAGACTCCTGTGTACTCATCATTCAGTAGGTAGACTCCTGTGTACTCAACATTCAGTAGGTAGACTCCTGTGTACTCATCATTCAGTAGGTAGACTCCTGTGCACTCATCATTCAGTAGGTAGACTCCTGTGTACTCATCATTCAGTAGGTAGACTCCTGTGTACTCAACATTCAGTAGGTAGACTCCTGTGCACTCATCATTCTGTAGGTAGACTCCTGTGTACTCATCATTCCGTAGGTAGACTCCTGTGTACTCATCATTCTGTAGGTAGACTCCTGTGTACTCATCATTCTGTAGGTAGACTCCTGTGTACTCATCATTCTGTAGGTAGACTCCTGTGTACTCATCATTCCGTAGGTAGACTCCTGTGCACTCATCATTCTGTAGGTAGACTCCTGTGTACTCATCATTCAGTAGGTAGACTCCTGTGTACTCATCATTCAGTAGGTAGACTCCTGTGTACTTATCATTCAGTAGGTAGACTCCTGTGTACTTATCATTCAGTAGGTAGACTCCTGTGTACTTATCATTCAGTAGGTAGACTCCTGTGTACTTATCATTCAGTAGGTTGAATCCTGTGTACTCATCATTCAGTAGGTAGACTCCTGTCTACTTATCATTCAGTAGGTAGACTCCTGTCTACTTATCATTCAGTAGGTAGACTCCTGTGTAATCACCATTCAGTAGGTAGACTCCTGTCTACTTATCATTCAGTAGGTAGACTCCTGTGTAATCACCATTCAGTAGGTAGACTCCTGTGTAATCACCATTCAGTAGGTAGACTCCTGTCTACTTACCATTCAGTAGATGGACTCCTGTGTACTTATCATTCAGTAGGTAGACTCCTGTCTACTTACCATTCAGTAGATGGACTCCTGTGTACTTATCATTCAGTAGGTAGACTCCTGTCTACTTACCATTCAGTAGATGGACTCCTGTGTACTTATCATTCAGTAGGTAGACTTCTGTGTAGATCATTCAGTAGGTAGACTCTTATGTACTCAACACGTAAGGAGGCTTCCAATGTGAAGCTGACACCTTCTAAATCTATTCTCTCTAAGGCTTCAGCTGCAAGCTTCGTCCCTTACATCGTATCATTACTTGTATACAATACCCACAGGTGAAAGAATAATACACGTGTGTAACACCTGCGTCCTGGGTTGTAGGTTTCACCTACAAAACAGGGTTTAACACACGAGACAGTAGTAGTGGTAATAGCAGTAGTAGTAGCAGCAGCAGCAGCAGCAGCAGCAGCAGCAGCAGCAGCAGCAGCAGCAGCAGCAGCAGCAGAAGCAGCAGCAGAAGCAGCATCAGAAGCAGCACCAGTAGTAGTAGTAGTAGTAGTAGGAGCGGTAGTAACAGTAGCGGTGGTAGCAGTAATAGCTGTTCTTTTGACGTTCTCAGTCTGTCAGCCACGGTCGAGGTGGTCAGTCCCTCATGCATTCCACGTGCATGGAATGGCATCCGTTTAACAGAAAACGTGACATAAGACACAGCCACAGTGTATTAAGACACAGTCACGGTGAATTAAGACACAGCCAGAATGAACTAAGACACAGTCACAGTGAATTAAGATACAGTCACAGCGAATTAAGACACAGCCAGAATGAACTAAGACACAGTCACAGTGAATTAAGATACAGTCACAGCGAATTAAGACACAGCCAGAATGAACTAAGACACAGTCACAGTGAATTAAGACACAGTCACGGTGAATTAAGACACAGCCAGAATGAACTAAGACACAGTCACAGTGAATTAAGATACAGTCACAGCGAATTAAGACACAGTCACAGTGAGTTCATGTATTTTTTATATCAAAAGAGATTTTAACCGGGAACTAACAAACTGGGAATTTAACTGGGTAAGCTTAAGGGAAAATAATGCATACTTGTATCATTAATCTGCATCACTGCCTCAAGATACATTATTTTAGTGAACACTGAGAGAGAGGTTCAACCGGACGAAGTGACAAATGTTATCCTGCGAAGTTGGAATGAAATTCCAAGCAGTTCCCACCGTCTCTAGTAGCGGGTTGTGGATTGAACTTTCACTGACGAAGGCAAAGAAATGACAAAGACACCGAAGTCACGGTGTGATTCGGTGTTCGGCGAGTCCATCACTCACGCCGAAAACTGGACACTTAAGCTAATACCACATATATATAACATCAAACTCTGCCTATGTTTTGTACGACTCGAACTCTACTGGGTTGCGAAGGAACCACTGAGTGTATACTCATGCACTTTGAAAAATAAGACACTTGTGCAAGATTTGGGAATTTTTATTGAGGAAGCGTTTCGCCAACAAGTGGCTTCTTCAGTCTAATACAGAGAACGGTGGGAGAAGGGTAGTAGCTTGGGGTAATCAGTCCCTCAGCCTGGAGTCGAAGTATTCATTCGATCAATCTTGAGGAAAATACGGCATATGATGTATAACATATCACTGTGTACAGAAATATCACTATCGCTATGAGTCCTTCACCATGGAAAATACGTACAAGTGAAAATAAGAGAATAACGCAATCAAGCAATATTCAGGGAAATAAGGGAAATACAGAAATAATCCGCACAGAGGAGACAGAGACTTACGACGACGTTTCGGTCCGACTTCGAGATAGGAAATGTAAGAGACTTTGGAGTAGCCATGTCTGAAGCCTAGAGCCCCTCAGGGTGAGAAAGGGAAAGTGTCGCTTTGACAAAGAGTGCAGGTACTTCCACCCAGTAATGTGCTAAGCTTCAACACAGTTCAGAGAATGTTATGACCTGAGCTGCCACGACCATCATGTAAAAGGAACGTGGCGCTACAGAGAAATCAGAGAAATGAAAAATGAACAGCAATCTTTTTTTAGACAAAAAGGGGACACGCTACAGATGGGACAGATGGGCAGCACAATGGGACATACCAAGCCAGGCATCAGCCCATCAGGGGCGAACATGCAATCAAATGCAAAATCAGTACTGGAGAAACCAGGGGTACGTACACCAGGGGCCATACCAGGTAGTACAACATCAGTGGTACTAAACACACATTAAAATAAAACATCCTAAATGGTAAATCCTACTTCCTCTTTGCAAATATTCAGGGTTTGAAATCAAATAAAACGACGTTAGTTATATTAGTGGGCTCCTCTCAGAAGCGAATGCCATGTTTGGAACATTTACAGAAACACACACAAGGGATATTTTGGACGGAGAGATAAAGACAGAAAATTATAATATATATAGATGTGATAGAATTAATAGGTCACAGGAAGGAGTAGAATTCTATGTAAAAGATTCTTTCTTTTGCACAGAAGTACTGAATTCTAAGAATGATACAGTAGAAACACTTGGCATTAAAGTTGAAAATAGGAATCTGATAATTATGCTAGTATACAAGCCACCATCAGCAACTGCTGAGGAATTCACAGATCAGTTAAGGAAGATAGATAGCTATCTGGATAGGCTAGAAAATCCCACACCAAATATTATACTCCTTGGAGACTTTAATCTCCCTCATGTAAAATGGAAGATGGCGCAACACAATGTTACACCAGAAATATCTCCGGGAAGCACCCTGGCTCAACAGGCACATACCAGGGAACTAATGAGGCTTTGTGAAAAGCACTCTTTAAACCAACAGATAACTGATCTCACTAGAAATGAAAATACCCTGGATTTGATATTCACAAACAACGAGGAACTGATCAGACAAAACAGTTACAAAAACAACATACTCTAACCACAGCAAACGAGTATTAATTCAGGGTTAGGGAACTTCATCACTAATGTAAGAGATGGGATGTTAAGTAAGTTTAATTTCAACAACCATAGAACTGACTGGTGAAAAATAAACCAAACGCTATCAGACACATCCTGGGAATCAGGATGTGTCTGATAGCTTCTCCAGTGCCTAGAGAAGCTGAATACAGAAGCATACAAGGTATGTTTGAAGCACGTATCATTGAGGAAACCCAGAAGATCAGATATAGAAAGAGAGCGTAGGAGATGGTAAAGAAAACGTGTTACTGAATTGCTTAAAAACACAAATATATCGCAACACAGGAAAAAGTCTTAACCGAGAGATCACTGAAAGAGCAAAAACGTAGCATGTCATACCTAACATAAAAAGTACAAAGGGAACAAAAGGTCATAGAGGATATTGCAAGAAACCCAAAATATTTCTATTCCTATGCAAAAATCCAAGTTAAGAACTACCTGTAGAATTGGACCATTATTGACAGGAGATCCGTATACTGACGATGAACAGATGAATGAAATCCTTAAATACAGTATGAGTCGGTGACATTCTTCATATGGTGACAGTCTTCAAATCGCTAGTGCTCCCTCATTTAGAATATTGCTTAGCGCTGACGGCCGCGTTCAGGGCAGGAGAAATATCGAGCTGGAACAAGTACAGAGATCGTTTAAGGCTCACGTTGAGCCAGTAAAGCACTTAAATTACTGGGAGCACCTTAAAGTCTTGAACATGTCACTGGAACGGATGAGATAGGGAGTGATACATGATAATATATACCTGGAAAGTACTCGAGGGCCTGGTCCCAAATTTACACACTGCCATAACAACATACTGGAATGAGAGATGTGAGAGGAAGTGTAAATAAACCCAGCGAGGAGCAGGGGTGTAGTGGGCACAATAAGGGAACACTGTATCAACATTCGTGGCCCCAGACTATTCAACATCATACCAGAAGATATCAGGCTGGAAGAAGTGTACAAGCCTTCAAGAGGAAACTGGTGCCAGATCAACCAGGCTGTGATGGATATATGGGGCTGCGGGCCTCCAGCAACCACAGCCTGGTGACTAGGCAAGCACCAGACGAGCCTGGCCCTTGGTCGGACTCCGAGAGTAGTAAGACTCTCAAAACTCATCAAAGGTATATCAAAGGGTAGATGTGGATTCGAATATTTCCGTACGAGTTGGATTTCTAAAATTGATAAAAGCGGCTAGTTACAAGTGTTGGCAGTCAGATGTGTACTGTCTGTCTCTACGTCCCTTGACGACGCTGCGTGCTGCCCTCTGTTAAAACGTACGGCAGCACCAACGCCCATTATCTCTGATATAATTCGGCTGCAACCTAGTCCTCTGACTGAGGTAGTGATGGGGTAGCTGGGAGATTAGTTTGATGGGAAGGGGAGGTTGGGGAGGGCGATGATAGAGATAGAGAAGGTACCTCTATCATCCAGACAATTATATCTGACTTGATCGTGTCGTGATTCAGGGATGACAATTATAGGAGCAAGACTTATCTGGGAGTAGCATGTGTTAGGGCGAACCTTGGAGCACTGGGGTCGACTCAGGGCGGGCATTTGATGGTTATCACGTTAGTGGTGGGCAGCAGTCAGTTGTGGTCGCTATACACACAGCTTATTCCAGCAGACAGCTGTGGTCGCTATACACACAGCTTGTTCCAGCAGTCAGTTATGGTCGCTATACACACAGCTTATTCCACCAGTCAGTTATGGTCGCTATACGCACAGCTTATTCCAGCAGTCAGTTATGGTCGCTATACACATAGCTTGTTCCAGCAGTCAGTTGTGGTCGCTATACACACAGCTTATTCCAGCAGTCAGTTATGGTTGCTATACACACAGCTTATTCCAGCAGTCAGTTATGGTCGCTATACACATAGCTTGTTCCAGCAGTCAGTTATGGTCACTATACACACAGCTTATTCCAGCAGTCAGTTATGGTCGCTATACACACAACTTATTCCAGCAGTCAGTTATGGTTGCTATACACATAGCTTGTTCCAGCAGTCAGTTATGGTTGCTATACACACAGCTTACCCCAGCAGTCAGTTATGGTCGC
Organism: Cherax quadricarinatus; assembly: GCF_038502225.1. NCBI lineage: Eukaryota > Metazoa > Arthropoda > Malacostraca > Decapoda > Parastacidae > Cherax > Cherax quadricarinatus. The sequence continues at coordinate 2,499,330 of NC_091299.1, forward strand.
TATACACACAACTTATTCCAGCAGTCAGTTATGATCTCTATACACACAGCTTATTCCAGCAGTCAGTTATGGTTGCTATACACAACTTATTCCAGCAGTCAGTTATGGTTGCTATACACACAACTTATTCCAGCAGTCAGTTATGGTTGCTATACACACAACTTATTCCAGCAGTCAGTTATGGTTACTATACACAACTTATTCCAGCAGTCAGTTATGGTTGCTATACACACAACTTATTCCAGCAGTCAGTTATGGTTGCTATACACAACTTATTCCAGCAGTCAGTTATGGTTGCTATACACACAACTTATTCCAGCAGTCAGTTATGGTTGCTATACACACAACTTATTCCAGCAGTCAGTTATGGTTGCTATACACACAACTTATTCCAGCAGTCAGTTATGGTTACTATACACAACTTATTCCAGCAGTCAGTTATGGTTACTATACACAATGCTTGCTCCCTCCTACCCTCAACACACAGGCCATCCAAGTAATTACCTGCGCCTGAAGACCATCGCTAAAATTAAGGTCACACAAAATATTTAACATCATTTCCTTCGGTCGTCTCGATGATCCAATGTTGCTGGCTGGTTAATTGGCCTTGAAAGCCTATCGACTACTTAAAGAGTCATCAGGATTCCATATCACTTACTACACACACACACACACACACACACACACACACACACACACACACATACACACACACACACACACACACACACACACACATCAAGAGATATATGCATCAGAGTGTATAAAAAAATTTTCGTACATCAAACCATAATTTAAATTTTATGCATTTTTGGTATTAATTGTGTTAGTGTATAGTTGGTTAATTGACGTGTATGGAGAGACATCGGCCCGAGTATACAGTGTATAAATTACACTGCATACAGTGTATAAAGTACACTGGATACAGTGTATATAGTACAAAATTCAGCTTGAATGTTATGAAGTCGTTAAACTACTCTCTCCACTTACCTGCTGACCTGAGCACTGCTGTGCATCCTGGTGTTAAGTGCTGACACTTACCTACTAACCTGAGCGCTGCTGTGCATCCTGGTGTTAAGTGCTGACACTTACCTACTAACCTGAGCGCTGCTGTGCATCCTGGTGTTAAGTGCTGACACTTACCTACTAACCTGAGCGCTGCTGTGCATCCTGGTGTTAAGTGCTGACACTTACCTGCTGACCTGAGCACTGCTGTGCATCCTGGTGTTAAGTGCTGACACTTACCTGCTGACCTGAGCACTGCTGTGCATCCTGGTGTTAAGTGCTGACACTTACCTGCTGACCTGAGCACTGCTGTGCATCCTGGTGTTAAGTGCTGACACTTACCTACTGACCTGAGCACTGCTGTGCAGCCTGGTGTTAAGTGATGACACCTGCTGACCAGAGCTTTGCTGTGCACCTTGGTGCCAGGTCCTCAGTAACAACGATGATGGACTCGCCACTGTGACCTGACTCAGTAATCACATATTCTCTACACG